>NW_006408547.1:931094-938527 GCF_000296735.1 Chrysochloris asiatica | reverse complement strand
TTGCTATAATTTGATTAACTTCATCTATACACATGGATGTTGTTGTTGTTTGTTGTTAAGTGCCATGGAGTCGGTCCCGACTCATAGCGACCGTGTACAGGGTTTCCGAGGCTGTAAATCTTTACGGGAATAGAAAGCCTTTTCTTTCTCCCACGGAGCAGCTGGTAGTTTCAAACTGTGACCTTGCGGTTCACAACCAGATTCGTAACCACTACGCTACGCATGGATGTAGTAGATCAAAATACCAACAGAGAGAGAAGGATTCTTCACAGTATCAATGCTATCTAACCCCTCTGTATATAGGGTCAATAGGGATGGGCAACTTAGACAATGGCTACCTAAAATGAGGAGACAATAAAGGCACTAAGTGACTGCCTTACAAGTTTTCAAGAGGAAGTTTAGTTTAAAAGTGTGCGGGGGAAGATAGAAGCTGCACTGAATAGATTTCATTCTGTCTATATTGGCCTGGTGAAAAGAGATGGGGATAAGATTCTTATGATTCAACAGGTAGTAACTGTTATTAAGACTAATTGTGACTGTCACAATAGAAAAGGTAGAAGTTCTGTAACAAAAATGGGGCGTATTTAATATTATAGTCCAGAAACAAAAGACCCTAGGACCATCAGGGGAGAAGACAACAAGTGGAATGCGGGACCTATCCAGAGAAGCAGTGACACCAGAGATGGAGGCAGAGATAGGGCATGGAGAGAGGGAGTAGCTGAGGACTCTAGCTTCATGGGAAGAGAGGGACTGAGAGCCAGGAGGCAGGTTTGCAGAATGTGCCCTTTGGTGATTTAAATTATTATATATGCCGGAGTGTTTTAAAGAAAATGAATAGAGAGAAATAATGTTAACTGATAGTAGTTGGAAAGTATTATAATCATTGTAAATGAAACAAAGTATATGATTTGTTTAATGTACAACAGATGATCTGCCCTGTAAACTTTCACTCAATTCAAATAAAAACTTTAAAAATAAGCAAGAAAATTATAGACCAATATCCCTCATGAACATAAATGTAAAAATCCTAGCCAATAGAAATCAGCAACATCATCAAAATAATACATCATAACCAAGTGGGAGTCATACCAGGGTTGCAAAATGGTTCACTATTAGAAAAGCAATCAATGAAATCCACCATATGAAAAATAACCATATCATCATATTGACTGATGCAGAGAAGGCATCTGTCAAATTTCAACATCCACTCTTGATAAAAACACTCAACAAAGTAGGAATTAAAAGAAAATTCCTCAACACAATTAAGACCATATATGAAAGTCAATAGAGTCCTGGTGTGGCACTGTGGGCTAATACACTGGAGTGCAAGGTTGGTTTGTACCACAAGGTAGATAGTTCAAGCTCACAAGCTGTTCATTGGAAACCCTATACATGGTTGCTAAGAGTAGGAAATGACAGGATGGCACTTAACGACAAACAACAACAATGCAAAACCATCAGCCAACATCACTTTCAACAGTGAGAAACTGAAAGCATTCCCTTTGTAAATAGGAACCAGACAAGGAGGCACTCTAACACCACTCCTATTCAATCCTGTGTTGGAAATCTTAGCCAGAGCTGTAAGGCAAGGAGGGAAATTGAAGGACTTCAAAGTGGCAAATGCCATCAAGATGGCTCCGACTCATAGCAATCCTGTACAGGGCTTCCAAGGAGCAGGTGGTAAGATTGAGCCACTGACTTTGTGATTAAAGTCGACTTTATGTAGGTTTATCCTAAGGTACCAAAACAGGACTCCATTTGCAGATGATATGATCCTATAAATAGAAAATTCCAAAGATTCAGGAAGAAAACTGTTGGAACTCATTGGAAGATTCAACAAAAGGGCAAGGTACCAGATCAATATATAAAAATCAGTTGGAATCCTCTATACTAATAAAGAAAACTCTGAAAAGGAAAATAGGCAAACAATACTACTGACAATAGAGATTGGTATATGTTGCTGTTGTTAAGTGCCATTAAGTCAGTTCTGGTTCATAACAACCCTGTACAGAGTTTTCAAGGCTTTTGATCTTCACAGGAGCAAAAAGCCTCCTCTTTCTCCTGCTGAGTGACTGGTGGGAGCGAATCACAGACCTTGTAGTTCACAGTCTAGTGCTTATCATATGGACCCATATACCCACAAGAAAAAAGAGGCAGAACTTAAGTAGATACATATGCACCAATGTTCACCACAGCACTAGTCACAATAGCAAAAAGATAGAGAGAGCCTAAGTGCCCATCAATGGAAGAATAAATAAACTCTTGTACATACATATAATGGAATACTACACAACCTTAAAGAATAACAATGGATGTGTGAAACCCCACATAACATGGATTAGCATGAAGGACATTATGCTGAGTGAAATTAGTCAAACAAAAAAGGACAGATATTGTATGAGACCACTGTTGCAAAAACTCTAGAAATGGTTTTCATGCTAAAAAAAGCTTTCTTTGATGACTACCAGGAGTGGTAGGGAAGGGAGAGTAATTCACTGGTTAGAGGATGTTGCTGTTAAGTGCCGTCGAGTCGACATGTTAATTCGGGTGACCAGGCAGGCAATATACAATATGCAAGAAGCAGACAGTTGGAAGAATGATAAAGACACATGAAGACACAGAGAAGTATGCGAAAGCTAAAAGAGATCGAAGAAAATATACACAAACTTGACACAACAGTGTTCCGCATAGGGTGAACAGGTATGGAAGAAAGAGTGGGTCTATACCCACAAATACATAGGGGCTTGAAAGAGGTTATTTGTTGCCCCATTTTCAGCCAAAAAGTAGATAGGTATATTGTCCTGGTGTGGCACTGTGGGTTAATGAACCAGATTGAAATGTTCTTTGAACCAGAGGGTTAGCGTTTCAAGCTCACCAGTCACTCATCGTAAACCCTACACAGGGTCACTATGGGTTGGAAGAGACTTGATGGCACTTAACAGCAATAACAACACTAGTAAGATATGCTCACCAGGAACAGCCATTCATTCGAAATCAAAAGGGCAGATTTACCTCAGACCAAAGGTAAGAAGAGATGGGAAGGAAGGTAGAATGCAAATAGGAACCACAGAGAGGAAGTGGGATAACTGTTGCTGCACAGAAAGGATTACAACCATTGAGATGAAACAAAGTATATAGTCTGTTGATGCAAAACTGATGATCATTTTATTAAGCAAATATCACACTGATTCAAAAATCAGGCTGGTGGTGGTGGTGGTGGTGGTTATGTGCTGTGGAGTCGGTTCCAACTCATAGAGACCCTGTACAGGGTTTCCGAGGCTGTAAATCTTTACAGGAGCAGAAAGCCTCAACTTTCTCCAGTGGAGCAGTGGGTAGTTTGGAACTGCTGACCTTAAGATTAGCAGCTCGATTTGTAACCACTACGCTACCAGAGTGCCCATAAGTCCATTCTGACCCATAGAGACCCTGTATGTTTCCAAGGAGCAGCTGATTAGCTTGAACCACTAACCTTGCAGTTGAAACAACTTTGCAGTCTGAACCATTTGCCCACAGTGCCACACCAGGACTCCTCACTAGCTGTTCCTCGGAAACCCTACGACAAAGGGTCTCTATGGGTCAGATTGGACTAAAGGGCTCTGAACAATAAAAATCAGGTAAAGGCATTAAAATAATATGAGAAATAGCTGTTGGGGTTATCCATCTTCGGAATCAAGGATATCTTGGGGGTATCAGGTTGACTGGCATGACAAAAGGGAACATTGAGAAGAGGAAGAGACTAGTTTGACCTACTAGACTCTTTAAAGTAAGAATACTCCATCAAGGAACTAGGGGAAGTTCATGCGGAGGGGGTGAAACTAACTTTAAATGAGAATGCTCCCTATAGGGACTAGTAGGCTCCATTGGGGAAAGATTTTAATTCCAAAGTACCCAGTAAAGAGGAAATGGAGGAGGGACTTTTTCCAAGCTAGGTTAATAAAACTCTCTGTCAAAGGGCCATGCAGCCCATTTAGGGAGGGCATCTGACTTTGCGAGTAAAGAAAACCTCACTCTCGCTAAAATGAGTACAGATTGGATTACTTGAGTATTTGTCAGTGTAGACATTTCTCACAATAAGAAACAGAAGTAAATTATCCTTCATTAGCAAAAATTTGTAACAAAATATTAGCAACTCAGATCCAGCAATACAAAACGATATGTCACAATCATGTTGGATTTATCCATTTCCAGTAGGTACATAGTTCAACTGAACAGAAAAGCCACAATACTCACAGATAACACAATTAACAAACATGCTAATGCAATTCAAAGGACAGGGTTTTCAACAAGCAGTGCTGAGATAATGGGATGTTTTCTTGCAAAAAAATTTCAATATTCAGAAATCAACCAATAAAATATAATTCACCATATGGACAGGTTAATTAAATGAATCATATAATCGTCTCAACAAAGAAAGGAAACAGCATCTGAAAAACAAAGTCCACATGCTAAAAACTCTCATCAAACTAAGAATAAATCTTTACTTTCATTACTTGATGTATTAGTAAGAGAGGAAGCCTAGGGGTTCTCTTGAACAGAGTACAAAAACAAAAACTGTCTCATGGACAGGGGTTTTCTACTGAATCTGGAGCACCTGGCCCAGTTCCTGGAACATATACAGTAGGTGCTAAGTAAATGTTCAGTGAGTATGTTCACAGAAATCACTGAGTGGATGATTTTAAGAACTGCAGTCCCAAAGCCCCCTGGAGGATCCCCCTGAGTAGCTATGATGGGCCCAACTGAAGGCCTCATGTGGCCCAACCCCGAACACCTGCTGCTTTGCCTTTCCAAGTCTCCCGGTGACAAGGAGCCTCTGGGCCTCTAGTGAAAGCATTAATCACAAAACCTTGTTCATTTTACAGTCTGTTTATTATCCTTGTATGGGCTAACTGGTTTTATCCAACTAGAAGGATGACCTTACCTTAGGGGCAGGGAAGAATATCAACCCTGGGAGTGGTTGAATGGGAGTTCCCCATGAGTGACATTCCAGAATACATTTTTCTGCTCTAACCGGAAGCCTTTGTGGTGGAAGACTTATTGAAGAAATGTTGCCCATGCAAGGTCCCTCCAAAAGGGGTCATTTCCTGGAATCCCCACCTAACCCTATGAATAAATATGATGGTTTTTCCCTACCCAAAACTTTATAAAACCCCACAAAGCCTGTCTTCCCTGAGATGGGGGTTAAATGTTCCAGATTTCTGCTTGCCAGTCTCTTTCCTATAAGAAACCTTTACTCATATGGAAATTCTGCCACACCTGACTTCTTAATCAGTAGAAGGCAAGAGTCCTCTTCTGTTGGGCTAATCAGATTAGCACTCTTGTTGGAGGGATTAGCACTCCGGGTAGGAGATTATGACAACAATGAAAGAAAAGACAAGCTATTCTGATTGCACCTGAGACTACCAGAGAAGGCGGAATACCTGAGCCTACTGGATAAAAGCAGTGGCCAGGATTGAGTTTATCCTGTGTCCTTATATCTAGTAAGGGATCTGTCCTCCTCTTCTATTCTAGTCTGGACTTCAATTCCCACTTCAGGCATTTTTTTTTTTTCCTTTTTTCCTTCTTTCTCTTTCTTGTTTAGCACCTTCTAGTAAACTAGAATCAAGAGACTCAACAGACACGCATATCTCCACTGAAGGCCCTTCTGATTTGGGATTGGAGGAAGGGGAATCTTAAATTGAAATGTGGCTCCCCTGGGTCTGTCAAATAACCTAGGAACCCCACTGAGAAGTACCCTCCTGCAGTCAGGGTCAGAGTCTCCACTAGAAAGCATTTTTAGCCTCCAAGAATGGGAAAATCGCACAGGGTCTCCATTGAATGATCTTTGACCCCAAGAAGCAAGAGACTGTGAGGCGCAATTTGCTGAAAGTGGTAAATTTCTATAGGATGGCAGCCCATCCTTTCCTCTTTTTTCATAAGGGAGGTGCACAAACTTCATGCTAGCTTTTTGGCAGGCAACTTCTTGTTCAACTCCTTGCTACTTCTGCAAGCCTTATTTCTGTCTGTGGAGACCCAGAGTGTGAGAATTGTGTGATTATTGGTAGATTTCTGTGAATGTATATTATCACTGTTATCTGTCTGAGAACTGGGAACCTTCTACCTGGGTGACAAATCTTGAAAATCCATTTTGGAATTATCCTTCTTATTTCCTGTTGTTTAGTCAAACAGATTTTGCTAGATGGAGTTCTTATGTTGTTCCTAAGCCCTTAACTGGCTGGACGGGAGCATAAACTGTAAAGATCATTATTATTTTAATGGGGAGATTCCAATGTGGGCCTAAGATATATGGTTAGTGTTAGAATTATATTTAAGTGTCTGTAATGTTAGTGGTTTCAACTCTTACTTTGTTAGAAGAAAGCTGCACTTTCTCTTATATACTGAGTATCCTACGGGACCCACAATTCGTCTGTCAGTTTGTCATACTGTGGTTGCTTGTGAGTTGCTGTGATTCTAAAACCTATGTCACCAATATTTTAAATACCAGCAGGGTCACCCATGATGGAAAGGTTTCAGATGAGCTTCCAGATGAAAACAAACTAGGAATAAACAGTGACGAACTACTTACGAATATTTAGTCACTGAAAACTTTATGAATAGCAGAGAAACACTGTCAGATATAGTGCCAGAAAATGAGTCACTCAGGTTAGAAGGCACTCAAAATGCGACTGGGGAAGAGCTGCCTCTTCAAAGTAGAGCTGATCTTGATGACTCTAATGGAGTACACCCATAGTAGTAAAGCCCACGGGACCTTCATTTGCTGATGGGGCAAAATTCAAAATGAAGAGAAACAGCTATAAAAATCCATTTATAATTGGAACATGGAATGCATGAAGTATAAATCTTGGAAAAAATATAAATTGTCCAAAAATGAAATGGAACACAAACATCAATCTCTTAGGCATTAGTAAGCTGAAATGGACTGGTATTTGCCATTTTGAATCTGACAACCACATGGATTACTATGTCGGGAATGATAAAATGAAGACAAATGATGTTGCACTCATGTCAAAAAGAACATACCCAGGTCAGCCATGAGGTACAACGCTGTCTGTGATAGGATAACATCCATGCCCCTACAGGGAAAACCAGTTAATACCACTATTATTCAAATTTACACACCAACCACTAAAGCCAATGAGGATGAAATAGAATTCTAGCAACTTCTTCAATCTGAAATTGATCAAACATGCAATCAGGAGGTATTGATCATTATTGGTGATTGGAATGCAAAGGCTGGGAACAAAGAGGAAGGAACAGTGGTTGGGAAATATGGCCTTGGTGATAGAAATGCTGAGGGAGAACACATGATAGAATTCTGCAAAATCAATAATTTGTTCATTTCAAATACTTTCCTTAGCATTAACAGACGACTATACACATGGACATTGTCAGATGGAATACATAGAAATCAAATTGACTACATCTGTGGAAAGAGA
>NW_006408547.1:927449-929512 GCF_000296735.1 Chrysochloris asiatica | reverse complement strand
GACTGCTAACCACAAGGTTGGCAGTTCAAGCTCACCAGCCTCTCCCAAGGAGAACAAGATAAGGCTTTCTGCTCATGAACAGATTTACTGTCTCTGAAACCCTATACAGGGTCACTATGAGTGACCTGACCTGGCAGCACTTACCAACAGTAGTCCTTTACTGGCTGAATGGGAATGTATGTTGTTACCAAATCCTTCACTGGCTGCTGGACAGGAGCATGAGTTGTTTGTCCTTTGAACAGCTTCTTGCTTGGTTAATGAGTTAAATCTGTGTGTTAGCATGGCTATTATTTGAATTCTTGCTTTGTTAATCTGGCTTTGTGTTTTAAACCCAGGAATATTAAGAGACTACAGCTTAAGGTAGACCCAGGTAGCAATTTGATAGAAATTTGTTTTAGCTTCTTGTTTTGCTAATTTTACGGTTTGTATTTTTCCATAGAATGTTGAAGCACCTCATTTGTCCTGGGTAAATGTATACAGAAACTAAGGTTTAAAGATACACTTAGGGCAAATTTAGCAGTCTTCCAAATATTCAGGCTTTATTTAATATCCTTCTCACCTCAAAAGAAAGGTATTATTTACTTACATGTGTATATTGTTTTATATCATGCTGTTCTAAAAATGGTACGCTGTTAAACATAAGCCTATGGCTGGTTTCTCACCTCCATGAGATTTATATGTATGTCTTATAAAGAGTGTGACCCTGTACAGGGATTTCAAGGAGAGGCTGGTGAGTCTGAACCATGAACTTTGTGGTTCAAACAACCTTGTGATCCAGTGCTTTATCCTACAGTGCCACACCAGGACTCCATTATTAGTCATTAGGAAATGCAAATTAAAATTAATGAGACCCCACGCCATACGTTTAAGAATGGCAAAAAATTGTAATCCTGTCAAGCAAGGGCTAGAAGGAATTTCCTCATTGGGGATCTAAAGAGGTGGTGAGTGGGAGTGTGTCCAGACTCATAATGATCCTAGATTAGGGTTTCCAACTGAGGCTGAAAATCTTTACAGGAGCAGAAAGCCTCATCTTTCTCCTACTGAGTGGCTAGTAGATTCGAACTACTGATCTTGCAGTTACCAGCCTAATTTGTAATCCACTACACTACCAGAGCTCCATATATAAAGTAGTACAACCACATTTTCAGAAAATATTTTAGCAGTCTGTATTCAAACAATTTGTTTAAAGAGAATATCTCTTCCCCATTTAATGATTTTCAGTCCTTTGTCAAAGATCAACTATCCATAGGTGGATGGATTTACTTTCGAGTTCTCAATTCTATCCCTCGGTTCTATGTGTCCAACAGTGCCAAGCTAGTTTTATAGATCAGGACACGTGAGCACTTCCTCTGTTCTTTTTAAATCATGCTTTATTTATCCGGGGTATCTTTCCTGTCCATGTAAAATTGGTGATTCGTTTTTCTGTCTCTGCAAAGAAGGATGTTTGACTCAGCATTGGAATTGCACTGTATCTGGGAACCACTCTGGTTATTAGTATTAACGTTTTACAACCTTAACTCTTCCTATCCATGAACTCAGTAGATGATTCCATTAATGTACGTCGCTCTCATTTGCTTGTTTTCGTAGTAGCATGTTTTGTATAGGACTATTGTTTCTCTAAGGAGCTCTGGTAGCGTAGTGGTTATGAATCGGGCCGCTAACCTCAGGGTCATCAGTTCAAAACTACCTACCAGCTGTTCTGCAGGAGAATGATGAGGCTTTCTGCTCCCGTTAAGATTTACAGCCTTGGAAACCCTGAACAGGGTCGCTATGAGTCGGAAATGACACGACAGCACATAACCACCGCCACCACTGTTACTCCTAAGTATTTAACCTTTTGGTGCTGAAAAACTTAGATATCAATTTTCAGAAAAATGACACAGGACCCTATCTCGCCCAAATATAAAAACAAACTCAAGATGGATCAAAGATCTAAACCTATAAAATCTTCAATGTAAAAAAACAAACAGGGAAAAACTTAAGGCAATAATATACTATTAAATATAACTGAAAACATAAAAAAAGAACACAAACTGGGACCTCCAAAAGATTTCTCCAAAAGT
>NW_006408547.1:924976-926719 GCF_000296735.1 Chrysochloris asiatica | reverse complement strand
TATCGAGAAACTGGAACCCTTACATATTGTTGGTAGGATTATAAAATGGTGCAACCAGTGGAAGAAAAGGTATGGTGCTTCCTTGAAAAGTTGAAAACAGAAATACTGCATGACCCAATAATCAAAATATTTGGTATATGATGGGGTTTCAAAAAGTTCATGGAAAAAAAAAAATCACATTATCTTATCATTCCATTTTTCCACACACTTTTTGAAGCCCTTTTGTATGTACTTATGTTCATCACAGCGCTATTCACAACAGCAAAAAGATGGAAACAACCTACATGTTCACTAAAGGAAAAGTATAAACTATGGTACAAAAGCACAAAATGGATCCATACAATTTTAAAAGAATAAGGATAAATCTGCAAAACACCTCATAGCATGGATGAACCTTGGGGACACTGTCTATGTTGAATGAAATAAGTCAATCACAAAAGGCCAAATATTGTGTAAGACTACTATTATAAAAATATTTTTTAAAAATCAAGAAATCAATCTAACACAAAAATTAACATTCTTTTATAGTTAACAGGTGTGAAGGGAATAGAAGATCAATCACCAACTAGAAAGCTGACACATATTAACTTTGGTGATAACAATAACAAACCAAACTTCCCTAGGTACTACAAACAATTAATATGCTCAACAACTAAACAAAACACTGCAGGTTCAAGTCCACCCAAAGGAGCCTCAGAAGACAGACTGAAAATCTGTGGCTCACAGTTCTACTCTGACACACACGGGTTTGCCACAAATTAGGATCACCTTGACGGCAACTGATTGGTCCAATATACTCTTTGATATTTACCACACCAAAAAAAACCACAAAAACAATGAATACATAATTCACAAAACACTTACACAAAGACATACATAACCAAAGTATAAAAGATGCTTTTCATTATTTGGTAGGAAAATTAATAATGTAAAACAACAAGATAAATAAATGAATAAACAAACCTTGGCGTATTTATCCAATGGAATACTACTTAGCATAAGAAAGAACAAGTCACAGATACTTTAACAGTCTGAATAAATTTTAGAAGCATTATACTAAGTAAAGGAACTCTTCAAACAATGGCATATAACTACAATAGGCAAAACTAATCTTTAAAAGAGATACTACTTCACAATCACTGGATATCTGTAATAAATTATTAAGAATAATGGCAAATGTCCATGAGGATGTGGAGAACCCACATGCATAATTGATAGGAAGACTTAACATTGTGAAACTGTCAATAATGCCCAAAGCAATTTACACATATAATGCAATCCCAATCCAGATTCCAACGACATTCTTCAAAGAGATGAAAAAAACAATTACAAACTTTATATGAAAAGGAAAGAAACCCAGGATAAGCAAAGCACTGTTTAAGAAGATAAATAAGGTTGGAAGCCTGTCACTTTCCAACTTCAAAATTTACTACACGGCTACAGTGGTCAAACAGCTTGGTACTGGTACAATGAAAGGTACATACATCAATGGGACAGAATCAAGAATCCAGAAATTAACGCATCTACACACAGCCAACTGATTTTTGACAAAACACCTAAATATATCACATGGGGAGATGATAGTCTCTTCAACAGATGGTGCTGGAAGAACTGGAAAATGATATGCAAAAGATTGAAACAAGACCTTCACCACACACCTTATACAAAAACCAACTCAACATGGATTAAGGACCTAAATATGAATCCCAGAATTATGAAGGCCATCAATAAAAAAATAGCGAC
>NW_006408547.1:920754-922440 GCF_000296735.1 Chrysochloris asiatica | reverse complement strand
TGGTTGGTTGATGATGCATGCAGGGGATTGTAACCATGGCAATTAAACGATATACGATAGAATGAATGTAAAACTAATGTTCTCTCATGTAAACTATCATATAATTCACAATAAAACATTTTAAAAAAAAAAGGAACTAAAAGTTAATGGAATTGTTCCATTAGTTTTTTTCAAGACCTCTGGTAGGGTGAAATCTCCATGGTCTTTCAAGGCAAACATTTAAGTAACAGGCTCATGTCCACTCAAAACCTCTGGGACTTTAAGCAAATTTACTTAACCTTTGAAGCCTAAGGTACTGTAAATGTAAATTAAAATAACTAAACCCAAGAATTAGCATTAGAAATAACATTTATAAAGTGCCTGGCACTTGGGACAAAATTACCCCACAGCAGCAGTTACTATTATTATGTAAAAGGGTAACAGCTCCTAATGCATCAAGGCTCAAGACATTTTCATTTTCTCCTTTGGTAGCTCTGATTTCTGTTTCCAAAACAGTATTACATCAAAGAAAAGATAAAGGAAAGGAACATGATAAAATAAGATCAATTTTATTTTCACACTGTAACACAAAAGGCCAGCATGACTCCTCTGCCAGTTTGTCTTACTATGGTGGCTTGCATGTTTCTGTGATTCTGGAAGCTATGCCATCAGTATTTTCAATACAAGTATGGTCACCCATGAAGGACAGGTTTCAACTAAGCATCCAGAATCAGAAAGAGTAGGAAGAAGGAGAGACAGACTACTCCCGAATATTTAGTCACTGAAAACCTTATGAATAGCAGTGGAACACTGCCAGCATCAGAATGCTGAATACTGAAACATGATGAAGGGCATCTGAATACTGCCAGATATAGTGCCAGGAGATGAGCACCTACAGTTGGAAGGCACTCAAAACATGACTGGGGAAGAGCTACTCCTCAAAGTACAGTTAACCACAATGACGCCAATGGAGTAAAGCCTTGGAAACCTTCATTTGCTGATGGGGCACAACTCAAAATGAATAAAAACAGCTGTAAAGGTTCATTAATAATCATAACAAGGACTGTACAAAGTATGAAACTAGGGAAATTATAAAAATTGAAATGGAATGCATAAACATTGATATCCTTAGAATTAGTGAGCTGAAATGGACTAGCATTGACCATTCTGAATCTGACAACCACATGGTTTCCTATGGCAGGAAAGACAAATTTGTTTAACAGAAATGGAGTCACATTCATCCTCAAAAAGAACATTTAAAGATCTGTCTGTGATAGAATAATATCCAAACGCCTATAAGGAAGAACAGTTAATACCACTATAGTTCAAATTTATACAACCACCACTACAACCAGAAATAATGAAGAATTCTATCAACTTCTTCAATCTAAAATGAATCAAACATGCAATCAAGATGTATTGGTAGTTACTGGAAATTGGAACACAAAGATTGGAAACAAAAAGGAAGGATCAGTAGTTGGAAAATATCACTATGGTAAAAGGATCATGCTGGAGATCACAAAGCAGAAATTTACAAGATCAATGGGTTCTTCATTGCAAATGACTTTTTTAAAACAACATCAAAAATGACTATACACATGGACCTCACCAGAGAAAATACACAGAAATCAAATTGACTACATCTGTGGAAAGAGACAGTGGAGCGATGGAGCAGCTGGAGACTTCAGATCCAGAGAGGGAGAGCGA
>NW_006408547.1:919541-920550 GCF_000296735.1 Chrysochloris asiatica | reverse complement strand
AAAAACCTATGTGCATACAAAAACTTCATCGAAAGAGTAAAAAAGGGAACCCACAGAATGGGAAGAAATCTTTTGAAATGAAACATTGGACAATGGACTAATATAAAAATATATATATAGGAAACTACAGCACCTCTACAAGAAAAAGACAAATAACCCAATTTTAAAAAAGGGGGGCACAGGACATGAACAGACACTTCACCAAGGAGGAAATCCGGGCAGACAACAAACATATGAAGAAATGTTCAAAATCACTAGCCATCAGAGAGATACAAATCAAAACAACAATGAGCTATCATCTCACACACCAGCAATAACAGAAAAGATTTTAAAAAGTAGAGGACAATAAATGCTGGCGAGAATGTGGAGAGACTGGGACTCTCTTGCATTGCTGGTGGGATTACAAAATGGTCCAACCACTCTGGAAAGCAATACGGCGCTTCCTGAGAAGGTTGGAAATAGAAATACACCTTATGATCCAGCAATTCCTCTACTTGGTAATTACCCATAAGAAATGCAAGCCATAACATGAGTAGATATATTCACACCAATGTTCATAGCAACACTATTTACAACAGCAAAAAGATGGAGACAGCCTAAGTGCCTAGCAATTGAAGAACGGATAAACAAACTGTAGTACAAACACTAAATGGAGTATTATGCTACCTTGAAGAACAACAAGGAATCTGTAAGCAACCAGGTAACATAGATGACCCTTGAGGACATTAAGTTGAGTAAAATTAGTTACAAAAGGAGAAATACTGCATAGGACCACTACTGAAAAAGACTAAGAAAAAGAACCCCATACTAAAAGGGGGGAAAAACAATTTCTTTGCTGGTTACTGGGATGAAGGGGGAGGGGGTAAGGGGAGGGGAGGGAGGGGAAGGTAGAACACAGGGTAAGAAATAAATACAGGACAGTGTGGGTCCTGGGGAAGGGGGCAATACACAAGAAGCGGGAGGGGAATGGAATCAAAAAGCAGACGGGAAAACAGTTAGGCAAGATTAC
>NW_006408547.1:893760-917716 GCF_000296735.1 Chrysochloris asiatica | reverse complement strand
CCAAAAAGGAACTAAAGCAAAAATTCAAGTCTTGACTTAAAATACTGAAGGATTCTATGGGCAAAATACTGAATGATGTAGAAACCTCAAAAGATGGGAGAAATACAGAGTCACTGTAACAAAAAGAAATGGTCCATGTTCAATTGTTTCAATAGGTAGCATATGATCAAGAGCCAATGATACTGAAGGAGGAAGTCCAATGAGCATTGAAGGTACTGGAAAAAACAAGGCACCGAAAATTAATGGAATCAAAATGATGTCAATTCAAGAAATGCAGGGCAGCACTGGAGGCACTCATCATCTATGCCAAGAAATTTGGAAGCAACTACCCCAAATGACTGGAAGAGATCCATATTTGTGCCCATTTCACAGACAGGTAACCCAATGGTTATGGGAGCAGAAATCATCAGATAATATCATTAATATCACATGCAAGTAAATTTTGCTAAAGATAATACAAATACAGCTGCAACCACAGGTTGACAGAGAACTTCCAGAGGTTCAAGCCAGATTTAAAAGAGGACGTGCAACAAAGGATGTCATTGCTGACATCAGATGGACCTTGGTTGAAAGCAGAGAATACCAGAAAGATGTTTACCTGTGCTTTAATGACTACACAAAGGTTTTCAATTATGTGGATCACAACAAGCTATGGACAACATTACATAGAATGAGTATTTAGAGGACTTAATAGTCCTCATGTAGAACCTGTACACAGACCAAGAGTCAGGTGTTCGAACAGAACAAGCAAACACCGAATGGCTTAAAATTAGAAAAGGTGTGCACCAGTGTTGTATTCTTTTACCATACTTATTTAATCTGTACGCTGAGCACATAATCCAAGAAGCTGAAAGAAAAACATGGATTGGAGGAAGACTTATTAACAACCTGCACTTTGCAGATGATACAACCTTGCTTGCTAAAGTGAAGAGCAGATAAAATACTTACTGATGAAGATCAAAGACTACAGTCATTGGTATGGGTTGCATCTCAATTAAAAACAAAAAAATCCTCACCACTGGATCAATTAACAACATCCACATAAATGGAGAAAAGATTAAAGTTGTCAAAGACTTCATTTGCTCAGATCAACTATCAACACTCAAGGAAGCAGCAGTCAAAAAAGCAAACGACTGTTGCATTAGGCAAAGCTGCTGCATAAAACCTCTTTCAAGTGGGGAACAAGGGTGTCAGAGTTTGAGGACTAAGGTGTACCTGGCCCAAGCCATTTTCAATAACCTCAAATGTACATGATAGTTGGACAGTGATTAAGACCGTAAAAGAATTGAAGCATTGGGTTATGGTGTTGGAGGAGAATATTAAAAGTACCATGCCTGCCAAAAGAACAAATCAATCAGTGTTGAAAGATGTACAGCCAGAATGCTCCTTGGAAGCCATGATGGGAGGTACCAGAGACCAGTTTCTTGAGAAAGATATCATGTTTGGTAAAGTAAAGGGTAAGAGAAAAAGAGAGAAACCCCCAATGAGATGGATTAGCAGTGGCAGCAGCTTAGTAACAGTTGTGAGGTTGGCGTGGGACCAGGCAGTGTTTCATTCTGTTGTGTATAGGGTCGCTTTGATTCAGTGCCAATGGGATGGCACCTAACAACAGCAACACCACAAAAGCAGCAGCAAAGGAGAGCAACCTAAGGGTAAAGACACGTAAACAGTCTAAAACTCAAAGCTCGATAGATAGGCTGATAGGTTCAAAAGTTTGCTTACAATTTAATTGTTGAAACTAAGAATTTATTTTCCTATATTAGTCTACAAAAGTCCATTTAAACCAATCACCATAGTTAAAAAGTCATGTAGCTCTATAAAATTAATTTTCAAAAACAAAACATGATAAATTACAAACAATACAGAAGTCCAAGAGACTTTAATATTGTCATTTATTTTAGAAGTTACCCTTGAGAAGAATAGGTTTTATGGGAGGTTTCCACAGTTATTCATAAGAGGTTCTAAGGGAAATTCCAAACAGTTTGTTAAAGCTGATGACTCTGATTCTTCATGTTTAATTTCACCTCAAATGTATGGCTCTCCTACCTTTTGGTACAAGCTAAAAAAGACTAGTAATCTTATAGCTTAACAGCCAAGATTGGTGGTGGTTGGTGGTTATATGCCATGGAGTTGGTTCCAACTCCTAGAGACCCTGCATAGGGTTTCTTAAGCTGTATATCTTATGGGAGCAGAAAGCCTCATCTTTCTCCTATGGGGTAGCTGGTAGATTCAAACTGCTGACTTTTCAGTTAGCAGCTAAGCTCATAATCCACTATGCTACCAGAGAACTCTTTAACAGCCAATATTATGATCAGTTATATCATAAATAAGAGGGAACACTGGGCAAGAAATAGAAGAAAGGTAAGAAATGCACAGAGAACGTGTCCACATATACAGAAAAGAGAATCTTAAACTGAATTAGGTAACTTCAGTCATAAAAAGTATAAGGACACCATTAAAACACTGAGAAAGAAAGCAAAAAGATCAAAATGGGTCAGAGTTGTAGCATGATTAACTGGTTATTACTATAAAGATCCTACTTCCTTAAATTTTTCAGGGACATGTACCAATTCCATTCTTTTAAAAAACCAGGATTTGGGTGGTATTTCCCTATGTGTCCACTGTATGGAAGTGGCCAACAACAGAATTTGCTTGCTACAGGTACCAAAAGACTTTGAAATCTCAACAGGTCTCACTCAACTCAATGGTTAAGGTGTACCTAGACAACCAAGTTGTCCTTGATTTTTTGCTAATAAAAGCAGGTGATATACGTGCCATCAACAACAGAATATGCTGTACATGAATCAACACTTCTGGAGAGGTAGAACTAGGACCAGAGATCATTCCATCAGGTAGCTACTTGGACTCAGCTTCAGAAGGACTCAGAAGGGGCCTGGCTAGAGGCCTTATTTCCTATCTTGGGTTAGTGGTTAACTCCCTTTCTCATCTTTGTGGTCACAATGATCCTAATTTGCACCAATGACCCTTGCCTAGTTAAGACAATCACAGGAGGCATACCTATGAGTGCCCAGGCAGCTATTGTTTTTGCATTAACTTGCGCTATCATCCTCTAACAACTAATTGTTGTTAAGTGATGACTAGTAAGTTCTGACTCACAGCAACCCTCCAAGAAGGACTGATGGGGATGAATTGCCCATCTTACACTTAGCAATCCAGTGTTTATCCTATAGTGCCCCACTAGGACTCCCTAAAGACTAATTGTTATTGTTGGTGTTAAGTGCTGTAGAGTCCATTCCAACTCACAGCGATCCTGTATAGGACTCAAACTGCTGGCTATGATTCTCAGTCCAGAGCTTATCCTATGGAGCCACCCAATTTCCACTAATGTTTTTTATTATTATTCTTACTTGCCACTGAGTCAGTTCTGACTCACAAAAACCCTGTATAGGATTTCCCAAGAGCAGGTGGTAAGTTTGAACTGCTGACCTTGAGAGTCACAGTCTAGGGCTGATCCTATAATGCCACAGAGCTATGAAATCCAGTAAGAGGTCAATGACTTCCCTTAGCTCATAGGACCCCAGTAGCTAGTTTTCCGTATGAGTCCCCAAATCAGTAGGAAGTGCCCAGATGACAACTTTGACCTACTTCTCAAGAATGTAAGCTGAAGCTACAACTGTGAAAAATGGCTCCATCTTGTAAGGAAAAAGGTCATTTGTGCTAACCTTGGTCTATACTTTCCTTTAAGTTCATCAGTAGTTAACATCTATCCTTAGGACTACTATAAAAAAAAATAAAGTTCCTGAAAGTCCTTGGACCTCCACCCCATTCCGCAAATCCCTATAAATCCTCGTTCCTCAGGAAGACGTCTTTGGAGGACAAAAAGTCCCTCTGCCTCCTGAATGTACATCCCAGATACATTAAACCTTACTTGCTATGACTTTCCTCGTGGCTACCATTTTGCAATAGAAGCTGAAAAACTTGGACTTTGTTGCTTCTGCTGTTAAGTGCCTTGCAGTCAGTTCCAACTCATAGTAACCCTGAATAGGATTTCCAACGAGTGGCTGGTGGGTTTGAACCACAACCTCACAGTAAGCAATCCAGTGCTTATCTTACAGAGCTGTACCAGGACTCCTACCTAGACTCTTGGAATGCTTAGAAGATACTGTGAATTCATGATAATCAAGCACTGCCTACTATTTCTCATATATCTACAAAGGGTTGTCAACTGTAAGCAGACACTGATTTGATTAATAAAATACAAAGTTATTCCATAGCACTATTCATCTATAATCACAGTATGCCTTTATGGATTGTCTTAATTAGCAGATACTACAAATATAACAGTTAGCATGACCATAAGAAGTATATTTTAAAATAAAAATATGCCCCCCCAAAAAATATGCCCAAGTACAATTATGTCTAAAATTTTCAAGTAATACGGTCATTAAAATGTCTTTCCGTTTACCTTTTACTAAAATTTACAATATTCTATTCTAATTTTCCATATTCTACTTTCTCTTTCCAAGGAAGATTATTAAATTGGTATTTTACATCTTGTTGAAAGGTAAAAACTGGGAGAACCTTGTCAAATATATCTTCATTTTAATCACATCTGATCTTAATAATCTGTATTCAACTATATATATATAAATTTTCATTATATTTAAGCTCAACAAATGCTAAGACAATTTCATCTTTTTGTTAACCAATGATTTTTACCTTACAAAAGACAGATAATTAACATCAAATTACTCTTCAATGTTCATTTTAATAATGTTGTTAAGTGCCTTCAAGATGGTTCTGACTTAAACGGATCCTAGATAGGGTTTCCGAGGCTTTTTAAAAATCTTTGCAGGAGCATAAAGCCTCATCTTTCTCCTGCCATTTTAATAACAAAATATATTAAATCACTTGATAAACTCTTCTAGAACAATAAAAGTAATCAAAAACCTGTAGCTATAAAAATATTATTTGCTCTATAGGAATTACTTATATCTTTAGTCATGCATATCTGCTGAAAGACATACAAACCTCACCAAAGTTAATTTAAGAACTTACCAATTTCCCTTGCAATTCTGACAGCTTCATCTGCATCCTGTAAAAGCAGGAAATTAGACTCAACATTAATCCCATCAGCCTTTACACAATGTCTTTAGGGCAGTCATATATTGCACTACTGTCTCCTCTGATTCATTTAATGTTCAATTTTACAACCTTCTAACCCTTTTCATTCAGAGAAATGTAAAATTAATACCATAAGTGGAATGCAAATTCTACCTCATCATTATTATATTAAGAAACTCAAAGCAGTTTGAAATGAGCTGGCAGGAAGTACTACCAGAATTGCCAAATGATTTGGTGCAGTTGCAGGAATTTAATGGCAGAATTTAGAAGTTTACAATCAATACTGAGTCATAAATCAGATCATTAAAGCTTGTCCACAGCCAGCTTGTTTTTGTCTCTCTGAATATTTGTTAGGCTTTCTTAGATTCTGTCAGCAGGGGGAGTCGATTCTCTATTGTTTGGGAGGAACTCCGTAGATTTTTCCAGAAATTAAAAAGTAACACTCCAGTACTTATAGAAATGATCAATTGTCTAATATAAAAAAGCGGGGTAAGGAGAAAAAACTCCATTTGTTAATCTCTATTACCCTTTCGTTTTTATTTCTTTTTTTTTTTTGGGGGGGGGGCCATTTTTTATCTCTGTTGACCTTGTGGTTTAAACAAATTTTGCGGTCCAGTGCCATACCAGGATTCTAACAAGAGAAACAGAAACTCCAAAAGTCAAGGAAAGAAAATGCCCTCCAAACACTGCAAAGTAATAAAGAGTTAGTCATTGTAAAGACTACTGCTGTTCAGGACCATCAAGTCGATTAAAACTCAGTGACCCTGTACAGGGTTTAGGAGGAGCAGCTGGTGGGTTTGAACTACCAAGTTTGTTGTTAGCAGTCCAATATTCATCCTACAGCACCACACAGGGCTCCAAAGTAAAAATTAGTCACCAAATGCAACTTGTCAATTTGAGTACCTAAAACATGAAAACTTAGCTTGAAGCTGAGCCATCTCATTGATCAATAACTCCCATCCCATGTCACAAAGCAAACACAGCACACTTGTGATACATTTCCCCACAAAAGAATACAGGTTGAACAGGTTTCAAATCCATACCTTTTTCTAAATTTCTAAGTTATTTTTTATAAACTAAAGCAGCACAAGCAAACACAACGTTTGGAATTCCACATGTGGCGTTGTTGTTTTTGAGTGCTGTAGAGCTGGTTTCGACCCATAGGGTTTCCGACCCTGTTCAGGGTTTTTGAGGAGTGGCTGGTGAGCTGGAACTCCCAACCTTGCTGCTCAAACCAACTTTACAGGCCAGCGCATTAACCCAAAGCATACTTAAATTTTGGGGAAATAATTTTTAAAATATTAAAGTGGAATCTGTTATTTTTAAGTTAATACATATAAAATGTGAAGAATCAACATATCAGAATCCTCCACCACCACCCCAAGTATGCGTGTATGTTTCTATCAGGTTCATTTATGTCTTTTTATAAAAAAGATCTTCCTTAAATGTCTACAGTACCTAATAACATCCCCCGAATAAGGAGGTTGGCAGGGGAAGTTGTCAGAAAAATTTAATTTCCTTTCATTAACCAGTCTGCTCCACAAATAGGTGCTTGTTAAGTTCAAAGAGGTCCTGAAAGCAACATCAGTTTTAAGTCTTTTTTTTTTTTTTTCTTTAACTCCAAGCAGTCACATCTGCTAATGAGATTTTCCAAATAACAATTGTTTTCAAGTCAGAGATAAATCTATACCTCCCACCCTAAAGGCCCCCAAATCAAGGTTTACTGCTTTATTACACCTTGCTATTTTCGCTGACCCTACAACATTCCCCAATTTTTAGCTTAAAGGGATAAAAATCCATGAAAAAGGCCATTTAAAAATGTTAGTGGTTTCTACACATTGAGTTTGAAGGTTCTTTGTTCAAGTCAGTGACAGTTATTCCAGCATACTTCCCTTTAATAGCCTCTCAGTCAGGAAGCCTTAAACCTGCCAAAGGTGGACAATTAGAGCTCCTGAACACCATTCAGGAAGAGAGATGACTGATGAACACTTGATTATAATAAGCTAGAAGGAACCTTATGTAATAGTGTATTTGCAAAATACATACTGAAAGAAAATAAACTGGCATCTAAAAAGTTACCCTGAGAGACATAACAAGCAAGTTTTAATAGATCCACAGAATTCATCAATGATTTCTTATAGACACACAGACATAATTCACACGTGTGTACACGAGGGGGCTTCAAAGAGTTTGTGAAAAAATGGAATTAAGAGATAATGGAATTTTTCCTTAAACTTTTTTAAGCTTTCTTGTACATGTGTGCATGTGTGTGTCTGAGTAGATAAGCTGCCACAAAACAGCCTTGTCTTTTAATTCATATACTATAAAAATATTCTATTAAAAGAACTATTGAAGTCAAATTGCCTCAAAAATGAACTTTTTACTATCATTCACTCAGCAAAAAAATACAAAAATGCATACAGTACTTATTACATACTGTTATTTGTTAACTGCCACCAACTAAGTACCAACTTATTCTAACTCACAGGGTATCCAAGGAGTGGTTGGTTAGTTTGGACCATCAACCTCGAGGTTAGCTTATTCTACAGCACCACACCAGGACCCTTATTATGTACTGTTATTGTTGTTGTTAAGTCCCAGTTCTGGCTCATTGCCAACCTGACTGAACAGGGTTGCCAAGGAGTGGCTGCTGGTAAGTTTGAACTGCCAACTTTGTGGCTAGCAGTCCAATGCTTCTCTCCTTAATTTATTTGCTAAATAAATGAACTTAGATTCCAAACCCTGTGCTTCACTCAATTCTTCAAATGCAGGCTCTTCGCTCTGCTCTCTTGTTAAAGGAAGCAGGTTGACAAGATATTGAATAAAACTAAACTTTTTAAGGTAAACACATGATACTAAATGACTATTTAAAAATGACAGTTTGAAATAACTTCCTTTCCTCGTTAGTGAAGTGGGTAATTCAAGTATTGAATTACAAGCCCTAAGGAAAACAATTCCAAAAGACTCCTTAAATATTAGCACATCATGTATGTGTTTTAAATGTCAGAATAACTCCATATATCATCCATACAATATTCTACATAGTCAAATGGAATACAATCAAAAGCTTTCATGAAAATTTTAACGAATTGAAACCACATTAATTTACTTCAGTTGGTGGTAAAAAAATTGTGTGGGAGGGGAGTGGGGGCACGGAGAATACAATAAATACAGTTTTCAAGGAAAATAATTTTACATAAAAAATACTGTTGTTGTTAAGTGGCTTCCCTTCCAACTCATAGTGACCCTGTATGGAGTTTCCAAAGAGGGGCTGGTGAGTGTGAACCATCAACCTTGCCATCCAGTGCTTTATCCCACAGCACAACACCAGGCTAATTTCAAAGAACCCTGATAATATTATATTTTATTAGTACATATATTCTACCTAAATAAGACTATTGCTAACTGAGTTGCTAAAACTATATGATATTCTAAAATATTTATATTTTTTATTTGCATCAGTGGTTTCTATCTATAATATAGACACCTTCTCAAGGTAAAAAAAAATCTGTCCAATAAATCTAAACTACAAAATTTGAAAAGTAAAATAGTTACAAATACATGTGGAGTTATTACACTAGAAATCTAAATTAATAAGGAAATTTAACATATGTGTATACAAAGAGGCTTTAATGAGTCCATGGAAAAATTCGATCATCTTTTAATTCCAATTTTTCCATGAACTATTCTGAAATCTCCTTGCCCATATATAGCCTCTTGTAAGTCTCAGAAATAATTAAATCAGAAATAAGACTGATGCTATTGTTATGTGCCATCAAGTCAGTTCCAATGTTCCAATTCATAGCAACTTTGTATAGGGTTTTCCAAGGAGCAGCTGATGGGTTTGCCATCACCGACCTTTTGGTTAGTGGTCTGATGCTTATCCTATACAGCCATATCAGGGCTCCTGAAATAAAAACTAGTATTAAAAATTATTCTCCCAGAAAAACAAAAAAAACATGGCTTAAGAATCCTTTTTAAATGCTTATCTGGGAACCCCAACTTACAGGTTCAATTGTTGCTTATCAAATTAATCCAAACAACAGCAGTTTACTGCTGTGTGCCATGGTTTAAATTAGCACAGATAATGAGAATCTAGCAGTATTTGAGAGCATATAATGCTGTTGTTGTTGTTAGTGCTGTTGAGTTGGTTCTGACTCATAGCAACCCTAGTGGTTAGCCATCTTGTGCTTACTCTATACCACCACATCTGGATCCCGACATATAGTTAGAGCTTATATATCATCTAATGCGTTTAAGAAAAAAAAAACAAGACTAATAAGCTGAGAGGATTTCTTTTTCTTTTTACGTTTCTATATTTTCCACGTTTACCAGGAGAGCTTACAAATTCAAATGCAAAGAATAGTCAGGCAGATTGTCACACACAATGCACCTATAAATGTTACCAAAATAACTTAATGAACATGCAAAACTAAGTTTATTACCTACTGCAGTAAAAGACGTCATTGTGAAACAATCTTGGAAACTCCAAGAAATTCGAGATTCTGAAACTGCACCTTCCTCTGATGTCTGTTGAGTCTCCCTCTCCACAACAGTGACACAACTCTCACACTGGATTAAGCTGCAATTTCCTTTTCAAGAACCCTAATAGTAAAGCATCCTGGTGTGGTGCTGTGTGTTAATGTGCCAGACTGTAAAGCTGTTTGAACTGCAAGGTCGTCAGTTCAAGCTCACCAACTGCTCCTCGGAAACCCTATACAGGGTCACTATGGGTCGGAACTGACTTGACGGCACTTAACAACAAACAACAGTAAAGAGGAACCCTAAGAGTAAAGAAAGGAGTGTTGGAAGTGTAATGGTTATGAATCGGGCTGCGAGCCTCAAGGTCAGCAGTTGGAAACTACCAGCTGTTCCATGGGAAAAAGATGAGGCTTTCTGCACCCGTAAAGATTTACAGCTTCAGAAACCCTGTACAGGGTCGCTATGAGTCAGAACCGACTCCACGGCATATAACCACCACCAAAAGTAAAGAACTCTTTTGATTCTCTGATTAGAGTTCTTAAAAAATAGAAAATCTTTGTAAAAGAAACTTTCCTTATTACTAACTAAATGTCCTTGACATCCCTTGTTCTAAGTACATAAGACAACTCTAGTTCATAGGAAAGTAGGCAGGACTAGGAACTGTAAGTTCGTCTTCATGCTGGATCTAGTGGTCATTGAGTTCAGAAAGTTTCATCACACTGACATCAAAGTACATTAAAAACTATATCAAAATCTAAGTCTTTTCGCTCTGACTTGTCAGACGGTCAGGTCAGCAACTAGAAATGGCCAACCATTTTGCGCTGTTGTTACGTGCCATCAAGGCAGTTCCAACTCATAGCAACTCTTATATAGGGTTTTCAAGGAGCAGCTGGTGGGCATGAACCACAAACCTGTGGTTAGTAATCAAGTGCTTATCCTAC
This sequence comes from Chrysochloris asiatica, assembly GCF_000296735.1. Lineage (NCBI taxonomy): Eukaryota > Metazoa > Chordata > Mammalia > Afrosoricida > Chrysochloridae > Chrysochloris > Chrysochloris asiatica. The sequence continues at coordinate 907,208 of NW_006408547.1, read as the reverse complement.
AGTGCTACAATAGGACTCCTTTTTGTACAGGGTCCATAATATGAAATGTATAAACAACATAATTGATATGTCATTGTAAAAGTCTTCTGTGTCTGACTCAAAATAAGCATGTACTTTTAGCATTAGACTTATGTTCCTTACATGCATTAATTTTAACTCAGATTCATGTATATTCTTAATAAGCAGAATAATTTTATCATGGTAGATTTAGAATCTTAGTAAATTTTTTGGAAATTTTTTCTATGAATAAAATGGATCAATTTAGAAAAAACTTAAGAAGAAATGGAAGGAAAATCTCAAACACACTATGATCTCCATTTTTTCAATTAACAGAAGGAAGTTTCCAAGAAAAATTCAAACTCCAAAATAATTTCCTTAATAAATTCATGAGATAAAATGGAGGATATACAGACCATCTGCCAAAGAATGAAGCTGGATCTCTATTTCATAACATATACAGAAATTTTAAATGGATCAGAAACTAAATTTGAAATCTAATAAAACTATAAAATTCTTAGGAGAAAAGCAAGGAATAATGTTTGGAGGTCTATTTTTAAACACTGGAGTCTTACATAAATGCAACAAAAGACAAAATAAATTGGATTATATAAAAAAAAATTTTTTTAAGTGTATACAGCAAAGGATTTTATCAACAAAGACAAAACCTAAATATTACTACAAAATTTAGGTGAAACATGTATATGAAGAGTTTAATATTCAAAACAAATAAAGAATTTCTATAACTAAACAACAAAAAAAGACAAGCAATTGTAAGCCCATCTCAGCCTATAACTGATTAAAATACCCAAAAGGGGTTCTAACATTTGCCCAGTGAAATGGGCTTCTTGTTGAGCCTCTGTAGAAGTATAGGGCCTTAGATGGAATCCTGAGCAACATCTAGAACTTTCTGACGTGAGCTATTCTCACTTGAGAGGACATACAGACCAACCCAGAGCAGCTAGTGGAACAGAAGATACTTCCCGAAAGACCAGCAGAAAAGATTTTCATAGTAATTAATGATCCTTGTTAAGTGCCCTTGAATTGGTTTCAACTCATATTGACCCTATATGGAAATTTTGAGTAGTTGTGTTTGACCCATTGACCCTGTGGTTAGCACTCCAGTGCTCATCCTAGAGCACCATACCAGGGCTCCAGTTCTTGATTGCTGTTATTAAGTGTCCTTGAGTCAGTCCCAGCTCAGTGACTCTGTATGGGGTTTTTGAGGAATGGCTGGTGGGTTTGAACTGCTGACCTGGTGCTTAGCAGTCCAGGGCTAATCCTACAGTACTACAACAGGATTCCAATTAATTATTGTTGCTGTTGTTAAGTGCCATCGAGTTGGTTCCGACTCACAGCAACCCTGTATAGGATTTCTAAGGAGCGGCTGGTGAGTTCGAACCACTAATTTGGTGGTTCAAATCAACCTTGTGGTCCAGAGCATTATCCCAAAGCACCACCAAAGCATGCTGTAAATTAAAGCCACAGTAATACTTTATCCCCACTGAAATGGCTATAATCAAAACACAGAAATGAATAGTTGTTGGCAGCAGTGTGAAGTAATTGAAATCATCTATGTCTGATGGAAGTGCAAAATAGTACAGCTACTGTTTGGCAGTTCCCCAAAACATGAAACATAAACAAGTACCCATCAATAGATGATTCATTAATAAAACATGGTATGCATATACAATGTAATACTATTATTGTTAAGTGACCTATACTGTGCTGGGTTGCTAAAGAAGCAAAACCAGTGAAACATATATATGAATACATTAAAAACAAGTTTATCATCAAGGAAATGGCTTAGAATCGTAGAGTCCCAGTCTCCAGTGGAAGAGAGAGTGAAAGCCTTTCCTGTGTGTCCATTATATTGGGAGAAGGCCACATCCTTCAACTGAATGGCTGTTCCTAGCCACTCATCATACAGTTAACGATGCCTGCATTAGGTTTCATTACCATGGGAATAAGTACATCTTAACTACTAAACCGCTGGGAATCCTGGCCTAGTCAGGTTGACACAGAACCCTAACTATTACACACCCTCAAGTTCTGACTCATGGTGACCCTGTATAGGATTTCCAAGAAGTGACTGGTGGGTTTGAACCACTGAACTTGTGGTTAGCAGTCCATCAAGTAAGGCGCAATTCAATGCAACCCTATCCACAATAGAACAAAACACTGTGCCCTGTTCGACACCATCCTTACAACTGATACGTTTAAGTCCACTGGTACAGCCACTGTGCTGAGACACTTTTATTAGTAGCATAGATACTTAATATGGTTGTATCCTCTTGTCCTCTTAATTATTAAAATAGACATTATTCACAAGATAATGTCTATTTTAATTTATCAGAAATTAATATTGTCATGCTTGATTCTGATTGCCATTAGCTTGATATATTTTTTCCCATCCATTCATTTTAAACCTATTTTTGTATTGGTGTTTAAGGCGTGTCTCTTATAGACAGCATATTGAGCTCTGGTAGCGTTGTGGCTACGAGTCAGAAAGATAACCTCACGATCAGTAGCTCAAAACTACCAGCTGTTCCGCGGGTGAAAGATGAGGCTTCCTGCTCCTATAAACATTTACAGCCTCAGAAACACTTATACAGATAGAGCAGCTATGATGCAGAACCAACTCCATGGCACATAACCACCATCACCACCATTCTCTGTGTCTTAACTGGTGCATTTCATCCACTGGTGTTAATTATCAACAGCTAGGAAATGACTGCAGTTCTTTTGCTGTGTGTTTTTTATGGTGCATCTGGTTTCTTTGTTCCATATAATTTTTTCTGCTGAGTTAATTTTCTTTGCGTGTCATATCATTTTTTTCATAGCTTTGGTTTTAAAGTTTACAAAACCTTCATGGTTTTCCTTTTTCTTGATTGATGTGAAGATGGATTAGGGTGTTTTGTTTTGTTTTGTTTGCGACTACCTTGTAATTTATTAATTTCTTCCCCAGTTTACAACAATTTGTTGTCATTGTTGTTGCTAGAGAAATTGTATCAAAAATATCCCCCATCGGTCTTAGAAATCATCTATGTTTTCATAGCTGGATAGTTCTTATATCCTTACTCATCATCCTGTTTTATGGTTCTTTTATTAGACACATAGATAACACCCAAAAATTTTTTGATATCCTTGTTACTAATTGTCCTGGCTTGTTCAATTAAAGCAGCTGAATTTGATGTAAGCTCAATGTCATTTCCTTGCAAATTAAGTCATCTTTCTGGGCTTGAGATACTTGCTTGAGCTACTGAACAAGCAAAACCTGTCCTCACCCAAGCCCTACAGATATATTTTTAACTCAATAAGTTTCGAATTTCAACAAAAGACCTGCTTTCTTTAAATAATGACGCTGACCTTGCAATGTGCATACACAGACCTGATCTTGCATAGGAAGCCCAGTGTAACATCCTTGGTCATATTCTGCACGTGACTACAGATAGTGTGAACTATAGCTAGTTCCTTTCTATTTCCCCACCACTTGTAATGCAGAACGTCATGTTGTTCTTTGCAAGGAGACTAAGTTCTACATTAATGTGATTGAAGTTCTTCTGTAAATTTCCCCAGGGACATCCTTCACAATACTGCATCCTTTCAAACTGATGTGGACATTCTCTGGATTGTTAACAATCTGGTTGTAAAGAATGGTATTCATTCTCACAGTTGTGGCAACGAAAGCTAAATAGTCTGTTCCATGTACACTGGAAAAGAATGTGTTATCGTGTTGTTGTTGGGTTAAATGCTCTGTGCAAATCTATAAGGTTAAATTGATTATGCTGTTTAGTTCCTCTGTGTCTTTGTTGAGTCTCTTTCTGATTGCTCTGTCCTTTTTCGAAAGTGGTGTATTAAAATCTCCCACTATTATTGTACAGTGGTCTATTTCTCTCTTCAATTCTATTAGGTTTGATTTATGCATTTTGAGGATCTTTCACTGGGATCACAGATATTCATTATGGTTATGTCCTCTTGTTCAAATGACCCTTTAATCATGAGACAATGTCCTTCATTGTCTCTTATGTTGGTTTTTGCCTTAAAGTTTATTTTGTCAGAGATTAATACTGCCACTCTTACTCATTTTTTATTGCAATTAGCTTGATATATGTTTTCCATCATTTAAATTTTAATGTTTTTTACTTTGTATGTAAGATGTGTCTCTTGTTGACAGCATTTTGAAGGATCCTGTTTTCTTACCATTCTGCTACTCTCTGTCTCTTCATTGGGGGATTTAATCCATTGACACTGCAGTGTAATTATCAACAGGTATAAATTGATTATTGTCATTTTGCTGGTTGTTGTTTTGTTGTTTTTGTTTTTTTGTATGGTACTGCTGGTTTCCTTGTTCCACATGCCTTCCTGAGTGCTGAGTTCATTTTTCTGAGCTTTTTCTTATCAATTTCTTCATAATTTTACTATTTGTAATATCTTCATGGATTTTCCTTTTCTTGATGTGAAGTGAAGGTGTATTATGTTTCTTTGCGGTTACCCTGTTTAAATCAGCTTAATTATACTTTTCTCTTCCTTCACTTTATAGTTGTCTTGATTACAATCGGTCTTCCCAAATTCCTTATTTTTAGTCTTGTCCGTTTTATTCTACTCTGGACACTCCCATTGTTGTTGTTGTTAAGTGCCGTCGAGTCGGTTCCGACCCATAGCGACCCTGTAAAGGGTTTCCAAGGGTGTAAATCTTTACGGGAGTAGAAAGTCTCATCTTTCTCCCGCGGAGTGGCTGGTAGTTTCGAACCGCTGACCTTAAGGTTCGCAGCCCGATTCGTAACCACTACGCTTCCATATCCAAATTGAATTCCAAGTGCCATGTATGCCAGTCTCTGCTCTTTTTGGTTCTTAGTCCAAATACCTCCCTAGACACTATTTAGAAAGGTTCATTAGGAATACTCTATGTCAGATAGCAAAGGAAACCTGTACTAAATAAATGTTCAATAATGGTAGCCAGGAACCATCCATTTCTTCTAGTCTAAGGGAAAGGAGGTAAGAGTTAATTAAAGCAATTAGATCTGTAGATCATTTCTGTCTCAGATTTCTGGGTCTCCTTTTTCCTCCTTTGCTCTAGACAAAAAGATTATGGCCACTATCAAGCTTTTAAGTCCCTGTTAAGATACTCTCTGAGCTAGAAGGTTCCATAAAGTATTTATTACATTTTTCTAAAGCGCTCTGGTGGTTCTGTGGGTTAGGCATTGTGTAAGAAGTTCAAGCCCACCAGCAATTCCTTTGGAGAAAGATGAGAATGTCTGCTGCCATAATGATTACCAATCTCAAAACTCTATATAGGGTTGCTATGAGTTACAATGAACTCGATATAGTGGTAGAGTAAGTTGATTTGGTTAATGACTAAAGAAGGAGTCCTGATGGTGCCATGGTTTAAGCACCCATGGCTGATCAAGAGGTCAGTACATGGAACTCACCAAACACTCCATGGTTAATGTGTCAAGAAAGCTGTGGCAATTCTGTTTTCATAAAGATCAGAGTCTTGGAAACACAACTTGGAATTCTACTCTACACTATAAGGTGATATTAGTCAGAATCGACTCAATGATACACAATAAAGATGGTCAATGATTTTGAGTATTGTTTCATTTGCTTATTGGCCATTTGTGTGTCTTGCATAGAGAAAAGTATATTCAAGGTCTTTGCCAAATTTTAAATTGGATTGTCTTGTAGGTGTTGAGAGTTTTTACACATTCTAGACATTAAACGTTTATATGATATATTGTTTCGGAGCATTCACCCATTCTGTTGTTGTTGTTAAGTGTCTCTGTGTTCTTTCTGACATTATGCAGAATATAACAAAACGGTGCCCAGTCCTGCACCATCTCACAACCATTGTTCCACTTGAACCCATGACTGTTTCCAATATGCCAATCCATCATATTGGGGTCATCCTCTTTTTTTGCTGACCCTCCACCTGAACAAGAATCACTGCTTCTCCAAAAACTGTTCCCTCCTAATAGTAAGTCCGAAGTATGAGTGATGAAGTCTCACTATCCTGGCTTCTAAGGAGCATCTGGCTGTACTTCATCCAACACAGATGTTTGTTCACTGGCAGTCCATGGTACTTTGAATACTCTTCTCAAACATAATATTAAGTGTATCAATTCTTCTATGGTCTTCCTTACTCAATGTCCAACTTTCAAACAAATATGAGGCTACTGAAAATACCATGGATTGGACAAACCACACCTTAGCCCTCAAACTGACATCTTTGCTCTTGAACACTTTAAAGAGATCTTATGCAGCAAATCAATTAAGTGCAATGTGTTGTTTTATTTCTTGCCTGCTGCTTTCATGAGTGTTGATAGTGGAGCCAAGCAAAATGAAGTCTTTGACAACTTCAATCTTTTCTCCATCTCTTATATTATTTATTGGTCCATTAATAAGGTTTTTTTTTTTTTTATCCTTTACACTGAGGTGCAACCCATGCTGAAAGCAGTGGTCTTTGATATTCATTTGTAAGCATTCTAAGTCCTCTGTGCTTCCAGTTAACAAGGTTGGATCATCTGAATATCGCACATTGTTAATGAATCTTCCTGTAATCCTAGTGTCACGTTCTTCATCATATAATCCAGATGCTTGGATTATTTGCTAAACACATAATAAATATGCTGAAAGAATATAACCCTGGTGCATACCTTTCCAGACTGTAAACCATGCAGTTTCCCCTTTTTCTGTTCAAACAACTGCCTCATGGTCTATGTACAGGTTCTCCATGTGCACAATTAAGTGTTCTGGAATACCCATTCTTCGCAATGCAATCCATAGGTTACCATGATCCACAAAATCGAAAGCCTTTTTGCAGTCAATAAAACACAGGAAAACATCTTTCTGGTATTCTCTACTTTCAGTCAAGACCCATCCAACATAAGCAATGATCTCCCTGGTTTCATGTTCTTGTTTCAGGAGTCTGGTTTGAACCCCGTACAGTTTTCTGTCAATGTACTGTTGCAGCCATTTAATGTTATCAAAATTTTACTTGGATGTGATAATAATTCTGTCCAATGATATCTGCATTCTGTTGCATCACTTCTCTTTGGAATGGGAACAAATATAAACATCTTCCAATCAGTTGGTCAGGTATTTGTCTTTCAAATTTCTTGGCATAGATGAGTGAGTGCCTCCAGTGCCACATCAGTTTGTTGAAAGATTTCAATTTGTATTCCATCAATTCTCAGAGACTTGTTCTTTACCAATGCCTTCAGTACACTTTGGACTTCTTTCCTCAGTGCCATTGACCCTCTTTTATTATTTTTTAAAAGTTTTTATTGTGAATTGAGTGATAGCTTACAGGGCAGGTCATCAGTTTTATACTCAACAAATCATACTTTATTTCACTGCAATGATTACAATCCCCTCCATGCACCATCAACTAACAGGATTTATCTCTATTACCTTTTCTTTTTATGTACACAAACACAAAGAAAATATATATTCGTTTAAATATCCATAAGGCTTATTTTGCAAGCCAGTCTCCTGCTCACATTGTCTTTCTCATTCCAAAGGCCTGGAGTCCTCAGCTGCTCTATCTCTCTAAGCCATCACCTCTGCCTCCATCTCTGCTGTCACCACTTTTCTAGTTAGGATCCCACACTACATTCATGCTCTTCCCTCTTGATGGTCCTACGGTCCTCCGTTCCTGGAATGAAAGACTACTCTCACTTTTAGCTTCACATGTTCTACATTTATAGTTCTAACAGCTGCAGTTAGTCTTGATAACAATTACTCACTATTGAATCAATAGAATACTATCCTCATCCTCCCCCATCTGGACCAATCTAGACCAGACCTATCTGAGCAAGAGGAAAACTAATCAGTGGGGATTCTATCTTACCCCCACCCCTCGTTCTCATGAAGGAACTCACTTCATGCCTTCACAGCACCCCATTTTTGGTAGCCAATCAATGTCTACATTTCCCCTATCACCCAGTGTACTGGAGGGGGCAGATTAATCCTTGATATGAAGAATCCTTTCCTTTTGGTTGGAATTTTGCGCAACATCCAAAAGTAAAGGTCCAGTTAATTGAATTGCAGCGATTTATGCTTGCTACATGTATCCAATTTCGTTATCTTCAACTGGTCGAGTACTGATCAGCAAGCCAGGTCAAATGGGTACCAACTGCAAGTTTGGGAGCTCTCGCACGGCTCCCCCACTTCAGACCAGTTAGCCACTTTACTCTCAATTCTAGTCCCCAGTGACTAGGTCAGTGTTCATGGACTCAGGAATTCATGCTGCTCCCTACACTTCACACCAGCCAGCCCTCTCTCTTATTTCAAGGTCAATGGGTGTCTATGGAACATGGCCAAATTCAGTCCAAGTCGTCATTGCTTCATTTCCCTCACAAGCAGGCCAGGGTGGTCACGAGCGAGCTTATCAGCCTGCTCATGTGTTCCCTTTGCGTATCAGTCTTAGAAGGGGGTTTGCACTGAGGGGTTGACTTTTCTTGCAAACAGCTGGTTTTACCTTATAAGAGCCAAACAGTCTGCCCTTTTTTTTTTTACCTCCTGCTGGTCTTTCTTCCAAGAAATATCTTCTGTCCTTTTATCTGTTCCAAGTTGATCTGCTTGTCCTTTCAAGTGGGAATCTCCCACCTTAAAAGGTTCTGGATGGGCCTCAGCATTCCACCAAGGGGGCCACACTCCAGATAGGCTTAACAAGAACCCTATTTCATTGGGCAAGTTATTCTCTTTGAGTTAATCCAATCAGTTTTAGGCTAAAGACAGACAGGCTAACAAGCTTTCTATAACCATATTCCCCAATATTCTTTTCTACCCCACTTAAATGTCTATGTTACTATAGTAAATAGGGGAAACCAATATCCACATGACAGTCAAGCACCTGAACATTATTTCCCTCTCCTTTACTCATTCAGACTCTGTCTGGATCTCTGGATCTCATCTCAGAGGCCTGTTGTTCCAAGGTTGTGCATACACCACTATTTACCTACATCCCATTCAGCCCATGCATACCTCCTTAAGTCTTCCGCTATCTTCCTTATACATCTACCCCCTCCCTTTCTTTTATATTGCCCTGCCCATCTCCTGAACTATCATGTGTCTACCCCTAACTTGTGACTTACTGTCCCCTCCCATCCTCCCCTGGTAACCATCAAAGAATTCTTCTTGTAATATGGAAATCTTTCTTAAACTTTTACAATAATGGTCTCATGCAATATTTGTCCTTTTGTGACTAATTTCACTCAGCACAATGTCCTCAAGGTTCAACCATGTTATTAGGTGTTTTGCAGCGTCATCATTATTCTTCAAAGTAGCATAGTGTGTGTCTGTACCAAAATTTGTTTATCCACTCTTCCACTGATGAGAGCCATTAACTCCACCACCACCCCTCAATTGTGAACTGAGTGTTAGTTTACATGGGAGAACATCACTTTACACCATCATATCATTGCAGTGACTACAATCTCCTCCGTGCATCATCATTCAACAGTGTTTACTTTCATTCCCTCTGTTTTTCTCTTTTTGGGGGGCAGAGGGGTCGATATACACAAAATCACTCAGGAATATCTAATGATTTAAACAATCAAAGGACACATTCTGCAAGCCTGCCTCCTGGCCGCCAGCACTCAGTCCCTGTCTATCCATAAGTCTAGAGTCCTCAGCTGAAAAGCCATTAACTCTTGCTCATGTGCTACCTTTTGAAATAGCTGAATATGGACTATTTCTTTTTGGTACAATGACCCTGTATAGTTCTACTGTCTTCTTTTGATGTTTTCTTCATAATTCAACATCTAGCCCCGAAGAATACTGCAAGTCAAAGCTTGAATTTTTTCCTCAGTTATTTCAATTTGAGAAATACTGAGTATGTTCTATCTCCCTTTCGGTTTTTTAACTACAGGTCTTTACACATTTCATTATAATATTTGACTTTGTCTTCTCAAGCTGACCTTGGAAATTTTCTATTCAGCTCTTTAGTCTTCTCATTTGCTTTAGCATTTCTACACTGGAGCACAAGTTTGAGAGTCTCTTTTGACATTCATTTTGGTCTCTTCCTTCTTTCTTGTCTTCGTAATGACCTTTGGCTTTCTTGCTGTATAATATTCTTGATGTCATTTGCAACTCTTCTGGTCTTTAGTTATTAGTGTCTAATGCATCCAATCTGTCCTTGAGATGGTCCTAAATTCAGGTGCAATTATGCAAGGTCATATTGTGGCTCTCATGAACTTATTTTAATTTTCTTCAACTACAGCCTGAGCGTGCATGTGATCTATTAATGATCTGTTGAAGTCTGCCCTTGGCTTTGTTTTAGCTAGTGATATGGAGGTTTTCCATCATCTTTTCCCACAGATGTAGTCTATTTGATTTCTGTGTATTCCATCTGGTGAGCTTCATGTATAAAGTCATCTTTTATGTTGTATAACTAAGTTACTTGCAATGAAAAATTCATGGTCTTGTCAAATTGTATCATGTGGTCTCTAGCATCACTTCTATCACTAAGGCCAGATTTTTCAACTCCTTATCCTTCCACTTTGTTTCCAACCTTTGCATTCCAATGACCAGTAATTATCTTGTTTACATGTTTGTCAATTTCATACTGAAAAAGTTGGGAGATTTTTTCAATTTCATCAGCACTGACTTTAAGGGGTGGTGCGTAAATACAAACAATAGTGCTATTAACTAGTCTTCTTGGTAGGTGTATGAATAGTATCTTATCACAGACAACACTATACTACTTTAAGTCACAACTTGAAATGTTCTTTTTGATGAATACATTGTTGTTGTTAGGTGCTATAGAGTCAGGTCTAACTCATAGCTACCCTATATTGGGTAGCTGGTGGGTCTGAACTTCTGATTTTGTGGTTCGCAGGCCAGTGCTAATCCTACAGCATCATACCAGATATCCTACCAGCATAGTAAGCCATATGACTGCCAGATTTAAAATGGCCAACACCAGCCCATTTCAGCTCAATCATCCCTAGGACATCTTTATGAGTTCCATTTTGTTGACAACTTCCAATTTTCCTAGATTCACACTCATATATTCCTTGTTACGATTATTACTGGATACAGCTGCAAAGCTGTTTGAAGTGCAAGATTGGCGGTTCAAGCTCACCAGTTGCTCCTCAGAAACCCTACACAGGTTCACTATGGGGTCGGCACTTAACAACAACAGCTGTTTCTACTTATTCTGGGTTGTGCCCCATCAGTAAATGACCATACTGAAAGCTTTACTCCATGCACATTGTTACTGCCAACTCCATCTACTTTGAGGAGACAGATCTTCCACAGTTGTATTTTGAGTGCCTTCCAATTTATGGGGCTCATCTTCTGGTACTGTATCTGGTAACATTCTGGTGCTATTCATGTTTTCATACTCCTATACGACTCTGGACAATGTTTTTCTGCTATTCATAAGATTTTCAGGGGCTAAACCTTCAGAAACAGCTGTTTCACTTTCTTCCTAGTCTGGAAAATCATTCATGGACTATACAAAATTATCAAGTTAAAAATTAGCCTGGGTGTATCTGCAGATTCATGCAAGGGCGTGGAGTGTGGCCCGGACAAGGCATGCCATATGCTGGGGGGCTGCCCGCGATGCGAGTGCACCCCCGACCGCACGGGGCTCCCTGGGCGCCTTCAGGTATGTGGTTCTGACGGCGCCGCCTACAGTGACGAGTGCCAGCTGCGAGCCGTGCGTTGCCGAGGCCACCCAGCCCCGCGCATCATGTACCTAGGCTGATACCGCAAGTCGTGCGGAAGACCGGACAGGCAACACGAATTGCGTGGTGTGTCACGCTGCACCCTGCCCCCTGCCCAGTACCCTGCAGCCCCGGCCAGAAACTGTGCAGTAACAACAACGTCACCTACATCTCCTCGTGCCATCTCCGCCAGGCCACCTGTTTCCTGGGCCACTCCACTGGCGTGCAGCATCCAAGCACAGGTGCCCTGAGCTCTCTAACGTCAAGTAGATGAGAACTTCCGTGTGAGTGCCGGCGGGGCACCCCTGGCCTGGCATTTGAGGCCTCCCCCGGTTTCATTTGTTGTCACAGCAGAGACTAATTTATGTCACACCGACACTATGCCCCAATGCTTCCTTTTCCCCCCTTACCCAACGGCATCTTGGTAGGAGGCCTGGTGGGGCCCAGAACCAGGGGTATTGATCCTCATTTGGTGACTTCACCAGGAAGCTCCGTCCCTGCCCGGGTGCCATTTGACCCAGGACGATGCCATACTTTACCAAGTACCCCCTCGGAGGAGCCTAATTACCGACACATGGGTTACCATGAGGGCTGATTTCTTCAAGATTAGTAAAGAGACGCTTCCTGACCAGCCCGAGGCCTTCTGGGAGTCACCCACACAGCAAGGTCCATGAAGACATCCAGACCTCATCAGCCCAATTCCAGATTCTAACCTTCCACACTGCCTCAGTTTCCCCATTCCATCTAGCCAACGCCCCTGCGAGAGTGGTATGACACCAGCCTGGGGGTGACTGCAGGAAACCATATCCCCTCACTCCCATCCCACCGTTCACAAAGCTGTGGTGTTGTCAGGTGCAGCCGTCAGGACCAAAGCAGAACCACCATGGCAACTAGTCCAACTCCACTTAGAGTGGGACCCAGAGGGGGCCACAAGAGCAGGGATCCAGAAATGTCATATGCTGCCAGCCAGGCCCAATTCTAGACCTAGTTCCTTTTCAGTCCAACTGTGGCTACTACCCACTATTACTTCTGCACCTTTCTATAAACCAGAGGCTCAGACCAGAAACGGGGAGCTGGGGGTATCATGAGGATGAAGCTAGGCTTGCAGGGGGCTGTGTTGGTCATTCTCCTTTTTGTTCCCCAGAAGTACCTTACCTGTGGTTCAGAACTGAGTCCTACAACAAGACACCACCCCCTCGCCCTGGGGTCCTGCTTCACCAAAGAAATAAAGACTAAAAAGGCACTTGGGTTAAAAAAAAAAATAGCCTGCTATATGTGGTCAAACATTTAATTAAGTTACCCCCAAGGAGATGGCTGGTACTGCGGTTGCTGGGGCACAGCCAATCCAAATGATTTCATAGGTCTTCTGTGGCCCATAAGGAGCTCTGGTGGCATAGTGGTTATGGGCTGAGAACTGCAAGGTCAACAATTCGAAACTACCAGCTGTTCCACCTGAGAAAGATGAGGTTTTCTACTCCCGTAAAGATTTACAGCCTCGGAAATCCTGTGCAGGGTCGCTATGGGTCAGAACCGACTCCACGGCAAATAACAACAAATGTGGCCCATGGACTACACGTTCAACACCCGTTTATACAGGGTTGCTGTGAGTTGGAACTGACTCGACGGCACTTAACAAAATTTGTAGTTACTGTTGTTCAGTACCATCGAGTGCATTCCAACTCACAGCAATCATGCATAGGTTTCTAAGGAGCAGCTGGTGAGCTTGAACCACCAACCTTGCTGTTCAAACTGACATTGCAATCCAGCTCATTAACC
>NW_006408547.1:892206-893410 GCF_000296735.1 Chrysochloris asiatica | reverse complement strand
TTGGAAACCCTATACAGGGTCACTATGAGTCAGAACCAGTATGACAGAAATTAATAACATATATATGCACACAAACATAATTGTATTTTATCTTGCACTTTTGACAGAATGTTTGACTTAAGGTTACACTCTATAAAGATAATAATAAAATAGTTCCTCACCTTGACTACCCCATCAAAGCCAGGAATTGTGTTGACCTTTGCTTTCTTCGCTAATAATTTACTTTCAATCTTGTCACCCATGGCTTGAATAGCATGTGTGTCGGGTCCAATGAAAATGACATCTTCTGCTGCCTGTGGAGAAATAAAGGTTGAAATTGATAACAAAAAACATCATGAGGCTTGATATGAAATCAAAATTTTATAAAAGAATCCATACAGATATAAAGTAGCAAAAACAAATTAAAAGAAAGCATTTAAGACAATATACAAAAGTTAATATTATATTACATATGAGGATAAGTCAAAGTATTGCATTAAAGGTCCCAATTCAATTCATACATGCTTGGGTTTCTTTAAAAAAAAGCTTAAATATTTAATTATGTTTCCACAATGAGAGGATGGCTGCAAGCAAATTCTCTCAGGAATACACTTGTCTTCGTCATTAGGGAAAAAAAAAAAAAAAAGGTCCAATGAAAACAGTAGCTTCCAAGGGGATCGGCTGGGCTAGTTCATTTAAGGTGACAACTCAGTGTAAAAGGTTATGGCAACTGCTTTCTGGGGTGGGGATGGGGGGTTTCTAAAGGGTAATCTGGGTAGGTTTTTCTTGAAACAAACTGGATAATCATAGGAGAACATTAAGAAGATGTTTTAAGGAAATGGAAAATTGCATTGGTGGTAAACAGTAAGTGTTCCAAATAATTTTTTTTTTTTTTCATCATGCTACCCATGCTCACCAACACTTGCCAGTCAGTTTATCATAATGTGGTGGCCTGAGTGTTGCTGCGATTCTGGAAGCAATGCCACGGTTATTTTCAATATTACCAGGTTCACCCACAGTGAACACTTTTCAGCTGAGCTTCCAGATAAAGAGAGACTAGAAAGAATGAGAATCAGTCTACTTCAGAATATATAGTCACTGAAAACCTTGCGAATACCAGTGGTGTATTGCCACCAGCAGAATACTGAATACTGAAACATAATGAAGAGCAGCAGAATATTGTCAGATACAGTGCCAGAACACGTGCCCCTCAGGTTGGAAGACA
>NW_006408547.1:890206-890896 GCF_000296735.1 Chrysochloris asiatica | reverse complement strand
CAACAATTAATGGAATCAAAATGATGTCATTCAAGAAAAAGATGCAGCACTAGAGGCACTCAGTCATCTATGCCAAGAAATTTGGAAGAAACTACCCAAGTGACAGGAAGAGATCAATATTTGTGCCCATTTCACAGAGAGGTGAACCAACGGAATGTAGAAATCATCAGACAATATCATTAATATCAATGCAAGTAAAATTTACTAAAGGTAATACAAAAACAGCTGCAAACCACACACTGACAGAGAGCATTCAGAAGTTCAAACCAGACTCTAAAGAGGATGTACAATGAAGACGTCACTGCTGACATCAGATGGACCTGGGTTGAAAGCAGAGAATACCAGAAAGATGTTTACCCCTTTGCATTAATGGTTACGCAAAGGATCATGACAAACTATGGACACATTACAAACAATGAGTATTCTGCACCACTTTAACTGTTCTCATGAGGAACCTGTACACAGAGTCAGAAGTTCAAACAGAACAAGGGAACACAGAATGGTTTAAAATTAGAAAATGTGTGTACCAGAGTTGTATTCTTTCACCATACTTATTCAATCTGTATGCTGAGCACATAATCCAAGAAGTTGGATTACATGAAGAAAAATGTGGTAACAGGATTGGAGGAAGACTTATTAACAACCTGCATTTTGCAGATGATACAACCTTGCTTGCTAAAGTGAAGAGGA
>NW_006408547.1:873281-873789 GCF_000296735.1 Chrysochloris asiatica | reverse complement strand
GCAGCCAAAGTGCCCATCAACTGAAGAATGGATAAACAAACTGTGGTACATACACACAATGGAATACTATGCTACCTTGAAGAACAACAAGGAAGGACAAGCCACCGCATAACATGGATGAACCTTGAGGGCATTATGTTGAGTGAGATTAGTCAGTCACAAACAGAGAAATACTGCATAGGACCACTACTGTAAAAGACTAAGAAAAAGAACCCATACTAAAGGGGGGTGGGGGGATTCTTTGTTGATTGTTGGGATGTTGGAAGTGGGTGAGGGGAGGGAGGGGAAGGTGGAGCATAGGGCAGGGATTACCCAAGGAGGAAGTTCACAGGGTTGGGACAGAAAGAGGAATGGGAACAGGAAGCACAGGGAATAAGTTGAATACATGATGTTACCTTGTAGGGATTACAATCAATTACAAGAAGCAACCTGGATGAACTGTTGAATAGAAAAATGATGATCTGCTCTGTAAACCCAATTCAAAATAAACAGTTAAAAAAAAAAAAAA
>NW_006408547.1:871486-872802 GCF_000296735.1 Chrysochloris asiatica | reverse complement strand
TGGTTACAAATTGGGCTGCTAATCTCAAGGTTGGCAGTTGGAAACTACCGGCTGTTCTGTGGGAGAAAGATGAGGTATTTTGCTCCCATAAAGATTCACAGCCTTGAAAACCTTGTACAGGGTAGTTATTAGGCGAAATCAACTCCACAACACATAACCACCACCATAAAAGCACTTTTAATGGATATTTTAAAGTTGTTGTCGATTTCAACAAGTTCATTTCGTGTTTCATACATTTTCTTGTTTTTTATTATGTCTAACATATCAAACCACCACTTGTGTGTCACTTTGTTGTACCATGGTGGCTTGTGAGTTTCTGTGATTCTGAAGGCTATGCCACCGGTATTTAAAATACAAGCAGGGTCACCCATGGTGGACAGGCTTCAGATGAAATTACAGATGAAAACAGACTAGGAAGAAACAGTGAGGAACTACTTCCGAATATTTAGTCACAGAAAACCTTATGAATAGCAGAGAAGCATTGTCAGATATAGTGCGGGAAAATGAGCCCCTCAGGTTGGAAGGCACTCAAAATGCAAATGGGAAAGAGCTGCCTCCTAAAAGTAGAGTTGACCATGATAATGCAAATGGAGTAAATCCCATGGGAGAAAAGACCACTAGACCTTCATTTGCTGTTGGGGCACAACTCAAAATAAAGAAAAACAGCTGTAAACATTCATTGAAAATCAAAAAATGGAATGTACAAAGTATGCATCTGGGAAAATTGGAAGCTGTCAAAAATGAAATGGAACGCATAAACATCCATACCTTAGGCATTAGAGAGCTGAAATGGACTAGTATTGGCCATTTTGAATCTGACAACCACATGCTTTACTATGCTGGAAATGACAAACTGAAGAGGAATGGTTTTATTCATTGACAAAAAATAACATATCCAGATCAGTCATGAGGTACAATGCTGTCTGTGATAGAATATCCATGAGCCTACATGAAGCCCAGTTAATACTACTACTATCCAAATTTACGCACCAACCACTAAAGCCAGTGAGGATGAAATAGAGGAATTCTACCAACTTCTTCAATCTGAAATTGATCAAACATGCAATCAGGATGTATTGATCATTACTGGTGATTGGAATGCAACGGCTGGGAGCAAAGAGAAAGGATTAGTAGTTGGAAAATATGGCTTGGTGAAAGAAACAATGATGGAGAACGCATGATAATCAATGATTTGTTCATATTGAATACCTTCTTTAAACAGCATAAGTGATGACTGTACACCTATACCTCACCTGATGAAATACATAGAAATCAAACTGACTACATCTGCGGAAAGAGATGATGGGAAAAGCTCC
>NW_006408547.1:864622-870961 GCF_000296735.1 Chrysochloris asiatica | reverse complement strand
CAAAATATGGCCTTGAATATATCCCACCTAAATTTAGGGATCATCTGAATAACAGATTTGATACATTAAACATAAAGACTGAAGACCAGAAGATTTGTGGGATGATATCAAGAACATCATACATGAAAAAAGCAAAAAGTCATTGAGAAGACAAGAAAGAAGAAAAAGGTCAAAATGGATGTCAGAAGCGACACTGAAACTTGCTCTCCAGCGTAGAGATGCTGAACAAATGAGGAGGTCCAAGAGCGGAACAGCAAATCTCAAAGACCAGCTCAAAGAGATAAAGCCAAATATTACAATTAAATGTGCAAAGATCTGGAATAAGAAAACCAACAAGGAAGGACACGCTCAGCATTTCTCAAGATGGGGGAACTGAAGAAAAAATTCAAGCCTCGACTTTTGTTATTTAAAGATTCTCTGAACAAATTATTGAATGATGCAGAAAGCATCAAGAGAAGATGGAAGGAATACACAGAGTCACTGTTTCAAAAGGAAATGGTTACTCTTCAACTGTTTCAAGAGGTACCGTATGATCAACAGCCAATGATACTGAAGGAGGAAATCCAAGGTGCATTGAAGGAATTGGCAAAAAACAAGGCACCAGGAATTGACGGAATGAAAATTGAAATCTTTCAAGTAAGTGAGGCGTCATGGAAAGCACTCACTCAATTCTGCCAAGAAATTTGGAAGACAACTATCTGGCTGACTGATTGCAAGAGATCCATATTTGTGCCAATTCGAAAGAGAGGTGACGCAACAGAATGCGGAAATCATCGGGCAATCTCTTTGATATCCCATGCGAGTAAAATGTTACTAAAGGTAATACAGAAATGGCTGCAAGAATACATTGACAGAGAACTTCCAGAAGTTCAAGCCGGATTCAGAAGAGGCCATGGAACGAGGGATATCACTGCTGATTTCCAATGGATCTTGGCTGAAAGCAGAGAATATCAGAAAGATGTTTACCTGGGCTTTACTGATTATGAAAGCCTTTCGATTGTGTGGATCATGACAAGCTATGGACAACATTGCTATGTATGAGTATTCCAGATCACTTAATTGTGCTCATGAGGAATCTGTACCTGGACCAAGAGGAAGTTGTTTGAACAGAACATGGGAACAATGAATGGTTTAAAATTAAGAAAGTTGTGCGACAAGGTTGTATTCTTTCACCATACTTATTCAACCTGTATGCTGAGAAGCTGGGTCATATGAAGAAAAACATGGCATCAGGATTGGAGGGAGACTCATTAACAACTTGCGATATGCAGGTGATAAAACCTTGCTTGCTCAAAGTGAAGAAGGCTTAAAACATTTACTGATGAAGATCAAAGACCACAGCCTTCGGTATGGATTACATCTCAATGTCAAGAAAACAAAAATCTTCACCACTGGAACAATAAACAACATTCTTATCAACGGAGAAAAGAGTGAAGTTGTCAAGGACTTCATTCTTTTTGGATCAACTATCAATACTCATGGAAGTAGCAGTGAAGAAATGAGATGACGTATTGGATTAGGCAAATCTGCTGCACAAGACCTTTCTGGAGTGTTGAAGACCAAAGATGTCAGCTTGAGGACTAAGGTGTGCCTGACTCAAGCCATGGTACTTTCAGTAACTTCATATGCATGCGAAAGCTGGACAGTGAATAAGGAAGACCATAGAAGAATTGATGCTTTTGAGTTATGGTGTTGGAGGAGAATACTGAAAGTGCCATGGGCTGCCCATAGAACCCACAGATCTATTCAGAAGAAGTACGGCCAGAATGCTCCTTAGAGGCCAAGATGGCCAAATTTTGGCTCTCCCTGGTAGCATAGTGGTTACGAATCGGGCTGCAAACCTTAAGGTCAGCGGTTCGAAACTACCAGCTGCTCCACGGGAGAAAGATGAGGCTTTCTACTCCCGTAAAGATTTACACCCTTGGAAACCCTGTACAGGGTCGCTATGTGTCGGAACCGACTCGACGGCACTTAGCAACAACAACAACTTCAGACATATTGTCAGGATGGACCAATCGCTAGATAAGGGTATCATGTTTGGTAAGGTGGAGGGTCAGAGAAAAAGAGGAAGACCCCCAACGAGACGGATTGACCAAGTGGCAGCATCGATGGACTCACACGTAGAAACAGTAATGAGGTTGGCCCAGGATCGGACATTGTTTCATTCTGCTGTACATAAGATCACTAGGAGTCAGTGCCAACTCAATGGCACCTAACTACAACAATAACAATATATTTCAATGGTTTTGCTTCTCTAGAAAACCCGGCCTAAGACAGCATCAAAAAAGTCTGATGTAAAATTTGATTCTCCCAGAGTCTTTGGTCAAGATCAGTAACATAAACCTCATATTTGTACACCCTTTTGGCATCACGTTTTACGTTTGACATTACTGTCCTAAAATGGAAAGGCACTTTATGATCCTGGTAACTGAAGATAACTCTAGCAGCATGATGCTCAGAAAGCTCTCTGATCATTACAGTCCAGGAAGATTATACCCATCTAGAGCAGGATGTGGAAGCAGAACAGCAAATCAACAAAAGGAGTATATGAGGAACAAATGTTTGGATGAGATAAGAGGCATTTTGAACAAACTAAATTGAAATGCCTGTGTCATCATCAAGAACCTAAATTCAAAATGCAGATATAATGAGGGTTAGAGGTTTGGGGACAAATTTAGAATTTGATACAGATTTTTTAAGCCATCAAGCAGAAAGGGAATAAAAGTCAAGAAGGGGGCGGGGGGAGTGTTTTTAAAAGCCAGTGTCTTTAAACTCAGGATGTATACTTCTCCTACTCAAAAGCAAGACAGAAGAAAGAGAAAGTACACATTCTGAGTTTAAAAAATCTATGAACCTCCATTTCTTAGTGTGAAATGAGAATAATAGCTACCTGGCAAGTTTGATTGAAGACTTAAATGAAATAATGATGCATTATGCAATCTTCCAAGTTGTTAGTTTTTTGTTTTTTGTTTTCTTTCCTTATACTGAAGATCCTGATAAAAAGAGAACACTAGAATAATAAGACAGTTAGATCAGTAGGACCACCATATATTATAGGATCTAAGTACCTGTAATTATCAGTGTTGCAGTGCAAAATTGTAGCTAAAAAACCTCTTCAATTGCAACAGCTGCTTATAAAGTTCATTTCTATCAAATGTTTGTATTGAATTTTTAAGAGTAGAACCTTATTTTCTAAATATATCTGATGTCAAATTATAAAAATGTGTCAGATGTGAAAGTAAAATTTCATGTGAGAAGGTAGTAGGCTCTCTTTCATGAAAAAAGTGATAGGTCAAGGCCCCACATTCTTTGCAAACCAATGTCTACAACAATATACCTATTCCTTTTAGAACATAGCAAGAATTAAATTCCTTTTTCTTTCTCCCCCAAACACACAAAAACAGATGAAGAAACAACATAAATGAGAACATCTAGAATACATTATGATTATAGAGTTTGTTCTTAAAATACGGTCAAGTCGACTCTGACTCATATTGACCCTATAAAGGGTTTCCGAGGAGCAGCTGGTGACTTTGAACTGCCAGCCTTGCACTTCAAACCAAGCTTGTGGTCCAGTGAATTATTTCACAGCACCATACAGTAGAACTACTGATTAACAGGAGTCCAAATCTGATACCAATGATTTTCCAGAGTTCTCTCTACATTGTAACTTTAGGATATTAAGTTTCCCCAAAATGCAAAATTACCATGAAAAAAGCTCACATCAATATTTTGTGAAAATTCTCATCCAACACAAAAGAAAACAGACAAAAGCAAGCAGGCAACTATCCTGAAAAGTATTTTAATCTAAGGAGCTCTGGTAGCATAGTGGTTACGAATTGGGCTGTGAACCGCAAAGTCAGCAGTTGTCAACTACCAGATGTTCTGCGGGAGAAAGATGAGGCTTTCAGCTCCCATAAAGATTTACAGCCTGGGAAACCCTGCACAGGATCATTATGACTTGGAACCAACTCCACGTCACATAACAACAACCTTTTTATCTACATGCCTTAAATCTATAGCCTTCCTAAGTAAAAATACCTTTAAATGCAAATGCAGCAAAACAGAAAAACAGCATCCTAGCTCCTTACTCCCATAATTCCGTGTTGAAGCTGTTTCAAAATTCTCAATTTTTGACCTGAGTCAGTATGTCATTTCAAACTTTAACTCTACAATTTATCCACTAAAAAAAGTCCTGGTTTGGCATTGTAGTAGAAGCAATGGACCCCAAGGTCAGTTTGAACCACAAAGAAAGCAGATCAAACTCACCAGCCACTCCTTAGAAACCCTATACAGGGTCACTATGAGTCAGAACTGACTCCTCAGCATTTAATACGAACAACAAGGTTTGATATTCTTTTGTTAACCCTCTAATTTTTTGTCATATATCTAATTTCATCACTGCCCTCACTCACCAGTTACCCTTTGAACATGCCATGGCAATTAGACTTGTTTCTAAAAATACATACTTATTGTTGGTGCCATTGTTAAGTGTCATTGACTTAGTTCCGACCACAGAGACGCTGTATAGGGTTTCCGAGGAGCAGCTAGTGAGCCTGAACCACAGATCTTGCAGTTCTAACGGCTTTGCAGTCTGGCACATTAACCCACAGCGCCACACCACTACTCCATAGGATTATAGAATTCCTTTAAATTTTATTATGATAATAATATAATACCAGAATGCAGATAATTTCTTATGGTCAATTTTAAAAAGTAGGGTCTATCTTTCATGATTAATACTATTGTTGTTGTTGCTGTTAAATGCCATCTTGTCAGTTCCAGCTCATGGCAAGCCTGTATAGCGTTTCCAAGGAGCAAATGGTGAATATGAACCGCTGACCTTATAGTCAGCAGTCCAGCGTTTACAATACCATGCCACAGAATATCATCATCATTAGACAATACTACTTATTTGCAAAAAAGAATTGATGTACAGCTGAAGTCACTGCTCTAAGATTCCTTTCATTTCGTAAATTCTGTGGTTTTCCGGTTCTGTTCAAAGAAGTGAGAGAAGACAAAAAATTGATAGACAATAAGAAAAGAGTTGGTTTGAAGGGTATTTGGAGAGAAATAAAACCAAAACCAAAACCAAACCCATTGCTGTTGAGCCATTTCTGACTCACAGTAACCCTACAACACATAGTAGAATCATTGCATAATCCCTGTACACAGTCATTATGTGTCAGAAGTGACTACAAAGCACTAACAACAACACACTTTATATATGCAGACTGACACATCTTTCTCCACTGGAGTACATGGTGAATTCAAACCACTGAATTTTTAGTTAGCAGTTGAGTGTTGTTTAGCCACTGTACCTCCGGGGATCCTTGGAGAGAAATAATGAGATATAATTTAGGAAAGGCTTTATGACAGGATTAAAAGATGAAAGGAATAGATGTCTAAAAATAAAGAAGTATGATGCATAATCCATTCTCAGAAATATCACAATTCTGAGTAGGAAGAAGAGACAAATTACTTCCTTAGTCACTGAAAACGTTATGAATAGCAGAGAAACACTGTCAGATATAGTGCTGGAAACTGAGCCTCTCAGGGTGGAAGGAACTCAAAATACGACTGGGAAAAAGCTGCCTCCTCAAAGTAGAGTTGACGGAGATGATACAAATGGAGTAAAGCCCTGGGGATCTTCATTTACTGATGGGACACAAAACAAAATTAAGAGAAACAGCTGTGAACATCAATTAATAATCGGGACATGCAATGTACGAAGTATGACTCTAGGAAAATTGGAAATTGTAAAAAATGAAATGGAGAGAACAAACAAATGGCGATGGGGTGGAAGTGCAGTAAGGAGCTCTGTCAGCAACAACACAAAATATAGGACCAAACAGTCTCAGGGGATGGTCCCAGAACTCTGAACCACATATACAAGAATATTTAGAAGGTTGGAAGGCTTACACCTAGGGGAATTTGTAGCAGAAGCAAGAGATCCATTACCTTAAAGTTCAAAAGGCTCAGCTGCTCCAGGAGCTGCCATCTTGGGTGGCAACAAGCGGGGGAAGAATCGGAATGGCCACAGATGCCTGGCAAAGCCGTGGAGATAGAGGTGTGGACATTTTTTCCTATGGGGTTTGTTCATTGGTCCCTTGATGTCTGCGCACCTCACTTTTGGTGACTGCAGGAGTACCTGGGTTGGAGGATGCCCCAACCCCACCCTCAGACGGTTCTACTACACATGTGCACAGAACTCCTTGAAATTTAAAGAGACAGTTTCCACTTAAAAACAAACGGCCACAGACGGCCCTGAACTGTTTATAATTAGAAAAAAGGTCTGAACAGGGATTGTGGAAAAGGACAGGCAGACAAAAAAGGAAA
>NW_006408547.1:856016-856564 GCF_000296735.1 Chrysochloris asiatica | reverse complement strand
TATCAAATCAAGAAAAGAGAAAACCATGAAGATTTTCTAAGCATTAAAATAGCAGCAATGAAGAAACTGACTTGAAAACGCACAAACAAAATGAACTCAGCACACAAAATTATGTAGAACAAAGAAACAAGCAGCAACACACATAGAAAAACAAATACAACAAAATGACAACAATCAATTCATACCTACCAATAATTACACTCAACATCAATGGATTAAATGTACCAATCAAGAGACAGAGCGTCACAGAATGGGTTAAGAAAACAGGATCCTTCAATATGTTATCTACATAAGATGTACCTTGCACACAAAAACGTAAATAGATTAAAAATCTGGAAATATATGTATATATGTGTGTGTGTGTGTACATATGAAAGTGAGGCAGCACAGGAGGCACTCACTCATCTCTGCCAAGAAATCTGGAAATATATGTATATATGTGTGTGTGTGTGTGTGTAGGAAAGTGAGGCAGCACAGGAGGCACTCACTCATCTCTGCCAAGAAATTTGGAAACTGTCTGGCCGACTGATTGGAAGAGATCAATGTTT
>NW_006408547.1:846866-854566 GCF_000296735.1 Chrysochloris asiatica | reverse complement strand
AAAAGGATAACAACAGAATACAATTAAGAATTGTACTCCAACAAATGGATAAATTTTTAGAAAAACATGACCTACATAAATTAACACAGAGTGAAGTAAAAAACTTACAAAGAACTATAACAAAATAAGAAATTTATCAGGTAACTAATACCCCACCCTTCCCTCAAAATGTCCAGACCCATATGGATTTACACATAAGTTCTAACAAACTCTAAGAAAAGAGCTGACACAAATTTTACTCAAAACTACTCCAGAAAACTGAAAAGGATGGAAAACTTATTAATATATTTTATGAAGCAAGCATAACCCATATCCAAAAACCAGGCTAAGACAACCCTAAAACAAAGTTACAAATTAATAGAACCATCATGAACATAATTGTAAAAACTCTAAAAGATAATACAGCCAATAGAATTCAACAACATATAAAAAATATACATATATCATCACCAAAGTGGCATTCATACCAGGGATGCAAAGATAGTTCAATATTAGAAAAACAATCAACGTAATCCTCCATGGTGGTGGTGGTATGCCATAGAGTAGGGTTCCGACTCACAGCGACCCTGTCTAGGGTTTCCAAGGCTGTAAATCTGTACTGGAACAGAAAGCCTTATCTTTCTCCCATGGAATGGTTGGTAGTTTCGAGCTGCTGACCTTGAGGTTAGCAGCCGGTTTTGTAGCCACTATGCTACCAGAGCTCCTTATAGAAATAAAATAAAAAGCAAAAGAACCTTGTGACTGATGCAGGAAAGGGATTCGACAAAATCCAACATCATTCCTGATAAAAATACTCAACAAAGGAGAAACAGAAGGGAGCATATATTTATAGATACAACACTATCCCAATTCGGATCCCAACATCATTCTTTAAGGAGATGTAAAAAAATGATCATCAATTTTATACAGAAAGGAAGGAGACCTCAGAAAAGCAAAGCACTGCAAAGAAGAGGCCTCTCACTCCCTAATGTCACAATTTACAACACAGCCACAGTGGTCAAAACAACCTGGTATCAGGCACAAAGACACAAAGATAAATGGAACAGAACTGACAACCCCAAAGCAAATCCATTCACATACAGTCAGCTGATATGTGACCAAAGGCCAAAACACTTTAAATGGGGAAGAGACAGTCTCCTCAACAAATGGTGCTGGCAAAACTGGAAATTCATTTGCAGAAGAATGAAACAAAATCCATGTCTCACACCTCAATGTCATCATCACTAGCTTTAGCTGTTGATGTGTAAATGTCTTCCTTGCAGGCATATGGATATCACTCTACCACAGACAGCATTGTAGTTCCAAGATAAATTTTGAAATATTCTTTCTGATTTGTCATTCCTGGAATAGTAGACAATATGGCTGTCAAATTCTAAAGTGGATAATTCCAATCCATTTCAGATCACGAATGCCTAAGAAAAGGAGCTCTGGTAGCACAGTGGTTATGAATCGGGCTGTTAACCTCAAGGTCAGCAGTTTGAAACTACCATCTGTTCCGTAGATGAGACTTTCTGCTCCCGTAAAGATTTACAACCTTGGAAACCCGTGCAGGGTCACATGAGTCAGAACCGACTCCATGGTACCTACCAACAACAACAATGCCTAGGATATGGATCTTTTGGCACACCATTTCATTTTTGACAACTTCCATTTTTTCCTAGATTCATACTTCATACATTCCATGTTCAGATTATTAATGTATGCTTCTCCTCATTTTGAGCTGTGCTGTTTCTCCTCGTTTTGAGTTGTGCCCCATCAGAAAATGAAGTTCCCAAAAGCCTTATTCCATTTGTGTCCTCGTGGTCAATTCTATTTTGAGGATGCAGCTCTTGCCCAGTGGTATTTTGAGGGTCTGCCAATCTGAGCATTGTATCTGACCATATTCTGGTGCTCTTCATCATGTTTTAGTATCCAATATTCTAGTACTGACAGTGTTCCATTGCTAGTCATAATGTTTTCAGTGACTAAATATTTGGTAGTAGTCCATCTCTCCATCCTCCTTGTCTTAGTCTAGAAACTCAGCTGAAACCTGTCCACTTTTTTTTGTTGTTGTTAAATGCAGTCAAGTTGTTCCAACTCATAGTGACCCTGTATAGGGTTTCTCAAGAGCAGTTGGTGAGCTTGAACTGCTTTTAACCGGCAGTGCAACTCCAGGACTTCATGGGTGACTCTGCTGGTATTTAAAATACAGGTGTGAGAGCTTCTAAAAACACAGTGAAAGCCAAGCCACCACAGTATGACAAAATGACATACTTCAGACATAGTATCAGGAGGAATCAGTCCTGGAGAAGGACATCATGTTTGGTAAAGTGGATGGTCAGAGAAAAGGAGAAAGACCCCAAACAAGATGGACTGATTCCATGGCAATGGGCTCAAGCTTAACAACAGTTGTGAGGGTGTGTAGTAGAACTGGGCAGGGTTGCCTACTGTTGTGTATAGGGTTGCTATGAGTTGGAACTAATTCAATGGCACCTAACAACAACAACAATTCTAAGAAAGGGTCCCTGAGTGGAGCCAAAGGTTAATGTGTTTAGCTGCTAACTGCAAGGTTGGAGGTTCACCAGGAGGGCACTACTGACGAAGGCCTAGAAATCTACTTCTAAAAAACTCATTCCTTGAAAACTGTGTATCACAGGGTGACAGTGATTGATTTTTAAAAATATACTTTCAGAAATAAAAGTAAACATAAAATCTTAGTTTTCATACTTAGATGTTGTTAAGTGCCATCGAGTTGATTCCAACCCATAGGGTCCCTGAATAGGGTTTCCAAGGAGTCCCTGGTGAGCTTGAACCAAGGACCTTGCAGTTCAAACAACTTTGCAGTCTGATGCATTAGCCTACAGCAACACACCAAGATTCCTTACATAGTGGACATTAAACCAGTAGAATAGCAATGGAATGACTTCCATTCCCATTTCCTTAGTCAACATTATATTGTAATTATTATTAAATATTATGGAGTCCTGGTATGGCGTTGCAGGATATTGTGGTATGTAGTTGGTCTGAGCCACAAGGATGGCAATTCAAACTTTAATAACAGCTTTTCACAAACCCTAGACAGAGTAGCTGTGGGTGGGGACCAACTCAATGGTACTTAACAACACCAACAAATACTATAAAGTCTGAAAAGTCAGTATTACAAGATTATATTCTAATTAATGTTCTAAAGTCAGAAAACTGATAAATTTCTTATATTATACTTTTTGGGTTTCTCTGACAAAGACAACAAAGAAAAAAATTTTTGGTACTTCTTAATCAATTAAAAAACATTTAAACAAATAAACCACAAACTCTTGGATATTTTGTATTTTACAGATTAGTGTTTCAAGTTATATGGGAGAAATATTTTATCTTTTAATATTCCATCTACTATATTAATTTTGAAAACATTCTATTTGTGAAAAGACTAAGATTATAGCTTGCCAGTGTCTGTCATTTCTTTTGTGCATATCTGATTTCTTCTTTTTATTTCCCAGTCATCAAAACTGATATCTCTTTCTTGAGTCTAATTGATTTCTTTTAGATTTTAGCATTCAGATCTGGATACTAAAAGAGATGATGAGTTGACACAAATCTGAGTGAGCCATTAACCTTTTTTCTCTTTGGAAGATGTAGATGCAATGACATTTGCAGCTGAAAGGCTCATTCTACATTCCTAATGTGTAAGAATGCTAATGAAGTATTTTGTCTTTTCTTTGCCTGGAGGTGTTATCCAAGAAAACAGAGAGAGAGAGAGAGAGTTCAACAGATTTCCTTTATCATGTAAAATCTAAAACTAGTTGCACTGGCAAAATCAAAGAAAAGCATTATAAATTTTTTAGAAAACTAATCTAGTAACTTTCTTACTGATAACACTAAGGATATTGGTGTTAACTAAAGCATAAAGCAGCTTTGAGATATTTAAACCTTCTTCCTTTAAAGAAATTCTAGTTTTATCATCTAAAACATTAAATACAAACACATTAAGATGTTGTTATTTTTAAAGTGCTATCAAGTAGGTTCTGACTCATAACAACCCTGAACAATGTTTCCAAGGAGCCATTGGTAGATTTCAACAGCAGACCTTGTGGTTCAAAGTCCAGTGCTTATCCTACAGTGCCACACTAATATATGCATGTTGTTAAGTGCAGTTGAGTGGGCTCCCACCTATAGAGACCCTATATGTAGTTTCCTAGAAGCAGCTGTTGAACTTGAACCACCTTGAGATTCAAACCAACTTTTCAGTGCAGCACATGAACCCACAGCACCAAATTTCCTTGGATAAAATTGTTAAATTTATTATTCAGCTACCTAGAATTTTTGGAGTCCTGATGTGGCGCTGTGGATAATGCAGCAGACTAGAAAGCAGTCTGAACTGCAAAGTTGGTGTTCAAGCTCACCAGCCGCTCCTTGGAAACCCTATACAGGGTCGCTATGGGTTGGAATTGTCTCAATGGCACTTAACAACAACAACAACCTTGAATTTTCAAGAGTTTACATTTACTTTTTATTTATGTTGTTGTTGTTTTAAGTGGGGCAGAGTAGGTTTCCACTCGTATCAAACCTGGAGGTTTCTGAAGAACTGGTGGGTTTAAACCATTGCCATTGAGGTTTGCAGTCCAGTGATTATTACCCTATAGAGCCAGACAGGACTCATTTTATATTAGTGATTTACATAGATTGATAAATCTTTAGTTGCAGATTCAGATGTAACTTTTATATTTTCTTTTAGTGTATTATTTAATAGACTAGGTAAGAGATTTCACATTTAAATCTGTCATGCATTGTTCAAACTGACCACAGGTAGTAATTACTTTTGTAGTGGAGAGTGCAGTGGCTCCATATGATAAGCAATGAATGCAAACTAGTAGTCAAGGGTTCAAGCCCACCAGCGGCACCTTAGGAGACCTATAAGACTTTCTGTTCATGCAAAGGTTTACAACCTTCGAAGCACTATACAGAGTCACTAGGAGATGAAACAGACTCAGTGGCACTTAACAATTTATTTCCTACCTAATATAAAATACCACTTTTATTTCATATTTCCAAAATGTGGACATTAAAAACGAGTCATTTTCAGGTCTTCCTGGTTCAATTATTAAGATTTTTTTCATGAATAAAACATGAGTTGGCATTTTGTGGTGAGAAAATACTAATTTGCCAGTTCAGTTTTGTAATATGACTTAGTTGCTGTTGTTAAGTGCCCTCAAGTCATTCCGACTATACCTATCAATTGCAATTTGCCAGTTTGTAGGGTAAGCACATTGAGAGCACAAATGCTGATGTCTCTGCTTGCTACCATCCTAGCCTCCTCACCTGGAACAGTCCAACAGCAGCAGGGACCAAACAAAGGTAAGCTGCTACACTG
The DNA here is from genome assembly GCF_000296735.1 of Chrysochloris asiatica. Classification (NCBI taxonomy): domain Eukaryota; kingdom Metazoa; phylum Chordata; class Mammalia; order Afrosoricida; family Chrysochloridae; genus Chrysochloris; species Chrysochloris asiatica. The sequence goes on along the minus strand of NW_006408547.1, from coordinate 849,219 downwards.
GGGGCGGCTACAGATGTTTCTTTTAGTCCAAATACAAGATTTTAAATGTAATTTCAGCATTTTGAAAAAACAGTCTTGGATATTTTTAATCTGAATCATGTATTTTTTCTATTTCTTTTTAAAATATCTATGATTTGGTCTTAAAATTTACTAGAAATAAAAGTCCTTCAACATTTCCTGCTTTCACTTCTTTCTAGAATATATTAAGTTTTCAGTGACACTGTTGGAGGGAAACAGAGTCATCCGGTTTGAAAAAACGCATGGGGCATTCTTTTTGTTAGCACATTTAATTGCTGTGCTCTAGTGTAGCCTATATTACAATGCTTATTTTAAAAACTGAATGGAAAATTCAGAAAGCAGAGATCCTGATTTCTAACTGCCATGGATCAACTGACTAATAATGCCTCACACAACTCAGCACTGGAGTTCTGGTGGGGCACTGTAAGAGACGCACGGGACCACAAAGTTGGTTTGAACCATAAGGTCAGTGGTTCAAATTTACCAGCCACTCCTTGGAAACCCTATACAGGGTAGCGATGGGCCAGAACTGTCTCAATGGTACTTAACAACAACAACAGCAGCACAGCACTACCTAAGCCCTACAGCCTACAAGTTTCTTCCTTTATATTTTGGTTGATAACAATGATACAATAAAGTTTAGGTATATAAGATGTAGTAGAATGATCCAAGTTGTTGTTGTTGTTAAGTGCCGTCGAGTCGGTTTCAACCCATGAGTATGATCCAAGTAGAGATTACATATCTGTAGGTAGGAAATAGTTTATAGAAGTTTAAAGGAAGTAAAAACAAGGAATGTAATAATACAAGAACAATATTTATTTAGCACCTACTCTTTTCAACTCTTCTCTAGTAGCGTTGTGGTTACGAATCGGGCTGTGAACCTTAAGGTCAGTGGTTCGAAACTACCAGCCACTCCACGGGAGAAAGATGAGGCTTTCTACTCCCGTAAACATTTACACCCTCAGAAACCCTGTACAGGGTCGCTATGGGTCAGAACTGACTCGATGGCACTTAACAACAACAACAACAGCTCTTTTCAAGGCATTATTATTAGGGCTTACATATTTTAAAAAACATTTTACAAATAAAATTTTTGGCAAACAAATTCCAACAAACTTACAAAATGTAAACATCTTCAAGTTATCCTAGAATTACCAAGCCAAACCACAACCAAACCTATTTTCATCAAATCAATTCCAACTCCCACTAGTGACCCTGTAGAACAGAGCAGAACTGCCCCATAGGGTGGTTTCAAAAGCATGTTGCTACAACATCTTGGGGAGCAGTAGCTACTGGGTTGCAGCCTCTGATCTTTTAGTTAGGAGCCAAGTATTTTAACCACTATGCAATTACATAGCAATATTTTACATTTGGATAAAACTGCACAGTTTCTGTTTTGCATCACTTTTTCATAAAAGACCTGAGAAACCAGTCAAACAGAAATAATCCTTCTTAACACCTCAGTAAAATAAGAATCTAAGAGATTAACTAAATTGTCCCAGGCCACTAGACTAGTAAAGAGACAGACACAAGTCAACTTTGTTATTTGCTACTCTCTGCTGCTTTTGACGCCAATCTCAATTGCCCCTGCCTATTAGCGTAGTGGTTACGAATTGGGCTGTGAACCTAAAGGTCAGCGGTTCGAAACTACCAGCTGCTCCGCGGGAGAAAGATGAGGCTTTCTACTCCCGTAAAGATTTACAGCCTCGGAAACCCTGTACAGGGTCGCTATGGGTCGGATCCGACTCGATGGCACTTAACAACAACAACAACAATTAAAGAAGTCAGTGAGAACATGTTTAGCGGGAAGTAAAGTTAAAGTGATCATGTTATCCGGTTTTTAATTATTTTTTTTAATAAGCTCTTTAGTAAACAGTTCTTAATTTACAATTCCTTGTGTGGCCCTGTAGAATAAGCACTGGACTACTAGTGTGACACTGTAGTTAGGATACGTATTTGACTGCTAACTGCAAGGCAGGCATTTCAAACCTACCTCTTCAGAAACCCCACAGAGGGTCATCATGTGTTGGATTCAACTCAATGGCACTTAACCATAACAACTAGCCACAAGGCCTGCAGTTTGATGCCACTAGCTGCTCTGGGCGAGAGAGAAGGCGACTTTTGGCTTCTGCCAAGATTTACAGCCTTGGATACCTTCCATAGGACCACTGTGAGTCAGAGTCAACTCAACAGTATTTAAACAACAAAGTGATCATGTGTCTGTTGTGTCTGCTAAGGTCCCACTACACAGCTCCTATCTCAATATCCCATCTGATTTAGTTCCCTTTTTGCTCTAATTAGTTTGTTGATACAGACAATGAATTATTTTGTTGTC
>NW_006408547.1:844530-845771 GCF_000296735.1 Chrysochloris asiatica | reverse complement strand
CATTGTGATAGGAGATTGCTTTGTTCCTTGTGCTCCATATACACTCACGCATGGAGACAGAGCTTCACAAACTCATCACCTGGGTGATGTATGTTTGTCTTTGTATTCTGCTTACTTTTGTTTGAGATTTAATAAAGAATCTGTACAATATTTATATATTTAAAGACGGGGGGTTCTAATTTCTCCCCTTTATCACGTGGCATAGTCATGCACAATATTAAAAGTTTCTTTCCTAGAGGGATATCCGAGGGCCTGTGGAACAGTATATGCCAACAAATGAAGCACTTAGCCACAGCATACTATGCAGACACCCAACCTCCACCCCAGAAAGAAAATCTACAAGGTAAGCAATCTTACATTTCAAACTTGTGCTTTGGGACTTCTCGTGACTCATTATTAAGTCATCAGTCTTACTTAAAGTTTTTCTCTATATGAAATTCTGCTTCGTTTCTTTCTGTTTATAATTTCTATCTGCTCTCTAGTAGACAATTTTGGTTGAGATTCTGACACTGGTATTCCATGTGCACATTTGAAGGGAAGGAATTCCATTTTTCTTGGAAAGTCTGGAGACATTTGTGCACACTTTGGTGAGGGAGCCATGGAGATCTTAAGCTGCTTGTTAAGAAATCCAATGCTCTGTTTCACTGGTAAATTTTTTAGGTCTCAAACTGTAGCGCACATTTGTGGTAGAATCACCAAGAATCCTGAAGAAGCAGTGGCATGGAGAATGGAAAACAGCAGCTTCTGACCTGTTCTGGAAACATGTGTTTGTTCAGAGAATTCTCTGTAACTTAGTTTTAAAAAGGCTTAAATACAGGTGGGACAAGACAGCAGACTAGACAGAAAGGCTATATATGAGCTATCTACAAAACAGAGACAGAAAATCAAATGAAACAGATGTAGACGACAGTCCTGGAATCTGGGATTCAGTTGAAGAGACAGTGAAGTGAACTGAACACTTACCAGGAAAGAGAGCTAAGAAGATGCAACAAAAAAAAAAAGAGAGCCTACTGACTAATGGCAGTCAACCACACAAACGTATCATCTAGAGATTTTGGGAACAGCTTCAGAAAACAGAAAATACACTGCACCGCAGAAACCTACCTATGGCCCACGTGATAGAGGAGATAGCAACCACATCTATACATTTAAGCCACAACCATACCTCCTAAAACCCATCCCCTGGGCAAGAACCAATACCAGTTGCTATACGCTGGACTAATGACAATAACCAACATCAG
>NW_006408547.1:829008-843230 GCF_000296735.1 Chrysochloris asiatica | reverse complement strand
TTCTCCAGTGACTGGTCCCTCCTGAAAATATGTCCAAAGTATGGGAGACAAAGTTTGCTCATCCTGGCCTCCAAGGAGCACTCCGGCTGCACTTCTTCCAACACAGATCTGTTTGTTCTTTTGGCAGCCCAGGTATAGAAATATCCAAAGTAAAACAAACCTACAAATTATAATTATATCAAATTATAATGAAGACAACTATAAAGCAAAAGTAGGGGAAAGTAGAGTTACAGAACTTTCAAAAGGGAAGGAAGTCAAGTAGATTTCAAGATAAAACACTGTTTTAAACTGAGAGAAAATTTAATAAATCACAGGGTAACCTCAGAGAAACTTAATATATCTTCATCTCAAATTTAAAAAGAGATAACATGAAGATTTTACACATTAAAACAATGAAATTGACAAGGACACATAAAAATAAAGTAAACTTAGTACAGAAAAATATGTGGAGCAAAGAAACCAACAGCATCACAAAAAATACACAGCAAAATGACTGCAATCAATTCATACTTATTGATAATTACACTGAATGTCAATGGATTAAATGTACCAGTCAAGAGACAGAGAGTAGCAAAATGGATAAGAAACTAGCATCCTTCAATATGCTGTCTACAAAAGACACACTTTCACAAAAAGACAAAAATAAATTAAAAATCAAAGAATGGAAAAAATACATGGCATTCACAAAATAGCAAAAATTTGTCAATTTCTGGTAAAATAGACTTGAAAGCAAAGCCAGTGTAAGAAGCCAAGAAGAACATTATCTCATGATTAAACGGCCAATTAACAAGAGGATATAACTATAATACCTATCTAACATTGCCAATGAAACAGTCAACTCTACAATAAAAGAACAGAACTAGAAAGAAACTCAACACAGACACAGAACTAAACAACACAATCAACCTACTTGACCTCACAGGATTACACAGAACACTCAACACACCAACAGCATAACACAAACTCTTTGCTAGTGCACATAGAACATTCCCCAGAACAGACTATATGTTAGGCCACAAATCAAACATCAACAGATTTTAAAACATCAATTTACTACAAAGCATCTTTTCAGATCACAAAGCTATGTAATTACAAATCAACAATAGGAAGAACAAGGAAACAAAATCAAATACACTTAAATTGAATTACATGCTGCTTAAAGATACTGAGTAATTAACAAATGAAAAAATTTATTTGAATCAAATGAGAACCAAAACACAACATACCAAAAGTTTTGGGACATAGTAAAAGCAATGCTTAGAGAAAAAATTAGAGTAATAAACACATCCCAAAAAAAGAAAGAAGATCAACACATTAATACAACATCTGCAACAATTAGAAAAAGACCAGAAAAGTAAGCCTATAGTCATCAGAAGATAATAATAAAGAAATGAACTAGAAAACTGAAAAACAATAGAAAGAATAAAAAAGAAATTAAATAATATATCATGACCAAGTGGGATTCATACTAGGGATGCAAGGATGGCTCCAATATTAGAAAAAACAACAACAACAACAACAACAAAAAAGACATAAACCATCACACAAATTTTTAAAAAGGAAAAGAACCACATGACCATATTGATAGATGCAGAAAAGGCATGTGACAAAATCCTACATCCATTCTTAATAAAACACTCACGTGTTTTGAAGTAGGAATTAAAGGAAAGTTCCTCAACACAATTAAGAGTTTATATACAAATCTAATACTCAACAACACTCTCAATGGAGAGAAACTGAATCAGACTAGGATTTACTTTATGACCACTCACATTTAATAAAGAAATCCTGTACAGGGTTGCTATGAGTCAGAACCAACTCAATGGCACTTAACAACAAACAACAGATAAGCACTGGACCACTTTTCCTACAGCCAACCACATATCCTACATTTTGTAGGTGGGAAACCCAGCTGTCAACTTTTCTAAACTACCCTTTCCCCAACCATATCAAGAAACCCCCGTACTCCCCACTTCAATGATCATTTGAATGATGTGATCTTGGCTCCCTGGGCACAGCTGATTTTATATATATACATACATATTTGGAGCTCTGATAGCATAGTGGTTATGAATCGGGCTGCGAGCCACAAGGTCAACAGTTCAAAACTACCAGCTGTTCCATGGGAGAAAGATGAGGCTTTCTGCTCCCGTACAGATTTACAGCCTCGGAAACCCTGTACTGGGTTGCTAAGAGTCGGAACTGACTCCACGGCACATAACAACATATACACACACACACACACACACACACACACACAAACAGCTGACCTAAATAATCTTTCAGAGTTCTATGCTAGGAAGTAGGACTAATATCAGAGAGAAAAAGAGACTGACTTTTTTTCAGGATATCTCACCTACAGGACAGAAACTCAGAAGCTAGGGACTTGACTCACCATGTTCCACAGGGCCACAGAAGCCTGAAAAGCAGACAAAGCTAGTTTGCAAAAAGAAAGCAAAGAATGAAGCATAAAAGTGAGAAAAAAACCTGAGAGCTGTTAAATTTCTGTTTCTAATATTTTCCAAATATTCCTGCTTTTACCTTCTCCAAAATATTTTAAGATATAAAACATAAGGATAAAGAAATCAGTTCCTTCAACAAGAGCATGTGAAACAAACAAAAAAATCTAGCTAATCTCTCAAGTCCTCAAAACATCCATATAAAATATACAAATAATTCTAGATGCCCAATAACATTATTACCAGCAACTCACAATCCTGACACTGGGTTCCCAATAATAATAATAATAATAATAAAATTATTATCACTAGTTTAAACAAACACATGTAGTGGAAAGGATGTTGGAGAAGCAAATTGTCCACCAGAGTGTAAACACATGAAGGGGCTTCAAACAGTTCATGGAAAAATTCCAGTAATCTTTTTAATTCCACTTTTCCATGAACTTTTCAAATTCCCACCACATGTGTGTGTACATAAGTGCCTGAACATATACAAGCATTCCTGTAAGCATATTTGTGTACTGCGACTCCAATTATTAAAGAAGCAAATAGGCAATTAACCCTGGGAGAAGATATCAAAAGAGAAAAAATTTAGTATGGTCACATTAAACTGGAAAACCACATGCTCCCTTTGTATACACACTTAACCTCTGTTTTTAAGACTTGAAGGGTCAAAGGTCCCCAGAGGCTGTGCTACTAGGATGTTTTTCAAGTTTGAATAATTGAGACTGAGAGAGAAAAACCATTGTGAGAAAAGGACTGGCTCTTGGTATTAGATTAACCCATAGAGACAAGAATGGGGCTTACTGAAAAGTAGATTATTTGCAAAGTATAAATAACAAGATAACATTGTTTGCACAGAGAGATGGGGCCCTAAGAGCAGTGGAACAGAACAAAGAAGTGATGATTTCTTCAAGTAGCTCCCCCATGAATATTTAACTTCTAAGGCATTGTTTCTTGTTACATTTAGTATTTATCTTACATTTTTTCCACAAGAGATATCATTGCTGATATCAGATGGATATTGGTGAAAACAGAGAATACCAGAACGATGTTTATCTGTCTTTCACTGACTATGAAAAGGCATTGGGCTGTGTGGAGCATAACAAATAATGGATAGCATTGCAAAGAATGGGCATTTCAGAGCACTTAAGTGTGTTCCTGTGGAATCTGTATGTAGACTACAGGCACCTAGCAACAACACAACATAACTGCTTTTAATAACATAATTCTTTAGTCAGATAAAAACTTTGATTACTGTTGTTTGTCCAATCAAGTCCAATGAAAACCCAATAGGTTTTCCAATCATCTGTAATCTTTATGCTAAACTTTCTCCCTCAGTGGTGAGTTCGAATCAGCAGCCTTTTAGTGAGCAGCCAACTGCTTAACCACTGTGCCACCAGGGCTCCTTTCTTATTATAGAAGTATATCACATATGTCTTTATGTATGATTAAAATACTCCAGTAGCTTCCCAAAGCACGTAAGACTAAATTTCTACTTACCTACACTGGCTCTGAGGGTCCTAAAGGATCAGCCCTGAGTCTACCTTTCCAACCTTACCTTATTCCACATGCTCATGCCTCTTTAGACATTTTTCTACAGCCACACCAACTTCTTCCTTTATATTCAAAATGCTAAACTCATTCCTACCTTACAGCATTTGTACCTGCTGATATGGCTCTGTAGGATAAATGCTGGAAACTACCAGCTGTTCGCGGGAGAAAGATGAGGCTTTCTGCTCCCGTAAAGATTTACAGCCTCGGAAACCCTGTATAGGGTTGCTAAGAATCGGAATCGACTCCATGGCACATAACAACAACAACTAACTGAAAGACTCTTCTAACCACCAGTTGCTCCTTGGAAATCCTATGCAGGGTCACTCTAAGTCAGAACAGAGTGAACGGCACTTAACAACAACAACATTCCCTCTACCTGGAGAGTTCTTACACTAGGTCTTCGAATGCTGGCTGGCTCCATCCCATCATTCATTTCTTAATTCAAGTCTCTCCACCTTCTCTACATTCCAACCACACACACACACACACAGAGGCCAAGGAGCCTTTTTCCCTTCAACAGATGACTGTCAGGCACAAATTCCTGATCCAATCTACTGTAGTTGCTGTTAAGTGTCATTGAGCAGTTACGATCCATAGCAATGCTATACAGGGTTTCCCAGGAGCAGCTGGTGAGCTTGAACCACTGACCTTGCTGTTCAAACTGTCTTTGCAATCCAGCTTATTAATCCACAGTGCCACATCAGGACTCCAATTATTGCATGACAATTTAAATAATAGAAATTGAATGCAGAGAGGCAAAACAGAAGGAAGAATATAAATATCACATAAAGTTTTAGTAACCAAACTGAGATGAAAACACAGAAACGATTATCAAGCCCATTCACCATTTTCAGAAAGATCATATAAGCATTTACGAATTTTTTAAAAAGTGACAGATTCTAACACCAATTCAAACACTAGCTGTAACTTAGTCCTCTTTCTGATAAAATATACTCACCATCTATTTCTTTTAAGCCTCAGTGACATCAAAAGGAGGAAAGAATGGCTTGATAATCATTTTGAGCACACCTAAGAAAACTCATACTTGAGTTATTATTAATCAGTATTTTTCAACGCTATATAAATTAAATGTGCTATCAAATTTATATATGGAAGTAATATTCAACTGCTTTAGTATATTTTGAGGTACAAATAGTTAACTTTATTTTTATTCTTTGAAATTCAGTGTTTTTTTTAAAAAAAAGGAATTTAACATTTAAAACAGGATTCAAAAATATATATTACAGATAATAGGAATCCTCCTCTCATAGAATAAAACAACAAAAACCACTGGTATTTGATACAAGAAGATGCTGCCTAAACCTCCCACCTTTCTCAATTTGAGACTCCAAATGAAATTCTATGACAGCAATCAAGGTCAGTGCTGATGCACAACTACAGAAGTCCACTTTCAAAATTCTTAAAAACCCATTTGGGGCTTTGTCAGCAGGGGGCAAATTAAAACCTTCTGTATTAAGAAGCAAATAATTTGAAAAATGTACAGGGGCAATGAACCCTGAAGTTATCAGGCCTGAAATGACTATAAAAGTAGTTTTTGTATTTTAGATAATAACCCAAACTTTACCATTTCAACTACACATATTTTCTAAAAATGTATAAGAACTATTAAACTTAGCACTAATGTTTAATATGTTGCTATCAACTGCATGTGAAACTGCTAGCATAACTTGAAAATATAATTTTACATTAAAATAATCAATTCTTTTAAGTTGAAACACTATCTATATATACAACATTCCTGTAACCAGACAAGGCAGATTTCTTGAATCAAATTAAATACCCCACTGCTTTCTGAGAGTAAAAATACATACTTACCAAATATTCGAAAGTGGACACAAAAGAGAAACCTAGGTTAAACTGAAGTCTGCTAATACTTAGAAACTAAAAAAACCTCAAAACCAAATTCTACCTCAAAATATACAGAATGATTTAAACTCTACTTTTATATTAACAATTAATAAAAATTTAGTTTACTTTTTAAAGACACACTTTAAATGAAAATGACTACTTAATCTCATGTGCATTTTCAATTTTCTATAAAATTAATGGGTATGATGGGATTTTTCCCTTGCTATTTTGAAATTCTGGTAATACTTAACATCTTGGGTCATTTTTACATGGTCTTCCAGAAGGAACTGATTTCTTTATTTTTATATTCTATGTCTTTTTGGAGAAGTTTGTAAAAGCAGAAATAATCTGTTTTTGTCTTCAAGAAGAGCCAGTGCAACACTTCCTTTGCCAAGATCCAAACAGATACCTGCTTCTCAACATAGGATAAATATGTATGAGAATTTTTGCTTTTTCTTTAAACTTGTTTCCTAAAATAGATTTAACTAAGATTTTTACTAAATAAACAAACCTCTCGTTAAACAGATTCTTTATTGCCTTATACGATCTAAGTTTATGACTATCACTAAAACTAGTTAAATGCTCACTATCCAGAGACAATTTTCCAGTAATGTGAAAAGCTTACAAAATTAACAAATGAGTACTATTCTGACATTAGAACGCTGGTAACAGTTATATTAGTGTTAGAAGTCTAAAACCATAATCAGAACTCTGGACAATTAATCAAAATTTTAACACTTCCCATCTGTACAGTTGTTCAAGGTAGTGCCGTACTGTCACTTGACAAGTTGCTTGTTGTTGTTGTTGTTGTTAGACAAGTTGCTTAGCATTGCAAAAATGGATAATTCATGTCTTACTAAATTTTTACTGACTTGGAAGAAAATAAAACACCAATTAAAAGCAGATGTCACCTTTAAAGGTGACAATCTTTAAACTTTTTTAGTCAATGAAGAGACAGAGGGCATATATATGACATTTTGGATCATTCAATATTCTAAGGCACTGATTTTGTTGTTCAGTGCCATCAAGTGGGTTCTGACTCATAATGACCCATATAGAATTTCCAAGGTGTGACTGGTGAGTTTGAACTTCCGACTTTGCAGTTCAAACTGAACTTGTGGTCCAGTGCTTATTCTACAGCATCACACCAAGTCCTAATAGCCCCCACCAATTTGCAATTGATAGTCCAAAATTTTAATTCCATAGGGCTTTTCTCTGGCAAGCAACCAATGAGAACAGCTTCACGAAGTCATCTACAAAGCAAATTCCACTGCTACAAATCCAACTGATTTCAACATAGCAAAATTTTCTGAAGATTGACGTCTTAATTTTCATATTCATTAAAATTTTGCAAAAGCCATGTTGCACTACTATTAAAACACTAGGTAAATAATTTTTTAAAGTAATATAAAGCCTTGATAAACTGTGCTTATTAACACATTAATAATTAAATGGCCCAAATGCTGAATCATATCTAAATGAATTTATCATAAAATAATTTATCTGATTTGAGTATAGCTACTTTTTTCAGGATTTTTCTATATTGTTTTGTTAAATTCACTCGTTTGCATCTATGAATTCTGAACAAAATTCCTTAAACTCAGTCTTTTGACTAGCAATCAATCATCATACAAACACACAACTGGTAATTTAAAACCTACTCTACTGCAATAAACCCCAAATTTCACACAAAATTATTAAATTATGAATCTTTAATCTTCTAGCATTTTCTAATGCTAATATATCTATGGAGCCCTGGTGTGGCACTGTAGGATAAGTGGTTTGCTAACCACAAGGTTGGCAGTTCAAACCCACCAGCTGCTCCTTAGAAACTCTATACAGAGTCACTGTGAGTTGGAACCAACTCCATGGCACTTCACAGTAACAACAATGCATCTAGGCATGCAGCAGCTTGTAATCAATCCAGAGATCAAAAACGTGTCATTAGAACATGTTAAGCTTTTCCACACACAGGAAAAAACCTTCTACGTTTTCCCAAACCCCACAATTTCAAAATCAATTTTAATATATGCCCTGTTGCCTTGCCCAACAACACTATCTAGTTCTTCCACAGATTATCCCCTTACTGATCTATGCAAGCCATTAACTATAAGAAGTTGATATCAACAAGGCAAAGAAGGAAAACGATTCCCAGAACAATTAATCACAGGGATCCCAGTCACAGAATTTGATCCCAAGACCTACAGAGTTCTTTCTTTGTTTGATGACTCAATTTGGCAAGAGTTTGAAAGTTGATTCTGTATTGTTCACTTTCTATATCTAAAACAGTACATTTTAACTTTAACCGAAAGTCTATCACATAAAAAGAGTCTTGGGGAGATGAAGAGGGGATTTAATGGGATGGCCTACCTGGAACAACTATTGTAGGCCTCATCTTTACACGTTCATCCTACTTCATACACTGCTAATCAGAAATCCACTGGAAACTTAAGAACCAACTGAAACTTAAGAACCAACTGGCAGGGTATCTGACTTTTAATATTTCTACTCTGTTTATTCCTAATACAAGTACATTCATCAGGCTTAGAAGCAACTCTTGAACAAGGGCAGCCACTCAGCAATAACATGCAAATTCCTGCTAAAACCTGGATTTTTCACCACTGTGGCACTGTGGGATTAAGCACCAGACCCCAAGTCAGTGGTTCAAACTCACCAGCCACTCTTTGTAAACCCTATATAGGGTCGCTATGTGTCGGAACCGACTCAGCATTGTAAAGAGCACATTATGGTGAAAGAAAAAAAAAAGTATTTCATTAAAACCTTTTTACTTAACCCTGTATGAACAAACTATGGCATTGTAGGGTCAGCACTGGACTTCAAACCACAGTCAACAGTGGAAACCCACAAGTTGCTCCTCATAAACTCTATATAGGGTAACACTATGAGTCAGAACAAACTCGATGGCACCTAACAACAACATCATGGGAATAGAAGGAGTCATTTATGTCATTACTGGACTGATAACCACAAAGTCAGCAGTTCCAACCCACTAGCTGCTCCTTGGAAACCCTATCTATACAGGGTCACTCTGGGTCAGAAACAACTGGATGGTATTTAACAATGACAACAACAATGTGAATACAAAGCCACAATTCAACATCAATTAAAGAAGCTGCAAAACAGTAATAAGACTACTGTAGCCCTGTCACCACTAGAAATACCTCACAGGCTAAGACCAATATGACATCTTTACACTTCCGCTACTAAGAACACTGTGGAAAATATTTGTATGTGTTCACCTATGATTAAGATTTGTGGAACGTGTTTATAAGTTGCTATGGTATCAAGCAATATAGTAAGATTTTTAAAGAAATCTGATTTTGAAGGAAAAAAATCATCAACCTAGCTGTTGATTAATATTGAATTCATTCAATAAATTCTAGACATACCAGAAACTTGATAAGTATGTCACAGAAACCACTGACTTACAAATTAAAACACACAAACTATCTGGTTTAAATGTACAGACACATTTACTGAGGCATAGAATACCACGGTTTCAAAAAGTTTGTGGAAAATTGAAATGAAAAGAATTTTTCCATGAACTTTTGGAAGTCTCCTCGTACAAGATCATTATAGTTTATTTACCATAATCCAATCTATTTTCACTACACAATTTTCACTGGGAAATCTTAAGTGAAATGTGAATAAAAGGTAGTATATATTAGTGCTTTTCTATTAAATTATGATTTTCATAATTAAGATAAATCTAAAATTTTTAGATGAAAACATCAAAACAAGTATACGCATAGAATGAATTATTGTTATTAAGTTCCATCCAGTAGGTTTTGACAAACAGAAACCCTGAATAGAGTTTCCAAGGAATTGCTGGAGAGTTTGAATCACTGACTTTGCGGTCCAGTGCTTACCCTACAGCACCTCCCCAGGACGTCACAGAACAAATAAAGGAGAATTTCATACATTTACTATTTTAAGTTATTATCTAACAAAGAATACTATAAATACAACTAAGCTCCTGTGACATTAATTTGATCCCTTCTGTTGCTGTTAAGTTCTGTGGAGTCGATTCCAACTCATAGTGACCCTACCTTGTAGTGCTTATCCTACAGACCTAACGAGTCCTTTGCATCTATAGACTCATAAGAATGGGGGTGAGGGGGGTGGGGAATGGTGGTGGTGGTGGTTGGGTGCTGTGAAGTTGGTTCTGACTCATAGCACCACATGTATAGAGTTTCTGACGCTATAAACCTTTATGGGAGCAAAAAACATCAACTTTCCAATATCAATAAATATTGCACAAAAATATATTTTAAAAAGACAAAACTGATTATTTTCTTTTTATGGTTTCTGGCTAAACTAAATTTTCCATGAACAAGTAATGGTCTGGAGATAAACTCTAGCTTTGAAGAACCTTAGGGTTTGAAAACACAATAGACTTCAATCAATAGAACGTGGATTCTAATCCCAACATTGCTGATTATCAACCAGTATGTGATTAAGAGGACTCCTAGTGAGGCACTGTAGGATCAGTGAACCATAAGGTAGGCAATTCAAACCTACCAGCTGCTCCACAAAACCCTATACAGGGTCACTGTTAGCCAGAACTGACTCCATGACACTTAACAACAACAACAAAATGTGATTAAGAAAATCACCAGTTTATCCTGGAAATAATTTTATCTACTTTATCCCAAGCACACATTAAACAGCATAGAAAGATAAAAGACCTTAGGGAAATGTGGCAGTCCTATGTAACAAAATAGTCTTAGCACTAGTTGTTGTTACAAACTGTTTCTGACTCAGGGATCCTATATAGGGTTTCTGAGGAACAGTGATGGGTTTGAACTGCTGACCTTGTGGTTCACAGTCCAGTGTTGATCCTACAGAGCCACACCAAAAGTCCAAGAGCTGACTATAATGAGGTGTAAAGCACAAATATCTTCATGCGATACATAGGATTATTGAAAGTAATGTCTACTACTTTGGTGTGGTGCTGTGGTGCTGTGGGCTAATGCGTCAGACTGCAAAGTCCTTTGAACTGCAAGATTGGTGGTTCAAGCTCACCAGCTGCTCCTTGGAAACCCTAAGCAGGGTCAGAAATGACTCAATGGCACTTAACAACAACAACACTTAAGTTAGGGAGAAAGATCTGAAGCTGTTTATTCTCATGAGGACTTATAGTGGTGAAAACTCTACAGAGTAGTTTGCCAAGGACTTTATTTTACTGGAAACGAAATTGATTCAAAATAAATGCTTATGAAAACAGCAGTCAAGAAATAAAACATTAGGGAAATCAGCAATAGGTAAAGGTGCTACACAAAGGACCTCTTTAAAGTGCTCAAAAGCAAAGATGTCACTTTAAGGACTAAGACCCAAACCACGGTACTTTCAGTTTTCTTATAAGCATGAGGAAGCTCATGCTCATAAGGGAGTGAATAAGGGAGACCAGAAAAGAAGAGCAGCAACTGAAAATGGTGCTGGCCAAAAGCATTAAAAGTAACCTGGACTGCCAGAAGAATGAACAAATCTGTTTTGGAGGAAGTATGGCCGGACTACTCCATAGAAGCAACAATGGTAAGACTTCTTCTCTTGTACGTTGGTCATGTTAACAGGAATGACCAGTCCCTAGAGAAACACGTCACATGTGATAAAGTAGAGGGTCACTGATAAACAAGAAGACCCCCCAAAAAAGGAAATGACAAAGTGGCAGCAGCAATGTGCTAAATTTAACAACAATTGTGAGACTGCTGCAGGACCGGGCAGTGTTTTGCTGTTATGGAACCATGAGTAAGAATCAACTCATCAGTAGTGAGTGTGGTTTTGGCTACTCTAGGTAACTGTTGTTAGGTACTCTAGTTGTTGTTAAGTGCTGACCTTGTGGTTCAACTTCACCAGGGTTGCTATGAGTCAGAATCGACTTAACAGCATTTAACAGTAACAAAAAATATATATACAATATATAAATACTCGATGTCATTTAACAAAATTATATACACATGTATATGTGTGTGTACAGGAGAAAGGATTGAAGTTGTCAAGGACTTCATTCTTCTTGGATCAACTATCAACACTCGCGGAAGTAGCAGTCAAGAGATCAGACGACGTATTGCACTGGGCAAATCTGCTGCACAGGAACTTTTTAAAGTATTGAAGAGCAGAGATGTCAGCTTGAGGACTAGGGTGCGCCTGACCCAGGCCATCGTGTTTTCAATAGCCTCATATGGATGTGAAAGCTGGACAGTGAATAAGGAGGATCGTAGAAGAATTGATGCCTTTGAGTTGTGGTGTTGGAGGAGAATACTGAGGGTGCCATGGACTGCCAAAAGAACCAATAGATCTGTTTTGGAAGAAGTGCAGCCAGAGTGCTCCTTGGAGGCCAGGATGGCTAAGCTTCGTCTCTCCTACTTTGGACATGTAGTCCGGAGGAAACAATCGTTGGAGAAGGATGTCATGCTGGGTAGGGTGGAGGGTCAGAGAAAAAGAGGAAGACCTCCAATGAGATGGATCGGCCAGGTGGCATCATTGATGGACTCGGGAGTGGCAGCGGTGGTGAGGTTGGCCCAGGATCGAGCATTGTTTCGTTCTGCTGTGCATGGGGTCGCTATGAGTCGGTTCCGACTCGATGGCACCTGACAACAACAACAACATATGTGTGTGTGTGTGTGTGTGTGTGTGTATGTATATATAAAAACACAAAAGATACTTTCCTCTTTGTGGAGCTGTAGGACCCACATTGGACTGTTAACCACAAGCTGTTGTTGTTGTTGTTAAGTGCCGTTGATTCAGTTCCGGCCCACTGCAACCCTGTATAGTATTTCCGAGGAGCAGCAGGTGAGCTTGAACCGCCAACCTTGTGCTTCAAAGCAACTTTGCAGACCAGCACATTAACCCACAGCACCACACCAGGACTACGAACCACAAGGTCAGCAGTTCAAATCCACTACCTGTACCTCAGAAACCGTATACAGGATCACTATGAATCAGAACAGCACTTAACAACAACAACATGGTCTAACCCTAACCGGGAGCATGGTGGCTCCATAGGATAAGATTGGACTGTGAACCATAAGGTCAGCGGTTCAAGCTCAGCAGCCATTCCAAAGAAAAAAGATGAGGCTCTCTGCTCTTGCAAATAGATTTAAAGCCTCAGAAACCCGATGATTCGCTTTGAGTATGTGCTTGACAACAATATATTCGAATACCCAGTTTACATACAAGACAAGAAAAGTAAAATAAATCCATGAAAGCCAAAATATGACCATGAGAGTATCTCACCTAAATTTAAAGACAAGAAGAGATTTGATGCATAAGACACTATTTATTGACCAAAGACCAAAAGAGCTGTGGGATGACATCAAGAATGTCACACATAAAGAAAGCAAAAAGGTCATTAAAAAGACAAAAAAGAAAGGTACTACCAAACTGGAAGAAAATATGACAACAAACAGCTAAACAGAAAGTTTCAAAGACCAACTCTGTAATTGGAGTTAGAAAACCAAATGGTAGAACACACTCGGCATTTGTCAAGCTGAAAGAACTGAAGAAAAACAATAAAATCTCAGGTTGCAATACTGAAGGAGTCTATGTATGGCATTGTGGGTTAATGCACTGGATTGCAAACTGGGTTTGAACCACAAGGTCAGTGGTTCAAGCTCACCAGCTGCTCCTCAGGTACTCTGTACAGGGTTGCTTTGAGTCAGAACATACTCAATGGCATTTAACAATAACAACATGGACAAAATAGAGTCCTGATGTGATGCTCTAGGATAAGCATGCAATGTAAGGTTGGTATAAACCGTAAGGACAGCAGCTCAAACTCACCAGCTGCACCTTGGAAACCCTACACAACAACAACAATGGGCAAAATACCGAATGATGCTGGAAGTATCAAAAGAAGATGGAATGAATACACAGTCACTGTACCCACCCCCCCAAAAAAAATGCTCCATGTTCAAACATTTCAGAAATAGCATTTGATCAAGAACCAATGGTGCTCACTCATCTATGCCAAGAAATTTGGAAGACAGCTATCTGGCCAAGTGATTTGATTAGATCCACATGTGTAATTGGAGTTAGAAAACCAAATGTGTATCCATTTCAAAGAAAAGTGACTCAATGGAAAGCAGAAAACAATGGACAATATCATTAGTATCACATGCATATAAAATCCTGCTGAAGAAAATTCAATAAAATTACAGTAGTACATCGACAGGGAGTTTCCAGGAATTCAAGGCAGATTCAGAAGAGGATGTGTGGAGTGAGGGAACTCAACTACGCAAAGGCGTTAAGATCCTGTGGATTTTAACACACTATAAATAGCATTGTGAAGAATGGGTAATCTAAATGAGCTCATGA
>NW_006408547.1:826274-827863 GCF_000296735.1 Chrysochloris asiatica | reverse complement strand
ACAGGAACTCTGCTATCTCATTCTTTCCACAAACACCTTGTGAGCTACTTGGCTTGTAGGAGGTCCCCAGAGTTTTATCCTCTGTGGGTCTAATAGCTGCATTGGTTCTTTTTTCTTAATTCTGTTCTGTAATTTGGCTTATTTGTATTTTTGTTTCACTGTTTTTGTTGATTCTTTCTTCTCCTTCTCTGCCCAATACCTTGAATTTTATCATTTCTATTTTCACTTTTGTTTTTCCTTCTTTTCTTCTGTTTCTCATTTCCCCTCTTGTTTTTGTCCCTTTTGATATTTCTAGTCTCTTCCACTTTTTCCCTTTATTGTCTCTCTTATATTGCTCTCCTATAGCTCAATTTTCCTGTCACTGTTTCCTCTTTTTAGTTAATACATTTTTAAATCTGGTTGTTGCCTGTTTTTATTTATTTTTTTAGACCCTTTATTACTTTCTCTTTTCATTGTTGGTTGCTTTGTCTGTTTATGTTGTTTGGTTTTCTGGTGTGTGTTGGGGATAGGGGAGATGTCTCCTGTCTCCTGACAGGGGAAAACAACCATGTCCATATAGCCTAGTCACAACCTGGTAAGAGCCAATGCCAGGTCCTATACCAGCTGACTAATGATTCACAGAGGCCAACACCAATTAGACCCCAATCTAAACTGCGGAGCATGAACATCAAACAGAGAGCAGGGCACACACGTCTATTCATTATAACCTCAGGAGACAGTCGGTGAGAACCTAAGAACACATTAACAAAATACAAATAAACACCACAATGTCCTGAAAACAAAAGACTATTTTAGCTCACATAAAGAAACAAGAAACGGCACAAATAACCAAGACGCAGAGTCAGAAAATATTTCTGAAGAAAGGTAGTAGAACTAGCTGAAAAAAAAAAAAAATCAAAAAATTTTCTTTAGGTATTTTCAAAGGACTGACAAAAGACTGAGTGAGGAAAGTAAGGAAAACATAGTAAGACTTTAGAAGAATTCAGGAAAACACTACAAGACCAAACAGACAAAATAAATACAAAATTTTGAAACAACACAAAACGTGCAATTAGAAATCTAGAAGATTAATACTAAGATACCAGAAATGAACATACATTAAAAGGTCAAAGGAGTGTATGTGAAGAAATTGCAACCTGAATTAGTAAGCTTGAAGATAAAGCTCTCAATACAAGCATATGTTAGAAAAAAAAAACATAAAAAAAAACATAGGAAGCGTGAAGTTTATGTGGGACACCATGTGGACGAATAACTTACCAATGATTAGAATTCCAGATTGGAAAATGTAACAAGCACAGAAAAAATAATTGAAGATTTGTTGGAAGAAAACTTCTCTATTACCATGACAGACGAGATGATAAGGTTACAAGAAGCTGAACAAAACCCTAACAGTAGATCACAAAGTAAAATCACAAAAACATATCATAATCAAACTTTCCAAAATCAAACACAAGGTAAGACTCCTGAGAGCAGCTCAGGAAAAAAAAAAAAAATTACCTACAAAGCAGAACCAATAAGACTAAGCTTGTATTTCTCAGCAGAAACCGTGTGGGCAAGAAGGCAATGGGATGGCATATACAAAACTCTGA
>NW_006408547.1:823487-825204 GCF_000296735.1 Chrysochloris asiatica | reverse complement strand
TGCATCATGATTAAGGGTTACATTGAACAAGAGGATATATCCATAATAAATATCTATACTTCCAATGAAAAAGTCTAAAAATAGATATATCAGATCTATTGTTATTGTTGTTGTAAAGTGCCATTGAGTCAGTTCTGACTCATAGGGTTTCTAAGGAGCGGCTGGTAAGTTTGAACTGGACCTTGTGGTCCCAGTGCTTTACCTGATAGCACCAAATCAAAATCTCTTAGACCTGTTTCTGGGTGGGGAAAGCAGAGACAGACAGTGAAAAGTCCTCTGCCAAACCCCCCAAAAAGCAGAGAAAGAGTGGTCCACAGAAAAACTACGGAGCTTTGGATTTTGTTTAAGATCCAAAGGCACCAGTTTCCCGCACCCACGGAACAGAGATCTGCCTGTGGAAGCAATCGACCAATCAATTTTTAATCGATCCAGCCACAGCTGCCCGCAGCCACAAGTCCTCAGGCCAGAAGGCAGGGTCACAGCCAAGCAGTGGCAGCAACCCAGCGCTAGAAGCCATGGAAGTGCCTATCTAAAAAAAGAGTTGTGACCGAATTTTCATCTTTCACTATTCTTTTTTCACTGATCTCTCCTATTCACCCCAAACGCGCCCTCATTGCACAGCCCAAATGCCTGCAGGCAGGTGGGAGCACACCTCCAAAAGGGTCCAGCATTGCACCCACAGTTTCCCAACGGCACAGAGAGGAAACCCACAAGTTGCTTGTTATGACGTTCTGACCCTGGAAATCAGCCCCAAACTTTAACAAAGTGGGACCCTTTATTCCTGCCTGCACAGCAAAGGCTAGTGGACAGTGTCATCCCAATTTTATTTATGTTTTTGATTGGTGATTTCTGTCTCTACTTTTATACTGTTTTTGTCTTTGGTCCTTTTGGCCTCACTTTTCTCCCAGGGTTTGGAGCTTTCTCCCTCTACCTTACCCAAGAAGAGACAGCAACTGTGCCCATATAGCCAAGCTACCTGTAATACCCCTGTAATACCCCACCATCAGGACAAGAGCCAAAACCAGCTGCCAGGCATCACGCATGAAAAGGGAAACCTATCTCCAGATCATATCGACCAGAAGATGCTCAGCAAGCTTAAAAGCAAAGCAACATGCATCCATTTAAGCACTAAAAATTCACAAAACTGCTGAAAATGTCCAAGAAAACACAAACATCTCAACACATGTCCCAAAAAAAAGGAAAATATAACTGAGACAAATGAGCTGGAAGCAGACACAGACTTTCCAGTAGAAGAGCAGTCTCTGGATCTGCCTCAGAAGGAATTCAGAAGAATAATATGGAAGCAAATTCAAATGCTCTGAAAAGGGGTGGAGGAAAATAAGGAAGAAGTCAGGAAAAGGCGACAGGAGCAGTCAAACAATCCAAAACCTGCAAAACATTGAAAACAATCCAAAACCTGCAAAAAGAAGTTCAGATGATTAATAATAAAATATCAGAAATGGACAGTACACTGAAAGGGCAAAGGAGCAGAATGGAAAAGATGGAATCCAGAATCAGTGAGCTGGAAGACAAATCTCTCATACTGCTAAGACAGAAGAGCAAGCAGAAAAAAGTGATTAAAAAATCTGAAGAGAGTCTAAGATTCATGCAGGATAACATGAAGAGGAATAACTTAAAAATTATTGGCATTCAGAATAGGAAGAAATCACAGAAGCCCACAGAACAGATAGTTGAAGAGTTTCTGGAAGAAAATTTT
>NW_006408547.1:817467-818492 GCF_000296735.1 Chrysochloris asiatica | reverse complement strand
ACCCTTGGGTTGGGTGATGACGCATGGGGGGGATTGTAACCATGGCAATGAAACAATATACGGTAGGATGAATGTAAAACTAATGTTTTCCCATGTAAACTATCACATAATTCACAATAAAACATTAAAAAAAAAGGGGGGGGGAGCCCACAGAATGGGAAAAAAATCTTTTGCAATGACACATCAGACAAAAAACTAATTTCCAAAATATATAGGAACCTACAACACCTCTACAAGAAAAGGACAAATAACCCAATTAAAAAATGGGCAGAAGACATAAATAGAAACTTCACCAAGGAGGAGATATGGGCAGCCAACAAACATATGAAGAAATGTTCACGATCACTAGCCATCAGAGAGATGCAAATAAAAACAATGAGACATCATCTAAGGCCAACAATAATAGCAAAGATCAAAAAAGTAGAAGACAGTAAGTGTTGGCGAGGATGTGGAGAGGCTGAGACCCTCTTACATTGCAGGTGGGATTGCAAAATGGTCCAACCACTCTGGAAAACAATATAGCACTTCCTCAGAAGGTTGGAAATAGAGATACCTTATGATCCAGCAATTCCTCCACTTGGTATTTATCCACAAGAAATAGGAGCCATAACGCAAGTAGATACATGCACGACACTGTTCATAGCAGCACTATTTACGATAGCAAAAAGATGGAGACAGTCTAAGTGACCATCTATGGAAAAACAGATAAACAAACTTTGGTACATACACACAATGGAATACTATGCTACCCTGAAAAATAACAAGGAAGCAGCAAGACACTGCATAACATGGATGAACCTTGAGGCCATTATGCTGAGTGAAATCAGTCAGTCACAAAAGGAGAACTACGGCATAGAACAATTATTGTAAAAGATTAAGAAAAATCACCCACACTAAATGGGGGGGGAAATTTTTAATCTTTTTTTATTTTTTTTATTATTTTTTTGTTGTTGTTGGTTACTGGATATACGGAGTGGAGTTAGGGGGAGTGAGGGGATGGTAGAGCACAGGATAGTGGAACACAG
>NW_006408547.1:806281-816002 GCF_000296735.1 Chrysochloris asiatica | reverse complement strand
GGGGAGGCAGGCAGGCATGTGGGGTGTACCCTTTGATTGTTTCATGATGCATGCAGGGGATTGTGATCAATGCAATGAAACAAAATACAATAGGATGAATGTAAAGATAATGTTCACCCATGTATATTGACACATAACTTACAATAAAAACTTAAAAAAAAAATCTAATAGAACTGAAGAAATAGACAACTTTACAATAATAGGATAGTTTAATACACCACTTTTGATGAAGGACAGAATAACTGGAAAGAAACTCAACAAAGACACAAAAGAACTAAAAAACACAATCAACAAATTTGAACTCATAGATACATACAGAGCACTGAATCCAACAATAGCTCAATATATACTCTTTTCCGGTACAAATGGAAAATTCCCCAAAAATAAACCATTTGTTAGACCACAAAGCAAACCTACACCTAACTACAAAGTCTAGAACTATAAAGACCACCAGTGAAAAAATAGGGACAAACTTAGGGGCTGTAATACATGGCATAATATACTATCAAACATAACTGAAAACACACAACAGAAGACAAAATAGATGACTGGGACCTCCTAAAATGAGCCACTTATGTGCATCAAAGGATTTTACCAAAATAGTAAAAAGAGAATGCACAGACTGGGGAAAATGTGCTGCGATGACACATCAGTCAAAGGACTACTCTCCAAAAATTAACAGAACATTTCAACACCTCAGTAAGACCAGGAATCCAATTTTAAAAATAGACAGAGGCTATGAATAGGAAGATCATTAAAGAAGACTTCCAGGTAGCCAACAAACAAATGAAGAAAAGCTCATAATCATTAACCAATGCTACTATTTTTGTGTGTCATACAGTCGGTTCTGACTCATAACGACCCTGTATGGGGATTCCAAGAAGAGCTGGTGGGTTTGAACGGCTGGCCTGCAGTTACAGTCCAGTGCTTATCCTACAGTGCTACACCAAGACCCTCATTAGCTATTGTTGTTGTTCTTAAGTGCCATTGGTGCAGTTCTGACTCAGAGAGACCCTTTATAGGACTCCCAAGAAGTGGCTGGTAGGTTTGAACCACCAAACTTGTGGCTGGTATTTCAGTAATGATCCTACAGCACAACACCAGGACAATGCAAATTAATACAAACAATGAGGTATCATCTTACTTTAGCTTTCATGGCCAAATTAAGAAACAAACAAACAAATAAATAAATAAAAACCAGAAAACAGCAAATGCTGGTGAGGGTATGGAGAGACTGGAACCCTGTGGGATCCTCCTATACTGCTGTAAGGACTGTAAAATGGTGCTACTACTTTGGAAAATGGTATGGCACTTTCTCAAAATGCTGAAAATCAAAATACCATAGGATCCAACAATCCCTCTACTTGGTATATGTCCTCAAGAAATAAGAGTTGTGACATGAATAGAGACAGGTACACCCATGTTCATTGCAGCACTATTTACAATAGCAAAAAGATGGTGGTGGTGGTGGTGGTTATGTGCCGTGGAGTCAGTTGGAGATAGTGTAAATGCCCATCACCAGAAGACTAGTTAAACTTTGGTACATACACATAAAGGAATACTACATAACACTGAAGAATAATGATGAATCTGAAAAACACATCACAACATAGATGAAAGTGGAGGACATTATGCTGAGTGAAATTAGTCAACCACAAAAGGAAAAATAGTGTATGAGACCACTGTTATAAAAAAAAAAAAAATTAAGGAAAAGTTTTCTTGATAAAAGAAATATTCTACAATAGTTACAAACAGGAGGGATGAATCACAAGAGTGTAGACACATGCTAACATGGGTTACAAGGCAGGCAATATACAAGAGGGAGGTTAGCAGAAAAAAAATTAAGATAGCAGAAGACACAGGGAGGAGAGCTACAGTTAAAGGAAACAGGAAAATACTGCTAGCTGATGGTACATGGAAGGGATTACAATCATTGTAATGAAGTGTAGTATATGATTTGTTGAATATAAAACTAATTATCTGCTCTGTAAAACTTCACTCAATTCCCAGCAAAATTCTTTTGAAAAAAAGGAATCAAATCATATATTATTGCATTAGGCAAAAGACCTCTTTTAAAGTGTTCAACAACAAAGCTATCAGTGTGAAGAATAAAATGAGCCTGACCCAAGCCATGGTATTTTCAATAACCTCATATGCATGTGAAAGTTGGACGAGGAATAAGGATGACTTTAGAAGAATTGATGCATTTGAATTATGGTGTTGTCGAAAACTACGGAAAGTACCATGGACTGCCAAAAGAACAAACAAATCTGTCTTGGAAGAAGTACAGCCAAAATGTTCACTAGAAGCAAAGATGGCAAGACTTTGTCTCTTATATATGACCCTGTTGTCAGAAGGGACCAGGCCCTGGAGAAAGACATCATGCTTGGTAAAGTGGAGAGTCAGCGAAAAACAGGAAGACCCCAACAAGATGGATTGACAGGGTGGCAGCAACGATGGGTTCGCACATGAGAGAAATTGTGAGGATGGTGCGGGAATGAGCAATTTTTTGTTATGTTGTGCATTTGGTCACTATAAGTCAACCAAACAACAGCAACTGACAACACCATACATGAGAAAAGTACTTCTTTGCTAACTTTTTATAGCTGTTGCTAAATGCCATCAAGACAGTTCCAACCCATAGTGACCATGTAGGATTTGTGAGGAGCAGTTGGTGACTTTGAACTACCAACCTTGTGGTTCAAACCAACTTTGAAGTCCAGCCCATTAAATCCACAGCACCACACCAGGACTCCAACTTTCATTAGTAGTCATACGTCATCAAGCTTTTACAAAAACTACAACACAACACTGCTTTCTGAAATAAAAGTTAACAGTTTTTAATTAAGTACAAACTTACCAAACATTTGGCAAACTCTTTGTTTTCTGAAAGGAATCCATAACCTGGATGTACCTTGAAGATAAAAACAAAAGGCATTTTCAATTTTATATTACAAAAACTGTACAATCACCATGGCAATGAAACAATATATGATAGAATGAATATAAAAAACTAATGTTCTCCCATGTAAACTGCCACATAATTCACAATAAAAGATTAAAGAAAAAAAAATCATCCAGATAAAGGAGATCATGATGGTATTCCAAGAATTCACCTCCACATGGCTGACTTATGAATAAGCACAGAATACACAGGAATGTCATCACAAAACCATGACTGGTAGCAGATCATAGGCACCTGCCGGATTGTGGAAGTGGGAAGGGAACTATTGCTTACAGGATTCTTCCTGAGGCTCTCTGGGTATGATTTATAACTATATGACCCCAGTACTCCAATTTTCACTAAAGGGCATACTCAGGTAAGTCTCTGAGAGGGAGAGTGCCCCTTCCTGGGCTGGCTAGGGGAGGGGCCTTAACCCACCTACAACTATACACTGCCTGAGAGCAAAGCGGACGCTCTTTTACTTTGGACTTTCAGTTGATAAGAGTGTGTAACGTACTTAGATGTCATCTGAACTTATGACAAGACTCCAGATGGAGCTAGGGTTCTGTCTGCAGGCTGCAGTTTTCCCAGACCAAGTGCCGTCCGATTTCAGGCACTAAGGCAAAACCACTGTCATGGTTGTCCCCACCCCAAATGTGTGTCAACTTGTCAGGGCCATGATTCTCAGTGGTTTGATAGTTAGGATGTACCAATTCCCCATAATGAGATCTAATATGCCCATCTCCCTCCATGATATATGATATGATATGCTCAGCCCTAATCTGATAGAGTCTTGGTGTGGCACTGTAGGATAAGCACTGGACTGCTAACCACAATGTGAGCAGTTCAAACCCACCCGCGGCTCCTTGGAAACCATATATAGAGTTGCTGCTATGAGTCAGAACCAACTCGATGGCATTTAACGACAACACCAAAATGATTTTGAGGCCAGATACAGTCTACCGGATTAGGTTGTATCTTGAGTCAATCTCTTTTGAAGTATGTTGTTGTTGTTGTTATGTGCCGTCGAGTCGGTTCCGACCCATAGTGACCCTGTACAGGGTTTCCGGGGGTGTAAATCTTTACGGGAGTAGAAAGCCTCATCTTTCTCCCGCGGAGCAGCTGGTAGTTTCGAACCGCTGACCTTAAGGATCGCAGCCCGATTCGTAACCACTACGCTACCAAAGCTCCTTAAATAATGGGTTAGATATAGCAAATTTATCTTTTTTTAAGTATAAGAGAGATTAAACAAGCAAGAGCTGTCAGAGGGCCCTACTAGGTACGACTAACAAAGAAGGGCCAAGCGTGGAGTGCCTCTTCGGTTCCTGCACTGTGAAGCTCCTAAATCTAGGGGAAGATTGATGCCAAGACACATGGAGATGCTGAAAGGAGACATGGACATTTCTCTAAATTTGGACTTCTAGCATCCTAAACTGTGGAGAATAAATTTCTGCTTGTTAAAGACATCTATCTACTTCTAGTAATTCTGTGATAGTAGCACTAGAGAACTAACACAGGCCCCTCAAGACTTCCGGTAAGAAAGGCCTGCTTCCAAAACCATCACAGCTTTCCAAGCCCTATGGGCAGTTCTACTAGGAAGCACATGGAGTTACTGTGAATTGAAACTTTTTTATACAAGATTTTCCGAATTTACAAAATCCTCACTTACATTTGGCAATGCCTAAGTCAAATTTTTGAAATTCTGATGCTTGAGAAATAGCATCTCATAATGTTTTTAATTTCCCTGATTATTAATGAGGTCAAAACACGTTTTCCTATGTCTATTGGCCATTTGGATTTTCTTTTTAATAAACAGCATGTCCAAATCCTTTTACTTTTAAATACTGTGGTAACTGTTCCTATAGATTTCTGAATGCCTTTATATATTTTTGAGTAAAAGTGTTTAAGTTATATGTGATGGGGAAAAAAAAAAAAAAACTAGTACTATAATACCAGCGTATTTATAAGGAGCTCTGGTAGCATAGAAGATTACTCAAGGTCAACAGTTCAAATCTACCTGCCACTCTGCCAAAGAAAGATGAGGCTTTCTGCTCTTGTAAAGATTTACAGCCTCAGAATTCCTATACAGGGTCACTATGAAATGAAACCAACTCCACAACTCCACAGCACATAACCACCACCAATGTATTTATGGATTCCTGGTGTGGTGCTGTAGGATCAGCATTGGACTGGAAACCACAAGGTCAGCAGTTCAAACCAGCAGCTGTTCCTCAGAATTTATTGTTCTTGATCTCTTGAATATGTTACTTCTCTTAAAAACTGATTAAACCCTCAAGATATCCCTTGCTTATAAACTAAAATTCCCAAAACTGCTTATCATATTCACTCCTTATGTACTACCTTTGCCCTGACCCATACAAATACATGCATATTTCCCATCCACTTCCTTTCAACTGCGTTATTCAACACAATTCAAATACCCCCTACTGTTACTAAAGCTAATTTCAACCACGAGTTTGGAGAATTTTTTAGCAGTTGATGGGTCAAAGAATATGCTACAATAAATCTATTTTTTTAACTGCAAAGTGCAGTTTAAAAACTCTCTATTCTTTTATAGTTTCAGGAATTGCTCTTTTCCAAAACCCTGGGTACAAAGCCAGTTCTGACAGCATTAACACGCCCAGACGCTACCCAACGAGCAATTTCTGTCAAACTGAAATAAAGCACATATTTTGCCTTAGTTTTTTCTTTTAATATCGACTTCTCTTTACTTCTTCACTACAAACTTAATCATATTCACATCTATGTTATGTTATCCTCTCATAAGCTAACTATAACCTAAATTCTGCCCCTCTATTCTAATGACATAAGGAGCTCTGGTAGCGTAATGGTTACGAATCTGGCTGCGAACCTTAAGGTCATCAGTTCGAAACTACCAGCTGCTCCGCGGGAGAAAGATGAGGCTTTCTACTCCCGTAAAGATTTACACCCTCGGAAACCCTGTACAGGGTCGCTATGGGTCGGAACCGACTTGACGGCACTTAACAACAACAACTATTCTAATGACATAAGCTTTTGCTCTACCAGTTGGCCAACAGACATGGAGTCACTTGATCGGTAAGTCAATCAAGAAGGCCTGGTAGTTCAGTGGGTAAAGTATTTAGCCACTGAACAAGGTCAGTGGTTCAAACCCATCAGCTGATTCCCTGGTGGAAGCTGGGGCAGTCTGCTTCCGGGAAGATTTCTAACTGTGGAAATCCTACAGGCTATGTTCTACTCTGCCCACAGGGTCACTCTGAGCCAGAACAAACTCTGTAGCAGGACATTTGGTTCTGAGTTTAGGCTCAGTCAGTGTGAAGCTCATTTCTAATAAAACAAACCAACTAGGAAAAAAGTCAGATTTCTGAATGAGTTAATATAATAACCTAGAAATATGAGATTTTTTTTTAAGTGCAGAATTGAGCTTTAAAAGGGTATAAAATAATCACAAACTGCTATAATATCAAAGAATTTCACTTTGTCAATCTCATTTTATATAAACCTTCTACTATAAGGAGCTCTGGTAGCATAGTGGTTACGAATCGGGCTGTGAACCTTAAGGTCAGTGGTTCGAAACTACCAGCTGCTCCATGGGAGAAAGGTCAGGCTTTCTACTCCCGTAAAAATGTACACCCTCGGAAACCCTGTACAGGGTCGCTATGGGTCGGAATCGACTCGATGGCACTTAACAACAACAACAACAAATTATTCTTATAAGTCATAGTTAAAAGGGTAAAAGGATTTTATTTTAACTGTGCTTGTAAACTATAAACAGCCATAATATAGGTTCATTAATTTAATTTTTTATTTAAACATGCATCTTACTAAAACATTTTTTTCCAAAGAAATGTGAACACTAATTGAAACACTGCAGACTAATTACTGATGTTGGCTGCTTGTATCCAATTTTAAATATAACTGCATCGTTTTTAACATTATGTATAATTGTTGGTGCTGTTGTTAAGTGCCATTGAGGGTTTCTGAGGAGCAGCTAGTAGGTTTGAACTGTCAACCTTGTGGTTCACAGTGCTGATCCTACAAGTCCCACACCAGGAGTGATCTTATATTTTAAAAAGACAACTACAACCACAACCACCACCACCACCACCTAATCTTGCCATGATCCAGTTTTGCCCTGATATCCAAATCAATTTAACCAGATTAGGGATAGAGGAGAATAATAGCTTTACCATCTAATCTAATGGTCATTCATGCTATTAACATGATGAAACTAACACCCAAATTCACCATTTTTATTCCTTGAAGTGTTAGTAAATGTACATGATTTTTAAATGACTAAAATAGAATTTAAACCAGTGTCTTTTAGATGTTTATAATACAGAATTCAAAGCCCAAAAAATACTCTTATTACATGGAAAGGGTTAATACTCAAAACTAATTGGGATTTCTTTTTTCTAACAAATTTGGAAATGAACTGAAACTGCTCCCTGGTGTGAGAGCTGAATCCAGCAGCCACCTGCAGGATCCGCAACCAACACTGCCAGATGCTACAAAGCCTTTGATTTCCAGTAGCGAATTCAGCCACATTTAACTCATATGACACGGGCTAACTGCAGCAGCATTTTCAATCATTCTTTATATATATATATATGTGTGTGTGTGTGTGTGTTTCTCATTACTTTTTTTTTTTTTTTTAATATAAACGCTGACTTTCCGCTCACTACATACGAAACAGCTGCAATAGATAGATTCATTCAGACTCACAGCTTGGGCCCTGGTTTTCTTAATGGCTTCCATGATGGCATCCATGTTGAGGTAGCTTTTACTGGTGGGAGCTGGGCCAACACAGACTGCCTCATCCGCCATTTTCACATGAACCTGAAGAAGACAAAAACTCTACATTAGCAGATGCTCCCAACAAAAAAGACTACCGTCAATGGCAAACACACAAAATTACAAATCTGACTGTGTCACCTGTCACAGCCAGCTCTCTTTTTTCAGTATGCACTATACCAAGCTACAATGCAAAAAATAAGCTTAGGAACTATAGTAACCAGGATGCCATTTATTGCCAGTCTAATCCATTGTCTAACCAAATAATTTCAAGAATTTCCCTTTCCTGTGTGACATACTAAAACCAAAGCAAACAAATTTTGCCTTCTGAATCTGTTCACTTATACAGAAATCTTCTATTAGAAAATATTAAAAATAAATAAACTTTGTCACATGTAGTCAGAGTAGCCCAATATTTTAATAATGAACAATCATGACCAGCTCGAAGCCAGCTCCCCAGGAAGTTGGGATAATTAGAGGGAAGTGAATGGCGGGCTGCAGTGAGTGTCCCTGCACAGCATCAGGTCAGCACCAGGCACAAATTAAAGCCTTGGAATAAAGAGTTCAGTATCACTACACATGAACCAGAAAATCTTGAGAATCATTTGAATAATCTCTCATCTGATCCAGGTCCATTTTACCACTATGCCTAAAATAACAGATAAGTACATTAAAGTCTAAATCTACTACAAAACCAGGAATGTATACTCCATTAGTAAGACTGCTCAGTATATAATGTTTTAAATCTCTTCATATTTGTTTAATAAAAGCTAGCTAGCTAGCTAGCTAGGTATTTAATGCTGAGAAGAATGAGCTGTCTACTACTAAAATGAATCTACTCATTTAAAATAATGAAGGAATTTATATTTTTTTAAATGGCTTTTCCTAATAGTGTCACAGTTTAAGTAAGGAACCCCTAATTAGTTTTAAATTATTATGAAAAGCAAACATATAAAACTGGAGCACAAGTATTTGTAACAAGTAAAAAGGTTTACGGTTTCAAATACTTTTGAGTTTTTCTAAGTTATATACTTCAGCTATAAGGTAATTTCAATAGCATTCTTTGTTTTAAATGAGACTTACTATCCCAAATAAAGACAAAAGAAATAAAACTTAATAAGTAGGCTTTAAACAGCTCCAAATTTTCTTTAGCAAATTCAATACACTTGTATTGTGTATTGAAGGTGCAAGACACCTGTACTCAAATGATTTAGGGTCAATACCTTAATACAAAACACTCAAACATATATACTCTGCAATTCCATTACCATGCACTTCAAAGAAAGGCAGCCAGGCACATAAAGGACCCTAAATATTTCTATGTTAAACAGGAGGCTGCCCTCAGGGCAATATCAGCCTTGTTTACTCCCCAACTCAATCTCTTCTTCACCTCAGACACCTTCATCCATCATCCTCAGCCTATTTCTGATCTGATTATTAATAATTTTACAGTTGTAATTATGACTGTGTTGTTTTTCTGAAAGGAATACATGGAGAAATACTTTAAACCTTTACACACACAGACAGGAAAAAAAGTATTTGTTTAAAGTTAAATCCATACTAATTCTGTATATTTTATTTCGTCTCAAACACTGCAGTGTTGTTCCAGCTGTTCTTAGGTGACACAGGCAGTACCGACTCACAGCGACACTCTGCACAACACAACGACCTCACAATCACTGCTATGTTTGAGACCATTGCTGCTGCCACTGAGCCAATCCATTTCATCGGGGATCTTGCTCTTTTTCTCTGACCTTCCACTTTACCAAACATGGTATCTTTCTCCAAGGACTGGTCCCTCATGATAATCTGTCTGAAGTATGAGAGACGAACTCTGGCCATCCTGGCTTCCAAGAAGTATTCTGCCTGTACTTCTTATAACACTTATTGGTTTGGTACTTTCAATATTCTCCTCTAACACCATAACTCAAATGCATCAAATCTTCTTTGGGCTTATCTATTTCCCAACTTTCACATGCATAT
>NW_006408547.1:802678-804116 GCF_000296735.1 Chrysochloris asiatica | reverse complement strand
TCTGTGGCTATGCCACTGACTCTGGGCCCATGAGTCCCCAAGTCTTGCCACACTGCTGGCCGACTAGGTCTCCACCAGGGTTCACAAGAGTCTATTGAACGTTATAGGGCTTAGCTCACAGCTTCATTGCTGTTTTTCCCTCACTTCCCCTTATTGGGTGACGAATGTGGTCACCAATCAGAGCGTGTATTCCCACTGAGTTTTAGTCTTGGAAGGGGGTTTACCTTGAGGGGATTCGACCCCTTGCCTTGATGTCTCCTGGACCAGTAACTTGCTTGTTCTTACAGTAATCAGTGGGACTGCCTATATTGTTTCGTATTTTTCCTATTGGTTTTTCTTTCAAGAAGTATCTTCTGTTCTTCTAGGTGCTCCAGGCTGGTTTGCTTGTCCTTTCAAGTGGAAATTTCCCACCTCAAGACGTTTCTGGGTGCAGTTTAGGATTCCACCTATGGTCTTATGTAATGCAGAGGCTCCGCAGGAAGCCTCCTTCTCCATATGTCTTGATATCAATCTATCCCTGGAACAACGTGCAGGGATTCTAGGTCCAAATCACTCACTCCACTACCAGCACTTCTTTTTTGGTGGTATGAGGTCCCTCTGAGCTCTGCTTGCCTGTTTAGTATTTTTTATATATCAAAAGGGATTGACTCAATATACAACCTAATCTGGCAGACAATCCTGGCTCAATAACATCACAGAAGTGAGGATCTACAAAACATAGGATAATTACATCAGATCAGGGATGATCACATCAGATCACAGAATGACAGTAATCATATATTAGACCTCATCATGGACATGATTTCATCTTAACTGCTAAACCACTGAGAATCCAGGCACAACCAAGTTGTCACACAACCTGAACTATCACAGTGGGTGAAATCCATACAGTTTGACCAAGATAAATGATAACATTAAGTAGTACACACACAAAAGGGACTACTTTGGAAGATGCTATAGCATATAGAATTCGACAACCAAAAACACTAGTGTAGTTACAAAGATACATATACATATATACATATGTATAGGAAAGCATATGTGAGTGCAAGCTTCCTGGTTTCTTGGCCTTTTGGCCCTTTAGGCATGTTCGTGGGAACTTGCCTCTACCCTGCTTCTACAAGTATTACAAAATTCTCTAGTTCTACTGATAAGTACCTGGAAGCACCGCTCAATGCCAGGAAGCCTTCTGCCCAAAGGTACTCAGCATTCTTATTCCAAGGTCAACTCCCACACTAGTTTCCTGGTGCTGATGAGGTTTCGATGCCACTGCTTCTCAAAATCTACACCATGTCTAGTACGACAGCTCTTAAATCTACACCATGTCTAGTACGACAGCTCTTCTCATTTCCCTGTTGTTCCTCATCAGAATTGTCTTACACATCCATAATTACACAAATCTAGGCTTTAACTACCACCACTCGTTTGTCAGTATGTC
>NW_006408547.1:796720-802338 GCF_000296735.1 Chrysochloris asiatica | reverse complement strand
ATTAGGGACCTTCATTTGCTGATGGGGCACAACTCAAAATGAAGAGAAACAGCTGAAAACAACCATTAATAGAACATGGAATGTACAAAGCATGAATTGAGGAAACTGGAAATTATCAAAAATGGAACAGAATGCATGAACATCGAAAGGGGCTGGTATTGGCCAGTTTGAATCTGATAAATCACATGGTTTACTATATCAGGAATGAGAAACTAAAGAGGAATGGCATTAAATTCATCATAAAAAAGAACATATCAAGATCCAAGATCTGTCTTGAAGTACAATACTGTCTACAATAGGAAAATGTTCATATGCCTACAAGGAAGTCCAGTTAATACCACTATTATTCAAATTCACTTAACAATCAGTCCTCAAACTGACATCTTTGTTCTTCAACACTTTAAAGATGTCTTGTACAACAGATGTGCCCAAAGCAATACGTCATTTGATTTCTTCACTGCTACTTCCATGAGTGTTAACTACGGATCCAAGAAAAATAAAATCTTTGACACCTTCAATCTTTTCTCTATTTATCTTGATGTTATTTACTGGTCCAGTGCTGAGGATTTTCATTTTCTTTACATTAAAGTGCAATCAGTATTAGAGATTGTAGTCTTTGATCTTCATCAATATTTAAAATCCTCTTTCAGCAAGCAAGGTTGTATCATCTGCATATCACAGGTTGTTAATCAGTCTTCTACCAATCCTGATGTCAGTGTCTTCTTCATATAACCCAATTTCTTAGATTGGATACAAATTGAATAAGTATGGTTGTAGAATACAACCCTGGCACATACCATTCAGTATCACCTTGTTCTTTTTTGAATGATTATCTTTTGGTCTACATATAGGTTCCTCATGAGCACAATCAAGTGTTCTGAAATATCCATTCTTTGTGAAGTTATTCATAGTTTGGCATGAGCCACAAAGTCCAATGCCTTGATAATCAATAAAGCACAAGTCAACATATTTCTGGCAATCTCTAATTTCAGCGAAGACTCATATAGCATCAGCAATGATATCCCTATTTCCACATCCTCTTCTGAATCCACCTTGAACCTCTGGCAGTTCACTGTCAATGTATAAAACCTTTACCAAAATTTTACTTGCCAATGTACTATTAACTTGTCAATTAATCATCAGCAAAATTTTATTTGCATTTGATATAAATTATACTTTTCGATGATTTCCACATTTCAATGGGTCACATCTCTTTAGAATGGGCACAAATATGTATCTCTTCCAAACATCTGGCCAGGTAGTTCCTCTCCAAATTTCTTGGATAATTGAGTTTCTCCAATGTTACAACAGTTTGTTGAAAGATTTCAAATTTGTATTCCATCAATTCCTAAGTCTCAGTTTTCACCAATACCTTCAGTGCAGCTTGGACTTCCTCCTTCAGTACCATCGGTGCTGGTATAAAACCTGAACAAAATCCATCTATCAACTATTTTAGAACACTAAAAAGCAAGTGGTCATAAGCAGACCAAGCAAGAACAAAAATCAAATCACTGTTAACCAGTGTTGAGTTTCACCATTTTTCTTTTCCCTCATGATCCCCTGTCTGATATTAACAAAGCCTGAACCCCGGAATACTCACTGGGGCTTGGACAGAAAGCTACACAAGAAGCGTATAGTTCTGGCTCATGAGGCAGAAAAGAAATGTCCTACATGAATTTTATTGCAAAATTTAACTCTATCTATCCTACAGTGTTGTTCTTACCCGTTCAGAATTCTCTTTGTTTCCAAAACTCAAAGAACATTTAAAAGGAACATGATTTGAGTCTCTCAAGGATGCCAAAATTGTCATTTTGATGTAGTAATGACTGCAGAATTCATCAGGGGAAAGTTGCTATTGTTGTTGTTAAGCACAGCCAAGTCTGTTCTGACACACAGTGACCATTTATAGGGTTTCTAAAAAAGCACCTATTTAGAATGATGGAAACACCCTCATCAGAAGCATATAGACCTAGATGTATATGTAGATAAATGATAGCTTACCATTTTGATATTTTTGGCTAGTAGAGGTTTCTATGTTTTTGTAGAAATACTTTATAACACACCCTCATAAGACTATGGGATGTTAAGAATGTATATTGTAATTCACAGAATAAATTGGTTCTTTTTAAATGCCTACACAAGGTATAGTTAGAAATACAATAAATACATTTAAAAGGAATGATTTAAAGTGATCAAATAACCCAAAAATGTACAAAAAAGGAGAGAGAGTAATAAAAACCAGAGAGAAAAATACAAAATGCTAACATGGTTGCCTTAAAACCAAATATATCGATAATTACTTTAAGTGTCTAAACACCACTATTCAATAAAAGACACTAGAGAATAGTTTAAAAAACATGTCATACTACATGATGTCCACAACAAATTCCAGCAGCATCATAGCAACATACAACCAGAGAAATAGCACAATGATAAAGGAATCACCCACAGTGGTCAGTCATTAGCAGATGTTCCAGTATAAGCTAGAGTAGGAAGAAGGAAGAACAGGGCCACTTAAAAATTAGTTACTGAAATCTTTATGAACAGCAGCAGAAAATTGTAAATACAGTACTAAATGTACACAGTTAACTTTAATAACATGAATGGAACAAAGCATTCAGCGTTTCCTTTGCTTATGTGGCACAACTATGAATCTATGAAAATTAGAAGTCATAAAAATGAAGTGGAATACATTTGTTGTTGTTGTTAAATGCTGTTGTGTTGGTCCCGACTCATAGCAACGCTGTAAAGGGTTTCCAAGGAGCGGTTGGTGAGCTTGAACCACTGATCTTGTGGTTCAAACTGACCTTGCAATCCAGCACATTAACCCACAGTGCGACACCAGGAATCCATCCTATTGCTAATGCTAATCCTAGAATTAGTGAGTCAAAATTGACTAGTATTGGCCATTCTGAATCAGATAAACACATAGTATACTATGTCAAAAATTACAAACTGACGATGAATGGAATCACATTATTAAAAAGAACTTTTAAAAATCCATCATGAAGCTCAAAGCTGTCAATGATATGACAATTATCTAGACAACCACAAGAAAGATCAGTTAATAATAATGTGTTCAAATGTACACATCAACCACTAATGCCAAAGATAAGAAACTGAAGATTTCTGCCAACTTCTGCAGTCTGAAATTGAGTAACCATCCAAAGAAGACTCTCTGATAATTACTGATGATTGAAATTACTTTTGATGACATGGAGAAAACATTGCTTAAGTTTGAATCAAAGAAGAAGGTTCAGCAGTCAGAAAACATGGTCATAGTGATGCCGAAGAACACATGACACAATTTTACAAGACCAATGGCATCTTCATTGTAAATATGACTTTTTTAGCAGCATAAACAGTGACTGTACGTGTGCACCTTGCCAGATAAATACAACAAGAATGAAATCCATTAAACATCTGTAGAAAGAGACTATGGGAAAGTTCAATATCATCAGTCAGAACAAGACAAGGGATTAAGTCCAGAATAATCCATCAACAGATCATATGCATGTTTA
This sequence comes from Chrysochloris asiatica, assembly GCF_000296735.1. Lineage (NCBI taxonomy): Eukaryota > Metazoa > Chordata > Mammalia > Afrosoricida > Chrysochloridae > Chrysochloris > Chrysochloris asiatica. The sequence goes on along the minus strand of NW_006408547.1, from coordinate 798,817 downwards.
AATTGAAACTGAAAAATTAAAACAGGACCACTAGAGCCAAAATACACCCGCGAGTATGTACCACCTGAATTTAGAGTATAAGACTGGAACATACTGAACATTAATGACTGATGTTAGATAAATTATGGGATGGCATAAAAAACATCCATACAGGATGAAAGCAAAAAGTCATAAAAAGACAGGAAAGAAAGAAAAATCAAATGGATTTCAAAAGAGTCTGAAACCTGCTCTTGAATGTAGAATAGGTTTAGTGACAAGCAGAAATGACAACATAAAAGAGATGAACATAAGATTTCAAAGGGCAGTTTAAAAAGACAAAGTATTATAATGCAAGACAAGTGACCTTCACATAATATATGCAATCAATATTTGTTAAATGTTGATTACTTGTCACTGCCTAGAAAATACAAGCTAATGAAATATTATAACACAGATAAAAACTTAAGTGTACTCTAAGATACTGAAGGAGTCCTGGTGGGGTGCTGTGTGTTACTACACTGAACTGCAAGGTCAGGTTGACTGCTCAGTCGGTGGTTCAAGTTCACCAACTGCTCCTCGGAAACCCTATACAGGGTCACTATAAGTTGGAACAGACTTGACGGCACTTACCAACAACCACAAGATACTAACAGAAATAAAAGTACACTAGATGAAAATTGATATGGAGAAACATTTCTGACTGAAAAAAAAATCACATAAACGCTTCACAAACAGGTTTCTGCTGTTGTGAAATGAAATCCCCTATCACATGTAGAGCAGCATCCCAACTGAGTTTCACCAGTGTAGCCTAGGGATACATAGCACGTCATTAGAATAGTTCACTGGAAACATTACTATCTTTCATTATAAAGTCTCATTTATTAAAATATCTAGCATCCATTCTGGGATTACACTAGAGATTTGAAAGCTAAACTAATATGTGATTAATATAAGGAAGACTTGGAAACAACTAAAAAGTTATTTACAAGATAATTTACTTTCAAATGCCATTTATAAGCAAAGGAGCCCTGATAACACAGTGGGTTAAGCCTCAGGCTGTTAACCAAAAGGTCAATGCTTCAAATGCAACAGTCACTCTGGGAGAAAGATGAAGCAGTCTGCTTCTGTATTTATACGAAACAGTTTCACTCTGCCCTATTGGAACAGACTCAATGAAAGTGGGTTTGGGGCTAGTGATAAACAATTTCATCTGAATTTAACACTCTGACATAGAAAAGCAAATGTCCTGCCATGCTAATTCTCCCCTGGAGACACCACATCCTAATTCCAGCATCTAGTGCTTTCGGGCTATCTATAGGTATGGTGCTATAGGATAAACACTGGACTGCTTATCCTACAGACAAGGCTGGAAACCCAACAGAGTCTCCTTAGAAACCCTATACAGGGTAGCTGAGACAGAACCTACTCAGCAACACCTACCACCACCACCAATTCAATCTGAGAGAATATACATCAGTAGAAGCTCCAATTCAGACAACTAAGTCAAGTCTAAATCCATTACTACCATCTATAAAAAAAAATGGCAACAATCATCCTTCTAGCACTCGTTACTCAGCTGTTCAGTAATTCCTCGCCACACAGAACTCAGACACCATACTCACAATGACAGGATTTTATTAGAAAAGTTAGCAGGTTACAATTCAAAGTAAAAAACACTCAGGAACTTCCGGTTTGCCAGGGCGGCCAGGCGGTGTGGGTTAAGGGACCAGACTGCAGAGCGCTTTGAACTGCAAGGTCAGTAGATCGCCCCCACCAGCTGCTCCTTAGGAAACTGATAAAGGTTTTTTGTTGTTGTTGTTGTTTGTTTTTATTATTATTACTTTTTTTTTCCTTTTCCTCTGTTCTCTTTCTTTTTGTGTGTGTGACTAGAGATTGCCTTGTTTAATCTCATTTTTTCTGGTGCTGAATCCTTTCTCTTTTTTTTTTTTTCTTTTCTCTCTCGCTCTTTTTTTGTTGTTGTTGTTGTTTTTGTTTTTGTTTTTTGTCCTTTTTTTCATGCTGTTGTTTTCTTGTCTTGCTTCATTGTTATTTCATCATCGCTTTTGTTTTTTACTTTGCTTCTGATTTTGTTTGCTACCCAACTGGTGTTGCTTGGAG
>NW_006408547.1:772600-773193 GCF_000296735.1 Chrysochloris asiatica | reverse complement strand
TGTTGCTGTTGCTGTTGTTGTTAAGTACCATCAAGTCCGTTCCGACCCACAGCAACCCTGTACAGGGTTTCCAAAGAGCAGCTGATGAGCTTGAACCATCAACCTTGTGATTCAAAACAACTTTGCAGTCCAGTGCATTAACCCATAATGCCACACCAGGACTCCAACATTTTTTAGTATAACCCATTAAGTTATTAACATTTTATACCAAAACCACGACATTCGGTTTGGTTGAAATTTTATTAAATTTGTCAGTGCTGGAGTCCTGGTATGGCACTGTAGGATCAGCACTGGACTATTAACTTCAATGTTGGTGGTTCAAACCTACCAGCTACTCCTCAGAAACCCTACACAGGTTCACAACAAGTGGGAATCAATGGCACTTAATAACAACAACATAATAAACTAAAAATAAATTAATAAGCCCACCTTCAGCCTATAACTGATTAGAATACCTCAAAGGGGTTCTACAACTTGCCCAGTGACATAGACCTCATGGAAAGCCTTTACAGAGTATAGGACCTTATGTGGAATCCTGGGTCCCATCCACAACCTTATGAGGTGAGACATTCCCACTAGATAGGACAAGCAGA
>NW_006408547.1:757675-771949 GCF_000296735.1 Chrysochloris asiatica | reverse complement strand
TAGGTTTTTTGTTTGTGTGTTTTTTAAAAAAGCTAAAGTGGATAGAGAGAAATACTGTTAACTGATGGTACAGGGAGGGGATTATAATCAATGAAATGAAACAAGGTATATGATTTGTTGAATGTAAAACTGATGATATGCCCTGTAAACTTTCATGCAATGCACAAAGAAAACCTTTTAAATAATTATTAACTGTTCATTTGTATAGTAACTCTTTAAATTTGCCTAAAACTATAATCAGACTGGGAGTCCTGGTGGTGTAGTAGGTTAGGCATTGGGCTGTTAGTTGTAGAGTCCATGGTTCAAAACCACCAAAGTTCCTAGGGAGAAAGATGAGGATTTCTGCTCCTGTGAAGATTTACAACATTGGAAATCCTATCCAGAGTTGCTATGAGTCAGAATTAACTCAATGACACACAGTAACAACATCATCATGTTTGCTCATGGATTTATGCTGCATTTTAATTTACTTTCTAAAATAAATTCAATTACTACTTCCAGTTCCCCAAATTATGTACATTTCTTAAATTCTTAACAGATAATTTCATGACAGACGACTCTAATCATGTTTGGAACATAATGGGTCTACCTGACACAAAAAAACAACCACTAAAATAAAGGAGGTTTCCACCAACACCACGACTCACGATGCCAGGTTTAGGAGCATTTTAAAACATTAATTATTTGATTTTGTACTAGTTTTATGTGTTACATGGAAACATCTCTCTAAAAAACTAGAATTATTTTTTCATTCTAGGAATAGAGATAAATTTAATTTTTAACCCCACATCCTTTGTGTAGTTAAAGTAAGTTACAGTTTTTACAACATTGACCCATTGACCATGAGATGACAGAAAGAAAAGGAAGGGTTGGTTGGTCTGAAATTTAGGAAGATGTGAGAACTTCTGAGCCAATGAGCAATGATCCAGCCCCTGGGGCTAGGGCTGAAAGTGAAGCAGCCAGCTGGTCTAAAGTGCAGGGAGGTGTGCGTGAACTCCCAAACTTGCAGCGAGCACTCATCTAACCTACCTTGGACCACTAGTTGACCACAACCTGAACCAAGGAAAATAAAGATGTTTGATACTGAGAACAAAGGCAAATTGCTATAATTTAATTAACTAGACTTTTGCCTATGAATGCAGTGACTCAAAATTCCAACCAGAATGAAATGATTCTCCATTATCAAGGAACAACCTTGTTTCCTTAGTGTACTGGGTTGATAAGAGACCAGAATCTAAGGCACTGGCTATTAAAAATGGGGGAGGCTATAATGGCATGAAGTGGCTGGCTTACAAGCTTTCAAGAGTGTTTACCTGTAGAATGATGGAGCAAGTAAAAACAGACAGGCATAGAAAGCAGAATGTATAAGAAAACAAGATCCTTCCATATGCTGTCTTTAAGAGACATATCAAAAAGATGCAGACAGCCTAAATACTCATCAACAGAAGAATGGCTAAATAAACTTTGGTACATACACACAATGAAATACTGTAAACACTGATGAATAATGATGAATCTGTGAAATACTTCATAACATGGTTGAATCTGGAGGACATGCTGAGTGAAATGAGTCGATCACAAAACTACAAATATTGTATGAGACCAATGTTGTAAAAACATTTTTTAAGAAAGGTTTTTCTTGATATAAGAAACAATCTATGATGGTTTGAGGGGGAGGGAAAATTACTTTGGGGCTAGATGGTAAACACATGTTAACACGGTGACAGGGCTGGCAATATACAACAAGGAGGAGGTCAGCAGAGGAAAGATGAAGGCAGTGGGAGACAGGGAGGAAGGCAATAGATAAAGTGAATAGTAGTAAATACTGTTAACTTTTGTACATGGAGGGGACTGCAACCATGTAATGAAGCAAAGTATATGATTTGTTGAATGTAAAATTGATGGTCTACTCTGCACACCTTAACTCAAGTCGCAATAAAAAGTTTATTAAAAAATAAATAAGCAAGAGTGTTGACAACAAATAACTGTCCAATGAATCAATAATTAAAGGTTTAATATGCACAGGAGCGCCCACACTTGTAAATGATACCCATGTGACCTGGACCGGATGACTAGATGATCGGAGCTCAACCAGGAGAGGAAAGAAGAGGGGGGAAAAAAAAAAAAAGAGTGAACTGATACGGTCTGATGAACTTGACCTATACCTATGGAGCAGCGACTCAAAAGAGAGAACAAATCCTCACAACAAGAAACATTCACACACCCACACACACACACAGAGTGGATGGAGAAAGGCAGCTTGGACACTGGATACTCAAATGGGGAGGGGGGGGCTACAAAGGCAAGAAGTGACTGGCTTACAAGCTTTCAAGAGGGAACCAGGTGCTAGGGAGCATGGCGGAAGGCAGACTCTCCAGTAGGTACTATTCAATATGTCTGGGCGGAGCTGATGAAAGGAGATACAGATGAGTAACTCTTGATACTATAGTGAATAATGCTTATCAGGATGGACTATGAGAGTTGGAAATGCAAAGGTAGAAGTTTTGTTAACAAGGAAGAGAGTGATTAATTCTCCAGGATAGGAGCAGAGGCCTCTGGGACCATCAACGGAGAAGAGCTGAGACTGGGACCTTACCCAGAGAAACAGAGAAGCCTGAGATAGAGACAGAGATGATGACATGGAGTGATGAAGCGACTGGGGACTTTGGACTCAGAGAGGGAAAGGGACTGTGGGCCGAAAACTGGGGGGAGGAGGGGGAAGTGTAGGGGGGGGTTTCTGGGATATACCCTTTGGGTGTTTGAGGATGCATGGAGGGGATTGGAACAATGGCAATGAGATGTTATACGATGGAATGAATGCAAAACTAAAGTTCTCCCATTTAAACTATCATATAATTCACAATAAAACATTTTAAAAAAAAAGAATTAAAGGTTTATTCTAAAATACTTTTTAAAAAATAAGACACTACTTTTTTTTTTTTTTAATCACACTATCATCACAGTTGGCAATTTTTTTGTTCTATAATGTAATCTGAGGTTACTTTATTGGGAGAAAATGGTGGCTGGATTCAGTTTATATATATATGTATATATACATACATACATTGAATTCATTAACTGTATTTTTTAAATACACAATCTGATAGTGCAGATAATAATGAATCAGCATGGGAGCCATTTAATATACTTCTTGATTAACTCATTGCCTGTCCAGTTCTCACGCAGACGTGCTTACATGTCATAATCGTCATAATTCCCATCATCCCCACTGCTAACACTCAAGCTCCTTGATTAGTGTACAACTCCCAGATGAGCCATTGCTAATGCTAAGTAATTCTCTTCAGCCTCCTGCTACTATTCTGCAGGATCTCCAATTAAATATAATGTCCCTGATGAGCCATATTAATGTGAACAAATTCCTACCAAGAACCCTATCCTATTCCATTTTTGTAAAAAATGTAAAGAAAGTAATTTAACCAAGCCAAAGATAATCAAAACATTTTAAATTGATATAGTATGTTTCTGCAAGATAAATTCTTCCAAAAACCATAAAAGCAAGAAAGAAAAGGCAATATCTGCACATCTAATAAAATACTTTCTTCTACTGACTAGCTAGTTCGTCAGTGAAAAGTTTAGTGTTTTCAAGTTGCATAGGTAGATATACTGTATTCTTAATCAAAAAGGTTACTGAAGGCTAACTTTTATGAATAAAGTGAACAATTTGTTGTTGTTAGGTGCCATCGAGTCAGCACCAACTCATAGCGACCCTATGCACAGCAGTGAGCAATAGCAAATTTTAGAGCAAGTAAGCCATTTTAAAACTTTTTCATTACCTAATAACCAGAACTCCAAGATCCAAAATCAAATTAATGAAATTAATTCCTCCTTTAGAGTTAAATGGATTATTACAGTTTTTTTCCATGGGACATAATGAATGTTGCTGATAAGGAAAATTAATATTAAACAATGACAAATCTTGCATACATGTGAGAATAAATTAAGAATCTTATAGACTTTTTTGTAATCTAAATGGGAAAGTCTTCTCAACTACATAAGGACTAATTGGGAAACAAGGACCAGGCCTGCCTAGCGTCTTAAAATATCCAGTGCTAATAAAGCTAATGTTCTTGTTGTTAAAGTGCCATCGAGTCGGTTCCGACCCATAGCGACCCTGTACAGGGTTTCCGAGGCTGTGAATCTTTACGGGAGCAGAACGCCTCATCTTTCTCCTGCGGACCGGCTGGTAGTTTCAAACTGCTGGCCTTAAGGTTCGCAGCCCGATTCGTAACCACTACGCTACCAAAGCTAGAGGTTATTTAAATAAACCACCTCAACTACACACACAAATAGGAGAAAGACTCCTATAATTTTTGGCTATCATCCAAAAAAGAATTTTACAAGCCTGACCATAGAAGTTTCATCTGACTTGGGGATCAACGAAAGCATAAGCAGGAAGTCCACTGACAGATTTTATTATTTTTTTCCCCCTTTAAGTAGTAGGAACTTAAACTCCTATTTAAATATAAAAAGGCAGAGAGTAGATTGTATAAAGTAGAAAGGGTGTCTGTGTGAGGTTATTACATGGAATCTGTTTCATCTCTATGTACTCCTAGAGTAAGACTAAAGATGAAATTACAGTAACTTTTTCCCCAAGATCTTTTATACCTTAGCCTACATTAATATATTCTATCCCTATTTACCTGATCATTACCCTCCAGTTTGTTCAGCTGGAACCAACATACACTAATTACTTTGCCATCACGAAGAGTACTGTCTGTCCTCAGTACCTCCCGGGATAGCAGGGAATGTTATCAAAGGCAGGCATTATATGTGATGATTCCTCGCCTCACTGTCAATCATTCAAAAACGCTCACAGGAGAACCGAATGCATCTCATTACTGAACCCTAAGACTACCACTAGTACGCACCAGGAAGCATATTTTCACCAGCAGGCTGCCTGGGTAAGACAGGAATCACAATGAATACTTCCTGATTTCACGTTTGTGTTTTAACGTGTTAAATATCAACTATTCCTCGTCTATACCTGACATTACTGTACATAGACAAAGCAACAAAATATTGGTAGTTCAATTTTAAGAGTACAGACAGAATAAAAAATATAGTTAAAAAATTGAGGTACAGAGCATTTTCTTAGTTTAAAATGAGGGCTCTTTTAATTGTACTCAATGAATTTCTGTTTAAAAGTAAAACGTAAAAAAATTAACTTTACAGATTTGATATAGATGCAGCAATATTTTTTGCTATTTTTCTAGGGACATGTACTAATCTTTTTTCTTGAAAAAATTCACTAATTTTTCAAGCATAGGTGATCTACAGTGTATTCTGAGGGATATGCTGTTGCTGTTTGCTGCTTTTAGGTGCCATCCAGTCGGTTATGACTCAGAGTGGACCTATGCACTGCCAGGTCCTGCACCATCCTCAGGATTATTGTTAAGCTTAAGCACATTGTTGCTGCCACTGTGCCAATCCATCATGTTGGGGATGTTCCTCTCTTTCAGTGACGCTTCACTTTATCAAGCATAATGTCCTTCTGCAGGGACTACTAGTCCCTTCTGATAATATGCTCAAAGTATGAGAGATGTAGTATCACCACCCTGATGCCTAATGAGCCTCTCAGCTGTACATCTTCCAACACAAATTTGTGTGTTCTTTTGGCAGTCCATGATACTTTTAATATTCTCCAACATCATATCTCAAATGCACCTCTTCTCCCACCATATTCTTTATTCATTGCCCAACTTACACATGAATATAAGGTTATTGAAAATACTATGGCTTGGGTCAGGTGCACCTTAGTTCTGAAACTGCTTTTCAACACTTTAAAGAGGTCTTGTGCAGCAAATATACCTAATGCAATACATGTTTGATTTCTAGTCAAGAGTGTTGACTATGGACCCAAGCAAAAGAAGGTCATTGACAACGTCAATCCTTTCTCCATTTAGCATGATGTTATTTATTGGTCCGGTGGTGAAGATGTTTGTTTTCTTTACATTGAAGTGCAAAAGACTGTGGTCTTTAATCTTCATCAGTAAGTATCTTAAGTCAGCTTAGCTTTCAGTAGGCAAAGCTGTATCATCTGTAATATCGCAGGTTGTTAATGAGTCTTCCTCCAATCCTGATGTCACATTCTTATTCATATAATCCAGTATCTCAAAATATTTGCTCAGCATATAATTGAAAAAGTACAATGAAAGAATACAACCCTGGCTCACATCTTTCCTGAATTGATTTTAAACAATTCAGTGTCCCCTTGTTCTGTCTGAACGATTGCCTCTTGGTCAATGCACAGCTTCCACATGAGCACAATTAAGTGTTTGGGAACACTCATTCTCGGCAATGCTGTCCACAGCCTGTCAATGATCTACACAGTTGACAGCCTTTCCATAATGAACAAAACACAGGTAAACATCTTTCTAGTATTCTCTGCTTTCAGCCAAGATCCATCTGATGTCAGCAATGATATCCCTCATTCCACATGTTCGTCTGAGTCTGGCTTGAACCTCTGGCAGCTTTCTGTCAATGTCCTGTTGAAGCTGTTTTTTAATTATCTTTAGAAAAACTCTACTTACATCAATGATATTGTCCACCAGATATCAATGATACTGCCCAGTGATTTCCTTATTCTGTTCTGTCACACCTCTGTAATGGGCACAAATATGGATTTCTTCCAATCACTTTACCAGGTAGCTGTCTTCCAAATTGTTGGCACAGATGAGTGAGTGCCTCATGTGTACCATTAGTTTGTTGAAAGATTTAAATTTGTATTCTATCGATTTAGAGAGGCTTGCTCTTTGCCAATCAGCCTTCAGTTAACCTTGGACTTCTTCCGTCAGTATCAGTGGCTCTTGATCTTATGCTCTTGAAATGTTTGAACATCAACCTTTTTTTTGGTACAGTGACTGTGTATTCCATCTTCTTCTGATGCTTTATGCATCACTCAGAATTTTGCACACGGAATTCTTCAATACTGTTATCGAGGCTTGAATTTTTTTCTTCCGTTCTTTCAGCTTGAGAAATGCTGAGCATGTTCTTCCCTTTTGGTTTTCTAACTCTATGTTTTTACATATTTCATTTTACTTGACTTTGTCTTCTGAAACTGAAAATTTCTATTCAGCTCATCTATTTCTTCATTTCTTCCATTTGCTTTAGCATTTCTACCCTGGAGGGCAAGTTTCAAAGTCTCTTCTGACATCCATTTTGGCCTTTTCATTTTTTCTTGTCTTCTTAATGACCTTTTGCTTTCTTCCTATATGATGATCTTGATGCCATCCCACAATTCTTCTGGTCTTCAGTTGTTAGTGTCTCATGCATCAAATCTGTTCTTCAAGTGATCTCTAAATTCAGGTGGAATGTGTTTAAATTCATATGTAGGTTCTAGTGGACTTATAAAAAAAAAAAAATTACAACTTCAGCCTGCACTTACATATGAGCAATTCATGCTCTGAACCACAGTCTGCTCCTGACTTTGTTTTGACTAAATGTACTTTTTCCACCATCTCTTCCTAACAAATGTAGTCAATTTGATTTCTGTGTATTCTATGTGGTGAGGTCCACGTGTATAGTCTCAAAAAAAGTATTTGCTATGAACCACAAGTCATTGGTCTGGCAAAACTCTCATATTGTGATCTCCAGCATTATTTCTCTAACCAAAACCAAGTTTTCCAATGGCTGATCCTTTCTCTGTGTTTCCAACCTTTGCATTCCAATCACCAGTAATTTATCAATACATCTTGATCGCATGCTTAATCAATTTCACACTGAAAAAACTGGTAGAACTCTTGGGTTTCATCATCACTGGCTTTAGTGATTGGTGCATAAATTTGAATAATAGTGGTATTAACTGATCTTCCTTGTAGGCATATGGATATTATCCTATCACAGACAGCATTATACTTCAAGATATATATTAAAATGTTCTTTTTGATGATGTGTATGTATTGTCATTCCTCTTCAATTTGTCATTCCCAGCATAGAAAACCATATGATTGTGTCAGATTCAAAATGGCCAATACCAGTCCGTTTCAGCTCACTAATACCTAGGAAATCAGTCTTTATGCGTTCTATTCAATTTTTGACAACTTCTAATCTTCCTAGATTCATATTTTATACATTTCATGTTCCAATTGGAGTCCTGGTGTGGCAGTGTAGGTTAATGCGCTGGACTGCAAAGTTGGATTGAACAGCAAGGTCAGCAGTTCAAGCTCACCAGCTACTCCTCAGAAACCCTATACAAGACTGTTGTTATGGGTCTGAATTGACTCGATGGCACTTCACAACAATGTTCCAGTAAGTCCAATAATTCTCTGAATTCTCAACTTATCTGTTTTCACTATTAGCCAGATGAATTAACTAAGGCCTATAGGAGCTCTGGTAGCGTAGTGGTTACGAATCGGGCTGCGAACCTTAAGGTCAGTGGTTCAAAACTACCAGCCGCTCCGCGGGAGAAAGATGAAGCTTTCTACTCCCGTAAGGATTTACACCCTTGGAAACCCTATAACAGGGTTACTATGGGTCGGAACCAACTCAATGGCACTTAGCAACAACAACAATGGTAGCATAGTGGTTACAGATCAGGCTGTTAACCTCAAGGTCGGCAGTTCTAAACTACCAGCTGTTCCAAGGGAAAAGATGTGTCAATGGGTCAGTACCAACTCGATGGCACCTATCAACAACAACAGAAGATTTGCAGCCTTGGAAACCCTGTGCAGGGTCACTGTGAGTCGGAACCAACTCCACCGTACTTAACAACAACAACATGGTAGCGTAGTGGTTACGAATCGGGCTGCAAACCGCAAGGTCAGCAGTTCGAAACTACCAGCTGTTCCAAGGGAGAAAGATAAGGCTTTCTGCTCCTGTAAAGATTCACAGCCTTGGAAACCCTGTACAGGGTTGCTATGAGTCAGAACCAACTCCACGACACATAACCACCACCACCACCACCTTCCCAATTAGAAACTTCTATTCACTAAAGCCAAGAAACAGTTTTATTTTTTACTTGCTGGACACTACCAAAAAAATAAAGACAAAAATCACAGTAGAGGAGAAACATGGTTATTTCCTTGGTGTTGTTGTTAGGTGTCCTAGAGTCACAGAAACCTTCTGACTAATATAAGTCTTATTTTCAATAGCACAAAACACTGTTAATTGAGCCATCCTCACAAATGTTGTCATATTGGAGTCCACTGTTGCAACCACAGTGTTAATCCATCTTTAGAGACATACAATCCTAGGGTCCGTATCTATCTATACCTTCTGCTTCAAAATATTTTAATAAGGCCCTTCTTAACAAGTCAAGAAATTCTCCTCTATCAGCCATCTGCCTAGAACCCAATCAATTTATTCCACAGATCCAACTCTTCTAGTACTAAAATTATATGGGGTCATTCTGATTCTTTCCACTAATACATTTTAATACCTAGTCTACTACTTCCTCTTTACGTTTCCTCAGAATTTTCTAGGCCATTATTTCATGTTTATTACTCTTTACCAATTTCCCCAATAAAACTATGCTGTCATTTATATTAGGATTTAATCTAAAAGCTTACTTACTAAATTTAGGAAGAACTAGCATTACAGTAGACTCCTGGTGTAGCACAGTGGGTTACTGCACTGGACTACAGAGTTGGTTTGAACAACAGAGAATTACGCGTTCAAGCTCACTAGCCGCTCCTCACGAACCCTATGCAGGTGCACTATGGGTCAGCACTGACTTGACAGCACACAACAACAAAAGCATTACAATATGGAGTTTTCCTATATCAAAACAGGAAGCTTTCACGTAAATGCTAAAAATTTCATGTTAAATTAATTTCATAAAATATTTGATCTTTTCCATTAGTTTTCTAAAGCATGTATCTTATAAGTGCTTTTCTAGGGCCAAGAAAATTAAACATAAAAGGCAATTCATGATTGTTTTCTGCTGCCTGCCCATTTTCCATTGGAATAGGATTACAATGCTGGATTCTGGTCTCAGATCACTAAATTCCCAGGATGCTGTTGCACTCATCTTATCATTGCATATTTACTTTTCCTGGGCAAAGACTTGCTGCTCTTGATCAGTCTTTCCTTTACTTCTCAAAGTGAGAGAACTATAACAGAGAACAAATGTAGTACTATGTTTAAGGCAGTCCAACAAGGTAACATGTGAATTCTTCCCAGACACACCTAACAATTCTAGATTAAACATAACAATATCATTTAAATGAGTAGCTTAGCTGACAAGAAACTACAAAGACCCAAAACAAAGAGGAAACTGAAAAACAAACTGTACTTACTGGAGCTGATATCGTAACAAATCTTGGAAAGTAGAGGTAGGAATTTCAATAACCTAAAGATTGAATTTTAACAAGCAGATACAGAAAGAACAAAACCTTGCATGAGTTGAACATTAGAAGGAAAACCCTATATAAGGTCAAGTTGCTCAAAGATTAATTTTCAGTGGAAGAAAAAAAAATCAACTTAGTTATTAACAAAAGAAAAGAAAAATTAACTGTACCTTCCATGGTTAGAGGTAAGGGGAAAAGTTTCCTCTGGAAATTAGAAACCATGGCCCAATGTGTGTTTATATAACTTTGAGATTTTTGCTTGGTTTTGTTTCTAGTCACTATCCTCATAAATTTAGCAACTCTTATCCCAAGAAATTAATACAAAGATTAGTCTCTATCAATGATAGCCCAAAGGCATACTAGAAAAAAAATAGATCATCCAACATTAGGGACCATAACTGCAACCCAAACTCTGGAAGAATTCAACAATATACCACATGAGCAGTCACAAACCTAAACCTATGTACATGAAGAAACAACATATTATGTGATGAAAATATACTTCAAGGAGTTCCACATAATCTGACAATATGACAGAGCCTTAAAATAAATATGCCAAAAATTAATAAGGCACGAAAGAGGGTATCAAATAAATAAGAAAAAAATACAATAGAGAAAGCTAATTTAAAAAAAGATCTACAAAGGACAAGTAGATCATTAACAGGCATAATATTCTTAAAGAACATCAAGTCTATTATTCATCTAAAACGTTAGGTGAAAGATTGCTGGAAGACAAAATAGTCACATGGATTCAAAACAAAACATTAAGAGAGGAAACAAACCATTATAATGGAGAGCTCCAGTAAAACCCACCTCATCATCAAACTTTATGTAATCAACAGACCCACCCAACATTATATGTATCTTAATAATATTTTTGCTGTTGTTAAGTGCCATTGAGTCAGTTCCAGTAATCAGCAACCTTGTATATGGTTTAAGGAGGAGTCCTGGTGTGGTGCAGTGGGCTAATGTGCTGGACTGCAAAGTTGGTTTGAACCACAAGGTTGGCAGTTCAAGCTCACCAACCACTCCTCAAAAACCCTATACAGTGTTGCTGTGGATTGGAACCAACTCCTGGGTCTAAACAACAACAAATAGGGTTTATGAGGAGCAGCTGGTGGGTTTAAACTGCCAGCCTTGTGGTTAGCAGTCCAATGCTTATCCTATAGTGTCACACTAGGACTCCTCTTAATATAATAATAAACAATTATCACTTGTAAAATATTCTTACCCAAACTATTTTAACTAAAAATACTTAAATTGTTTCATGAAAACAAACAATCAGACATAACCAACTGCTCTGGACTCCTCAAAATGTCAACATCATGAAAATCAAACCAAAAAAGAAGGGGAGGGGAGGGCTGAGACACTAACTAGGCATAATTACCAAATGTAGTTCATGAAGCCTGACTGGACGTTGGATAAAATATATATATATATAATAAAAGACACTTGGGGGCAACTTGGAAATTTTATATGTGGTTTATACATTAGACGATATCATAGAAAAACAAGTAATTTCCTTTGGTTTGATAAAGTATTATAAATATGTAAATGAATGCCCTTATTCCTGGTAAATGAATGTTAAAGAATTTAGGGATGAAATGCTACAATGTCTGTATTTATTTCAAATTATTTAGCCCAAAATATCAATGTACGTACATATGCACATATGTGTGTGTGTGTATGTGAGGGGCTTCAAAACATTCATGGAAAACCGGAATTAAAAATATCAGAATTTTTCCACAAATTTTTAAGAACCCCTCTCCTATGGCAAGAGATGTAAAGCAAAGGTGTGAAATGTTGACAGTGGAAAAACTAGGAGAAAGGCATATAGATATTTTAGTATTTCTCCAGTTTTTCATGTAGAACAAATACTTCACAAAAGAAAATATACACATGAATGATAATAGGAAAACGTATTCAACATCAACATCAATATTCATCAAATTAAACCACAAATTCAAATAAAAACCACAGTGAGATAAGACATAACGGTCACTTCTTGTTGTTAAGTGCTATCAAGTCGACTCTGACTCATAGCAACCCTGTTTAGGATTTCTGAGGCTCTAAATTTTTGCAAGAGCAGAAAGCCTCATCTTTCTCCTGTAAAGCAATTGATGGGCTTATACAAGAGTCTCTGTGTAGCATCACAGGATAAGCACTAGACCACAAAGTCGGTTTGAACAGCAAGGTCAGCGATTCATACTCAGCAATAGCTCTTCGAAAACTCTGCACAAGGTCGCTATGAGTCGGACCCGACTGTATGGTACTTAAAACAACAACAACTGTTAGAACATACAAGCTGTGCAAAATGTCACTTAAAGTTATGTAGCATTGACTACTTTCTGCTATATCTTCCTTTGTTCAAGTATAATTAGCATTAGCATATCTTTCATGTATCAAACTTTCAGCTGAAGACATTAAATAATTTGCTAAAATTAAACAATGACAATATTCCCTTAGTGATTCTGTAGTTAACTGTGCTGTGGGGAAAAGTCCTCTCATAAAACAGAATTGTATAAATATTTAATTAAGCTCTTACTAACTTCGTAAAGCTTTGCTTAAATCTACTCAATAACCAAGAACTATTCTGGTAATTTTTAAATTTTTATTCTGGTTTTTAAAGCTTTAAAAGAAAAAATAAAAAAATAAATAGTTGACACATTTATTGAAGACATTATTTTGCTTGTTACAAAAGTAAACATAAAATTGATTTTTTTAAACACTGAATATATCCTTTCCAGGCCAAAAATAAAATAAAAACCCTACATCTTTCATTTTTTTCTATTTTACCCAAAATTAGGTCCTGATTTAAATAATGTAAAACTATACTTACCGAGCTGGCATCAACATCACTGTGTATGGCAACTGTCTTAATACCCATCTTCTTGCAAGTTTTAATAACCTATTTAAAAAATATATATTCACATTAACCATTAACAATAATTCATATTTAAGGGTAATAAAATTCACAGAGTAAAATGGAAAAGAAAAGAAAAATCCTACTTACCCTACATGCAATTTCTCCTCTATTAGCAACAAGAATTTTATCAAAAGTCTAGAAGAGAGAAACAACACTTTAGGAAACATTGCTCTTGTGCACACACAGCATCCAGCAGTTAAAACTTTACTGTCCAGTACAAAAATATTGACCATTAGAGCCACAAACTGCATAAAATTTTACTAGTGTTCCTGTTATTGAGTTGTGTAGTTCAGCGCCACTCATAAGAAGCCTATACAGGATTTCCAAGAAGCAGCTGGTGGGTTTGAACTGCCAATAGTGCAAATAGCAGTCCAGTGCTTATCCTACAGGGCCAAATCAGGACTCCACTGATGTTCTGATCCTATAAAAATGAACTTCAATCTCTTTTTTAATGGCAATTTAGCAATTTATGAAAACTTTAGGACCAGAAAACACCAATTTTTTCCATAATTAACAGTGGACATGATCTTATTAACTATTGCTTCTTAGAGTAACGTTAAAAACCACAAGTAATATGTTCATTTATCACTAAATTCATCTAGTAAGAGCTGGTCATTATATTGTTAAATAATCAATTAACTAAGTTAATTTATACATAAGCAGATTGGTGTGGCGCTGAAGGAAAATATGCTGGACTGCAAGGTCAGTTTGGACCATAATTCGGTGGTTCAAACCCACCAGCCACTCTTCAGAAACCCTATACAAGGTCACTATGGGTCAGAATTGACTCAACAGCACTTAACAACAAATAGACTAAGTTTAAGAATATCAGAAAGAGGACTGCCTATGTTTTATTTATTATGCAAAGGCATTCAACTGTGTGGGTCATAACCAACTATGGATACCATTGGAAGAATGTGAATTGCAGAGCACTTAATTGTGCTTATGTAGAGCCTGTGCACAGAACAAGAGGCCATTGGTCAAACAGAACCAGGGGATACAATATGGTTTAAAATCAGGAAAGGTGTGGGGCAGAATTAT
>NW_006408547.1:752302-756265 GCF_000296735.1 Chrysochloris asiatica | reverse complement strand
ATCGAGTCGGTTCCGACCCATAGAGCTCCTTTATTCGCCTTAATTTACAAACATTTATTAACCTAGAAATGAGAGCTTGGTGATTCCTTAGGATAAGCGCTGGACTGCAAACCACAAGGTTGGTGGTTTGAGACCACTTGCCAGGAGAAACGTGAGGCTTTCTGCTCCCATAAAGATTTACAGCCTCGGAAACCCTGTACAGGGTCACTATGAATCGGAACCGACTCCATGGCACATAACCACCAACACCACCATAGGGACAATAGTGGATTAGGGCAGCTGTTCCATGAAGGAAACCCAGGTTTAGCATCAAGCCAATGCACCGCATGCACAGCCACTCCACAGCTGTCAGAGGGGGTTTAACTGTTACTATGATGAAGGAAGCAGTATAGCCAGAAAGCTCCTTAGAAGTGGTCATGGCCAAACACGTTATCAGGAGGGACCAATTCCTAAAGAATTCATAGTACTTGGTAAAGAAGAGGGTAAGTGACAAAGAGGCTGGATGGTGCAGCTTCAGACTAGAAAGAAAGGCCTGGCAATCGTCTTTAGAAAATTAGCCAATGAAAACCCTTTGGGGGGGTCACAAATGTTCTGACCTACAACCAGTGACCGGATGGTTCAGGAACTGGCCAATTCTCCCCATTGTGCACAGGGTTACTATGAGTCAAGTGAGCGCAAAAGCAACTGACAACAGCTTTGGAACTTTTCTTTTAAATGTTTTTGCTATACTTATATTTTTTTTTAAGTTACAGTTATACATACAGAGAAAGTCACAGAATCTCAAAATTTAAAAAACCTTTAAAGTCTTTATACTTTATCATACCAACACTTAAGGAATGGTGATAATGCTCTACTTCCAAAATAGGTAAACTATTTTGACAGAACTGTGAGCCGTCTGAGACCTGCTCATATTGACATTTAATTTACCTTACCCTCATCCACAGGAGGAATCCTGGTGTGGTGCTCTGGGTTAATGCACTGCACTGCAAGGTCAGTATGAATCATAGGGTCGAAGTTCAAGCTCACCAGCCATTCTCTGGAAATCCTATCTATACAGGGTTGTGATGAGTTGGAACCAACTCAATGGCATTTAACAACAACAACCTCATCCTACGTCTAAGACTAAAATAATCTGTTTTCTGTATGCAGATGATCATGGCTATATCATGCTGAATAGTTACGTATATATATAGTAAGTCCCTAGGTTATGAACATCTGACTTACAGACAACCGGTACTTGCCCTTTAACATTATATAAATTTGTCTTTACTTTGAAATCATTGAACCAACCCCTACTTGCAACAAATTTATCACCATCACCTTCACTTGCTACATGACAAATATTTGCACTTGACATGTGGGTGGCTATAAGTGTGTGAGCTCAATAAAGGTAATCAATTAATCTTCCATAGAAACATTTTTCTTGTTAATTAATAATAGAGAAATATGGTTCAAAATTTAAAAGGTACAAAATGGAATATAATGTAAAGACACCTCAGTTCCAGTCCCAAAAACAACTACTAACAATTGCCAGGTTCTTGTATAAGGTAGACTAGATATATAAAAAAATCTGCCTATAAATACATTTAAGTCCATTTTTTAAAAGAATATAGAAAACAGCATTAGCAAAGGCAGCTAATCCTGAAAGAGGATAGCACTAAAAATTACAAATATTTTTGTAGGGTGAAAAGTATAAAGAGTGTGGTGGAGCTGTAGCAAAAAAAAAACAAGAGTTTATGCTAAGAGTACATACAACACATGCTGAAGATAAAATAAAGGAGGAAAAAAAACATACACAATACTATGGTACCAATTATGAAGACAGAGGGGCATCAGGTACCCATAAGAACTACTAAGGACTGGTTTAAATTGGGAGCCTTTCTAGTGTGGTGCTAGAAGATCAGCACTGGACGGTGAACCACAAGGTCGGAAGTTCAAACCCACCAGCTGCTCCTCAGAAACCCTCCTCAGAAATGACTCACTTAACAACAACAGCAACAAAGTAGCATAGTGGGTAAGCATTGGGCTGCTTTATAGGGATTCAAACCACCAAGGCTACCTGCTCCACAATGATTGAGGCTTAGATGCTCTAAGGAGTAGTTCTTCTCAGTCCTGTAGGGTCGCTAGGAGTCTAAGTCAACTTGATGATTGTGGATCTGAAGGTTTTTGTTCTAAATTTGTGCACATGAAGGCATCTAGGTTAAAAACCACATTACAAGTCTCCTGAGGGGATAAAACAGCTACTCCCTGAAGTCATTCACTCTACCTAACTGAATGTACAATGGAGTTTAAGTTCTTTTACTTTTAATATCTTCTTTCTAACTCTCCTTATCCCCCCCTCCCCTATGTTTAGATCTTCCAATCTGGGGTTTAAAATCAGAGGCCACAATTCTAACTTGACTCCATCAGAAACTAAAAGAAGGGCTTCATTGGCTCCTTATACTATTCCTTGTTGAAGGAATGACTGCAGAACCCCACAGACTAACTCACTGAACTCTTCAGAGAGAAGGAATAACACAGTGGTTAAGAACACAAATGCAAAAAGCCAAGCTTGAGCTTACATCCAACTAATCTTATTATCCATGTATTTTGAGCCTCTGCTTCCCAATATGGAAACCTGAGGTGTGAAGAACAAAATTAAGCAGCTGACATTTAGTGCACAAATTTTCTATATGCCAAGTGCTTGTATACATTAGCTCATTTCATCTTAATAATAGTCCTATCTGATCCAGTTCCAATAATATCCCCATTTGCCAAATGAGAAATCTGAGGTTTGGTGAGACCAAATCACTTGTCGTGATCACTTACAAATTTGGATTGAATTGTGTTTCTCCAAAAATGTGTGTTGAAATCCTATCACCTATACCTCTGTTCAGAAATAGAGGGGGTTCTTTGGTTAAACTAATGAGGAGTATCCATAGATGGTGAATTTTAAATCAAACCACTTTTATAAATGAGCAGTATAGACACACAGACACACACAGGGCAGGCAGAGAGAAAGACAGATGGAGATAAGTTCAGGAACACCAGGAATCACGGACAGAAACTTTGGGCAGTGCTATCCGATAAATACTGGAATGCTAACCACAAGGTCAGAGGTTCAAACCCACCAGCATCTCCTAAACCCTATACAGGGTTGCTATGAGTCGAAACCAACTTGACAGCATTTAACAACAGGAATATGGATGTGGCACCTTAGTATAAGCATGAGACTGCTAACCATAAGGTTCATTGTTCAAACCCACTAGCTACTTCTTGGAAAACCTATTAAGGGTCATTATGAGTTGGAACCAACTCCACAGCATTTAATAACAGCAACTAGAATCTGAAATAGACTAGTAAGGACCTTCCCCTACAGCCTTTCCCTAAATTCAGACTTCTACCCTGCACCCACTTGTGTTATCTCTGTTACAGTAACATGTGGTAACTAAGTAGTAAAGCCTAAGATCACTAGATATTCATGTTAGAAGCACCCCTCTTCACATTATATTGCCCACATCCAAAAGAAGGAATGTAGGCATGATGTGACAGGATGTAAGGCTCTAAACACTGTATAATTAATGCTACCCAAGATGAATCAGAGAAACCAGAGAAGAATTGACAAATCTGAATTATGGTAGTGGTGAAGAATGGACGATGGACTGTCAAAAGAACAAACAAATTTGTCTTGGAAGGAATACTGCCAGAATGCTCCTTAGAAGTTCAGATACCAAGACTTCATCTCTAACACTTTAGAAATATAGTCAGGAAGGAACAGTCTCTGAAGGACATCATGCTTGGAAAAGTGGAGGACGAGTGAAAAAGAAGAAGACCTTCAACAAGATGTACTGACACAATGGCAACAACAATGGACTCAAATATAACAACTGTGAGGTTGGCACAGAGCCAGACAGTGTTTCATTCTGTTGTGCATATAGGGTTGCTGTGAGTTGGAGACAACTTGAGGGCACCTAACCACAAGAG
>NW_006408547.1:749595-751377 GCF_000296735.1 Chrysochloris asiatica | reverse complement strand
ATGGAGGCAGAGATGATGATGTGGAGAGATGGAGCAGCTGGGGACTTTAGATCCAGAGAGGGAGAGTGAATGTGTGCTGAAGACCTTGGTGGGGGATAGGGAGGGGAGCAGGCTTACAGGGTAAACTCTTTGGTTGGTTGATGATGCATGGAGGGGATTGTAACCATGGCAATGAAATGATATGCGATAGGATGAATGTAAAACTAATGTTCTCCCATGACAAAAAAAAAGAATCCACAAAAAGTAGAAAGGTACAAATGAACGCAGCCTGATTGTGAAAGGAAGTAACCAACCTGCTCTTACCATGTAACCATACAACCATTAAGTACAGAAAAACACCCACCACTAATGACGGAATCTATATAGTTTCTGCAGTAGTGCACTAGGTAATGACAAAACAAAGGAAATGGCAAAGATAGCAGGTTATTATGTACCATCCAACTGGTTCCGACTCACAGCAAAGTTATGTCCAACAGAAGGAGACACTTCTTGCCCTGTGCCACTGTCATAACTACTGTTACATCTGAGTCCATTTCTGCAGCCACTATGGCAATCTACCTATTTTTCAGGGACCCTCTAGGACTTCTCCAAGGACTGGTCCCTCCTAGTAATATATCCAAAGTCCCACCATTCTGGCTTCTAAGAAACATACTGGCTTTGTTTCTTCCAAGAAAGATTTGTTTGTTCTTCTGCCAGTCCATGGTACTTTTGATATTCTTTTCCAACACTATAATTCAAATGCATGAACTATTATTGTACAGTCTTCCTTATTAGTTGGTTCAACTTCCACATGCATATGAGGAAAATGAAAATACCATGACCTGGGTGCACCTTAGTCCTCAAACTGACCTAATTCCTCCTGAGCACTTTAAAGAGGTCTTTTGCAGCACATTTGCCTAATGCAATGTATAATTTGATTTCTTGGCTACGACTTCCATGAATGTTGATTGTGGATCCAATCAAAATGAAGTCTTTGAAAATTTTAATCTTTTCTCCATTTATCGTGAGATTATTTATTGGTCCAGTTGTGAAAATTTTTATTTTCATTCCTTTTCACTTCCAGCAAGCACGATTGTATCATATGCATATCGCATTAATAAGCCTTCCTCCAATCCTAATGTCTCATTTCTCTGCATAAAACCCAGCTTCTCAGATTATTTGCTCAGCACACATACTGAATAAGTATGGTGAGAGGACACAACCCTGGCAGCACACACCTTTCCTGATTTTAAGCTACTCAGTATCACACCTCGATCTATTAAAACAAACTGCCTCTCGGTCCACGCACAGGCTTCTCATTAACACACTTAAGTGCACTGGAATACCCATTCTTCATAATGCTATCCACAGCAATGTCATGATCCATACAGTTAAAAGCTGTTGCATAATCAACAAAGCACAGGTAAACATCTCCCTGGTATTCTATCCTTTGAGTCAAGATCCACCTGATGTCAGCAATAATATCCTTAGTTCTTCATACTCTTCTGAATCCCACTTGAATCTCTGGTTGATATACAAGGCATTCCCTTGTTGATATACTGTTGTAATCATATTTTAATTATCTTCAGCAAAATTTTACTTACATGTAATAGTAATGATATTGCTCAATGATGTCCATATTCCACTGGGTCATGTTTATTAGCAATGGACAAAATATGGAATTTTTTTCAGTCAATTGGTAAAATAGGTATCTTCCAAATTTCTTGGCCTAGATGAAGGAGTGCCTGTTGTGTTCTTCAGTTTGTTGGAAGATTTTCATTTGTGTTCTGTCAATTCCTGGAG
>NW_006408547.1:687780-730118 GCF_000296735.1 Chrysochloris asiatica | reverse complement strand
AAAAAAAAAAGAAAAGAATTCAATCACAAAACAACAAATACTGCATAACCACATTTTTATAAGAAAGGAAGAATAGATATATACAGAGACCAAAACTCATTGATGGTTATCTGGGAGGGTGGCACTAGAGAGGGGAAGCACTCTAGAGCTAGAAGCTAACTGTTATTTTTGATAATGAAGAAGGCAGCATCAAATGTGAGTAAAGTACACACAGAGTAACCAAGGTAAACGATGTTACTAAGAAACACACTAAAAAGTCTGTCCTAGGTAAAGGATATAATATTACAACATCGAAAACCATCAAAAAATACAAGTATATTTAATACATATGCAGAAAGGTACGTATATGTACACGAATGTATGAGTACATATTTGTGCACAGATAGATGTAGTCTAGTACATCCAGGTAGTCTGTGCATGCATTTATTAGATAGGTAGATAGACAGACAGACAAGACAGACATACAGACAGACGTTGCTGTTGTGTTAAGTATCGTCAACTCAGTCCTGACTCATAGCGACCCTGTACAGGATTTCCAAGGAGTGGCTGGTAACTTTAACCGCTGACCTTGTAGTTCAAACCAATCTCCTTGTTGTCCTATATATATGTATATGTGTGTGTGTATATATATATATATATGTATGTATGTATGTATGTATGTATACATGCACACATACATATGTGTGTGTATATAAACACACACACACACACATATACACACACATACATATATGGACTTCTGGCTTCTGGTGTGATGCTATAAGATCTGTGCTGGAGTGCAAACCATGAGGTTGAAAATTCAAATCCACAAGCTGCTCCTTGGCAACCCTATACAAGGTTGCTATGAGTCAGAACTGACTCAACAGCACTAAAGCAACAACATACATACATATGGAATCCTGAAGTGGCACTGCAGGATAAGCACTGGGCCACAAGGTCGGTTTGAAATGCAAGTTTGGCAGTTCACATTCATCAGCGTCTCCTTGAAAACACTATACAGGAAACAGGAAGCCATATATATATATATATACACACACACACATACATATATATACACACATATGTATGTGTGCGTGTACGGATGTATATACATATATATACACTTACATATATATATATGTATGTATGTATAAGGAGCTCTGGTAGTGTACTGGTTACGAATCGGGCTGCGAACCTCAAGGTCAGCAGTTCGAAACTACCAGCTGTTCCAGGGGAGAAAGAGAAGGCTTTCTGCTCCCGTAAAGATTTATGGCCTTGGAAACCCTGTACAGGGTCGCTCTGAGTCGCAACCAACTCCACAGCACATAACAACAATATATGTGTGTGTGTATATACACACACACATATATGTGTATATATACGTGTTTGTGTGTGTGTGTGTGTTCCCTCGATAAATTGGAAGCAGGCCACATCCCTGATCAAACTTCCTTTCCTTTGACTGGCTGACCACAGCAGATCATGTTATGCAGTATTAGCTCTCAGTAGTGTTGTTGTTGTTGTTAAGTGCTGTCTCAGTAGTGTAGTGGTAATGAATTGGGCTGCAAACCTCAGGGTCAGCAGTTCAAAACTACCAGCTGTTCTGCGGGAGAAAGATGAGGCTTTCTGCTCCCATAAAGATTTACAGCCTCGGAAACCCTGTACAGGGTCGCTGGAAGTTAGAACCAACTCCACAGCACATAACAACAAAAACATAGGGATTAGTATGTCTTAACTGTCCAAACCTCTGAGAAGTCTGGTCCAGCAAAGTTCACACAAAACTTTAATTAAATTGAAATGTGTTATTACGGTATTGGATAAGCACTGGACTGCTAAACACAAGTTAGCATTTCAAACCCACCAGCCACTCCTAGGAAATCCTGTACAGGGTGACTGTGAGTAACAACTGACTCAATGGCACTTAACAACAACAACAACAAAATTGCAAATACACAATGACTTTCAAAAACTTGGTATATTGTGCAGTGTATCTCCAGAACAATTTAAAAAAATAATGTCACCCATCTGTCTCTTTTTAAGGTGGTGTGGCACTGTAGAATAAACACTGGAATGCTAACCATAAAGTTGGCAGTTCAAACCCACCAGCCACTCGTTTTTAGAAACCCCAGTATAGGATTTCCAAGGAGCAAGTGGTGAATTTGAACCAGCGACCCTGTGGTTCAAACCAACCTTGTAGTCCAGTGCTTTAACCCACAGCACCATGCCAGGACTTCCAAATCTACAATAAACACAGTAAATGAAATATGCAGATAAATGAAACAAACATTGAATAGATTCAACAGTTTTATCAAAATCTCAACTGAACAGTCTTTCAGGAAGAATGTTTTAGTGGTTACTGTACTGAAAACAAAGGAAACACAAGTAAACATTTGATTTTGATATAGGTGGTTGTTAGTTGCCAATGAGAATGAGTTGATTCCAAGTCAATGTGTCCACAGAACTACTTCATCAGGTTTTCAAAGCGGTGACTTTTTGGAAGCAGACTGAATTTTTTATAGGTACAAACACAAAATTAAATAGACTTATGTTCTGGCCCATAAAATAATAGTAAAAATGAACATTCATAAAACCTATAATGCCAGAGCACTACATGGAATAAAATTTAATCTGTCCACTGAACACAGTATAAATTAGCAGTTGAGAGTTTATTTTAAAAACTTACTTTTTCATTTTGATCATATCCCACTGTAGAGAGACTACGGGAAACCATCAAGCATAGTCTTGAAGAGTGTGGGACATGCTACAAAAAAAAACAAAAAACAAAACACATTACAAAAACTGTAATGGACTTTTAAAAATGTCTCTTTAGGATACCTTGTCTAGTTTGTTTCTAGTTAAAATCTTTATCAATCACTATGTGTAATTCTAAGGAATATGCCACAGTTCTGGAAGATAAATCATCACTACAAACACATCATCTTGGTGTACACCTGAGAAGTCAAAAGCATCAAAGTCATCTCTAAAGAAGCAGGATGATAAGAGCCAATGTGCCACGTAAAATCTGAAAAGAGGTCTTTCTGGCCATGCAGACTGATATACTAGGATCAGAAATGTCACACCACAGAGGACTTTCTTGTTGTTAAGTGCTGTCGAGTAGGTTCCAACCCATAGCAACCCTGTATAGGGCTTCCAAGGATCTGCTGGTGAGCTTGAACCGCTGACCTTGCAGTTCAAACCGACTTTGCAGTTCAGAGCATTAGTCCACAGCGCTATACCAAGACAGAGAATTTTATAGAACACAAAACAAACAGTCTTGACCTTCAAGGAATTTCTATTTTTAAAGTGACCAAAGATTACAAGTGTTATTTTCTAATGTCTTCAACAGAACTTCTTATTTTGCCTTTACTGGTACTAAACTGGTTCGTTGATAAAAATGAAAAAGTAATATTAATATATTGATAATCAAGCTCACTTCTGACTCATTAAATTTTTTTTAGAGAAAGTAAATCTTTATACTTAGAAAATTTAAGAAAAATCAGTAATAAAAATGTCAAAACGAAAACATAAAGACTGGGAGAAAACATGTACAAAATACCTATCTGATAAAGGAGACGTATTAAAAACATACAAAAACTTTTAATACTCAACAGTAAGAAAACACCTAAGATAGCAAACAAGTACAATTTCTGAGTTTCGGTGGATGCTGTGGATAAATATATGGGACTTTAAAGTCGGTTTGAAGCAGTTCTAACTCACCAGTCACTCCTCAGAAACCCTAAACAGGGTCACTATGATTCTCAACCAACTCGATGGCACGACAACCAAAACAAATGGGCAGTAATCATACCAAGAAAATGCTCGAAATCATTATGTCATTAGGAAATTGTAAGTCAAAACAATGAGATGCCGCTACACACCTACTGAACCCACGCTAAACATAATGCTACAGAGTGAATTCCAACTCATCACACATGTGTGATCCATGTGATACAGAGTACTAAGCTCCATAAAATCTGTACTCGTTATGGAAATGAATTTTGCTTCCTTCTTGTTGCTGGGTTGGTTTGAACTGTCACCGTCTCAGTTAGCAGATAAGCACAGCACTGTGGGTTCATGTGGTGGGCTGCAAGGTCAGTTTGAACTGCAGGGTGAGCAGTTCAACCTCACCGGTCGCTCCTCAGAAACCCTATATAGACAGGGTCGCTATGAGTCAGAACCGACTTGATGGCACTTAACGACAACAACAATGTACACACCTATGACAACTGGCTAAAAAACAAATTACTGACAATACCGACTAACAGCAAGGATGTGAAGCAACAGTAACTCTCATTCTCTGCTGGTAGAAATGCAAACTGGTACAACTCTGAAAGCCAATTTGATAATTTTTTTTACAAAGCTAAGCTGAAGCTTACCATATGATCCAGCACCTAAGTATTTACCTAAATGAGATAAAAATCTATTTCCACATAAAAACCTGCAAACAAATATTCATAGCAGCCAGAAAACTCTTTAAAGTTTGGATGTTGTTGTTGTTATGTACTGTGGAGTTGGTTCCAACTCATAGCGACCCTACACAAGATTTCCGAGGCTGTTAATCTTTATGACAGCAGAATGCCTCATCATTCTCCCACGGAGCAGCTGGTAGTTTCGAACTGTTGACCTTGCGGCTCGCAGCCCAATTCGTAACCACTACGCTACCAGAGCTCCTTTAAAGTTTGGATGGGGAGACTTCATTTCTTGTTATCAGCATGTTGTCAGGAGTAATTAGTCCATGCAGAAAGTTGTGCACAGCCATCATCAATTACCTAACTCAAGAACATTTCCTTCACCCAATAAAAAACATTACCAGTTGCTTCCCATTTCACCCTTTCTCTAGCTCCTGGCAACCAGTAACTAATCTACTTTCTCTCTGCACAGTTTTGCCTATTCTGGCAATTCATATATAACAGAATCATACAATATACAGCCTTTTGTGTCTGACTTTTAAGAGTCATTCTCGATCCCTCTCTTTCTTTGTATCTCCCATGTGGCCAATAAAATATTATGGACTATAGCTCCAAAATACTTATATATCCGAAATCTAACAAGTTCTCACCAACCTCAGTGCTACCAACATGACACAAGTTACCATGACAAGTTAGCTTGGACTTCTACATTAGGCTCCTGACTGGTCTCCCTGCTTCCACTCTTCCTACCCACCTCCACCCTCTATCAAGATTCTCCACACAGTTGTCAGAGTGATCTTTTTTAAATGAACATCTGGTCTTACTCAAAACCTTCCATAAACACAAGTACTTAGGAGCAGCACTAGACTTCAAATCACAAGGTCAGCAGTTCAAACCCACCAGTTGCTCCTCAGAAACCCTATACAGGGTTGCTATGAGTTGGAGCCGACTCGACGGCAACAACAAGGGTAACTGTCCCCACCCCTAATACCACCATCACCCTATGCCACTTATCTTACTTTCTCCATTTTAACACTTACCACTATGGGAATTTATCCGTTTATGTAAATACTGTAAATGCAGTGTCCTCTACTCAAATACTGTATAAACTCAATGAAGGCACAGATAATCACCATGACATTCCCAGCTCTAAATGTCGCTACTGTTGTTAATGCCGTTAAATTGTTTCCAATTCATAGTCACCCTGTACAGGGTTTCTGAGGCTGTAAATCTTTACATAAGCAGAAGGCCTCATCTTTCTCCCGTGGAACAGCTGGTAGTTTTGAACTGCTAACCATGAGATTAGCAGCCTGATTCGTAACCACTATGCTACCAGAGTCTAGCGCTTATCCTACTGCTCTGAATAGTACCTGGCATATGAGGGTATCTCAAAAAGTACTGTTACTATGGTTCCAGTTCATATATGCATGGGTTTATTCCAAACAAAATATTTTAAACATGTCTCTGTAATAGGTGGATGGCTACAGACAAGTTATCTCACTATACATTTGTCATAGTATTATTGTTGTTGTTAAGTGCCATTGACTTGGTTCCAACTCATAGAGCCCCTATATAGGGTGGGTTTACAAGGAGCAGCTGGAGGGTATGAACCTCCAACCTTACAGTCAGCAGTCCAGTGCTTATCCTAGATACTTGTATTTGGAATTTAATAATGGCGAGTCTCAGAGTAGTGGTGTGGCACTCTGGGTTAATGCGCTGGAATGCAAAGTCAGTTTGAATGGCAAGGTCAGTGGTTTAAGCTCACCAGCCGCTCCTTGGAAACTGTATACAGGGTCACTATGGGTCGGAACCAACTAAACAGCACTTCACAACAACAACACAGTACCTTAAAAAGAAACGGGGGGGGGGGTAGTAATACGAAAAATAAAGTGTGTATGAAGATCAAGCAGCTCAAAGAGCTGATCTTTCCATCAGTCTTATAAGCAACCTGGAAGCTAATAAGATAATCTAATGGAATGGATCATAAATGGAGACAAGTCTTGGATAGATCAGTATGATCAAGAGTAGCTTCCAAGCAGAACTGTTGAGCTAGTTAAATTCAAACAGGCCAGTTCCTAAGGTTATGGCAACTTTTGCTGGGATTCCAAAGAAATAATCATGATATACATTCTCAAGGGACACAGGAGTTGTACCAGGAAATTTTCTCCATCACCACAAAGCACTTTCTCATTCTTCAAGGATAGCAGGACTGTCCTATGAGAACTGTCCTACTTACAACTTTCCAATGGACTTTCCATTATTAAATTCCAAACACAAGTACTTAGGAGCAGCACTACACTTCAAATCACAAGATCAGCAGTTCAGATCCACCAGTTGCTCCTCAGAAACCCTATATAGGGTCGCTATGAGTCAGCGCCAACTTGACAGCAACAACAGCAAACCCCATGACTCTACAGTCGTGATTCTGCCCCTTCAGACTTCCTCTGCTCCCAAAACTCAAAGACTTCAATCAAAGGAACACACTGAGTGTCTTAAGGACCCTACAACTGCCATTTTGACTGGTGTACATTGAAGAGCCCAGATTTCTTCAGGAAAATGTTATAGAGACATGAAAACTCTACTTGGGGAAGTATACAGACCTAGATAGAGGATATATCCAAGAAAAATCAGGGCCTTATTTGATATTTTTGTTTAATAAACGTTTCTATGATTTTGTCATAATACTTGAAGACTTATTCTCATATGTTATTCTTATGTGCCGTGGAGTCGGTTCCAACTCATAGCGACCCTGCAAAGGGTTTCCGAGGCAGTAAATCTTTACAGGAACAAAAACTCTCATCTTTCTCCTGCAGAACAGCTGGTAATTTCGAACTGCTGGCCGTGAGATGAGCAGCCCGATAATAAGTACAAAATCTTAAAGAAGAAGATACGTTTATGTCCTATAGTACTAATGAAGATCAAGACCACAGTCTTCAGTATGGGTTGCATCTCAATGTAGAGAAAACAAAAATTCTCACCACTGGACCAATAAGCCACAATCTTATCAATGGAAAAAAAGATTGAAGTTGTCAAAGACTTTATTATGCTCAAGTCAACAATCAATGCTCATGGAAGTAGCAGTCAAGAAATCAAATAACATATTGCATTAGGCAAATCTGCTGCACAAGACCTCTCTAGTGTTGAAGAGCAAAGATATCATTTTGAGGACTAAAGTGCACCTGATGTAAGCCATGTCCAAGTTGGACAGTGACTAAGATAAGACTGTAGAAGAATTGATGTATCTGAGTTACGGTGTTGGAGAATATTGAAAGTGCCATGAGCTGCCAAAAGAACCAACCAATCTCTGTTGGAAGAAGTACAGCCAGAATGCTCCTTGGAAGCCAGGATGACCACACAGGAGGGACCAGTCACTGGAGGACATCATGTTTAGTAAAGTGAAGAGTGAGAGAAAAAGAGGAAAACCTCCAATGAGGTGGATTAGATTGCAGTGGATTACAGTGGCGGCAGAATGGCCTCAGGCTTAGCAACGATTGTGAGGTTGGCATGGAATGGGCTCATGTTTCATACAGGCTTAGCAACGATTGTGAGGTTGGCATGGGATGGGCTCATGTTTCATACTGTTATGCATAGGGTCACTCTAAGCCGGTGCAGACTTGATGGCATCTAACAACAATAACAATGTCCCATCATCTGCAAATGACATTTTATTTGGAAAAATGGTTATTGCAGATTAAATTAGTGTGCTAAAGAGTAGACCTTCCCTTGGCTACAATTGTTCTTGGCTACAATTTTTACAAGAGCAGTTCATCAGGTCTTTATTACACTTCAATCAGCCAACCTTTAGACTAACAGCCCACAGAAACAAACACACACGCCACCCCCATGTTCATTTATGTGCCTTGTTGTTGTTGTTGTTAAGTGCCTTAGAGTCGACTCGAACCCATAGCGACCCTGTGTACGGTTTCTGAGGAGAAGCTGGTGAGCCTGAACCGCCAACCTTGCCGTTCAAACGGCTTTGCAGTCTGGCGCATTAACCTACAGCGCCACACCATGAAGTCAGTCCTAACTCATAGCGACCCTGTGAAGGGTTTCCGAGGCTGTAAATCTCTGCAGTCCACTGCTTATCTACAGAGCCACCATGTTCACTGTATACATCATTATTGTTAAGTCATTTCCAACTCATAGCAACTTACAGACTTTCCAAGGAGTGGCTGATTACTTCGAACCACAGACCTAGCAGTTCAAATGACCTTGTGATTAGTACTTATCCGACATTGCCACACCAGGACAAGTCAAAATAACAATATCATTGTTGTTGCTGTCAAGTGCCATGGAATCGGTAACAACCCTCTATAGTGTTTCTGAGTAGCAGCTGGTGAGCTTGAACTGCCAACCTTTCGGTTCAAACACATTTTATAGTCCAGCCCATTAATCTGCAGTGCTACACCCTGTTGTTGTTGTTAACTGCTGTGCAGTCAATTTTGACCCATAGCAACCCTGTATAGTAGGGTTTCTAAGGAGCAGCTGGTGAGCTTGAACCATCGACCTTTACAGTTCAAACGACTTTGCAGTCTGGCACATTAGCCCACAGTGCAACACCAGAACACCTAGATACCTACAAATGGCCAAAATTCAAAATACCAACACCACCAAATGCAGATAAGAAAGGGCAACAACAGGAACTCTCACTTTGTGCAGGCAGAAATGCACAACTGGTACAGCAATTCTCAAAGACAATCTGGCAGTTTCTATTCTTTCAAAGTTTTTATTGTGAATTAAGTGAAAGTTTACAGGGCAGATCAGCAGTTTAATCTGCCAGTTTCTACAAAGTTAAACACAAGCTTATCATACAATCAAACTCCTAGGTACTTGTATTTACCCAAATCAAATGAAAATGCATGTCCCCATAAAAGCCTATACACAAATGTTTACAGCAGCTTTAGTCATAATTGCCAAACACTGGAAGTAAACAAGATGTCCTTCAATAATTGAAAGGATAAACCAGCTGTGATACAGTCACACAATGGAGTATGAGGGGGACTTCAAAAAGTTCATGGAAAATGGAATGAAAAGATAATGGAGAGGCCCAGCAGGCTGTGAGCAACATGACGGACAGTCCTGTGGTGGAGCTGCTGCTAAGGCGACTGGAGGCAGCCCACTGAGGACTAGACAGTGCGGAGCTGGCGGCAGAACTGGATGTGGAGTACCAGGCCATGGTGAGGGTTGTGAAGAGCCTACAGGCACTGGGCTAGGTCATGGAGAGAAAGGCATATTAACGCTGGGAGCTTACCACCAAAGGAGAAGCACACAAGCATAATGCAGGACCTTATCCAGAGAAGCAGGGATGCCAGAGATGGAGGCAGAGACTGGGCATGGAGCGGGGGAGCGGCTGAGGACTCCAGATTCATGGAAAGAAAGAAACTAAGAGCTGGTGGCCAGGAGCAGACTTGCAGAATGTGGCCTTTGGAGATGTAAATTATTATATATGCCTAAGAAGAGTTGGTTTTAAAAAGCTAAAGTGGATAGAGACAAATACTGTTAACTGATGGTACATGGAGGGGATTATAATCAATGTAATGAAACAAGGTATATGATTTGTTACATTAAAACTGAGGATCTGCCCTATAAACTTTCACTCAATCCACAATGTTGTTGCTGTTGTTATGTGCTGCAGAGTTGGTTCCAACTCATAGCAACACTGTATAGGGTTTCCGAGGCTGTAAATCTTTACAGGAAGAGAAAGCCTCATCTTTCTCCCGCGGAGCAGCTGGTAGTTTCGAACTGCTGACCTTGCGGTTCACAGACCGATTCGTAACCACTATACTACCAGAGTTCCTTCAATTGACAATAAAAAACTTTAAAAAAAAAAAAAGGTAAGCAAAGAATCCTACTGTGACAAATCATTAAGCACTGGACTTTTGGGGAAAAAGTTGGTAGACTGAACCCACCTAGCAGCACCAAGGAAAACAGATTTAGTGATCGGCTTCCCTTGAGATGTTAACCACACCAAACAGATCTAGAGATCTGCTCCCCTAAAGATTCTAACCACACAAACCCGATGAGGCCGTTTTATAAGCCTGTCCTCGTCCGGCATGGACACTAAAACTCCGAATCGACTCCACTGCACACAACAACGAATGGTTCAAATGAGAAAACACACATACAATGAGACCGTCACTGATACAAAAGATCATTTGCAATTGGAAAAGTGAGACTTTGGAATCAGATTAACCAATGATCAAAAATTCTACCTCAGCCAACTGCGTCCTTCAGCAAGTTACTTAACCACTCTGAGCTTTGTTACTAACTTTACAGAACTAAGACTGTTTCTTACCTAGTTGTTAAAAGGTCTGCAGTTCAAACCAACCAGTTGTGCCACGGAAACCCTATAGGGATCACTGTAAATCAGAATCAACTCAACAGCACTTAACAACAGTTGTTAAAGGGATAAGAGATAATAAAAACACCTGAAGCAATTAACAATTCAACCAATTGTAGCAATTATCAAATCAACAAGCTAGAGAAACGTTAAGTGCCACAGAGTCAGTTCAGACTCATAGCCACCTTGTACAAGGTTTCCAAGGAGGACTAAGCGACCTTGAACCACCGACCTTACAGTCCAGAGCAATAAATTGCAGTCAGAAAAAAAAGCGAGATGTTTAAATCAAATGTCTCAACAAAAAAAGCTGATGAACCTGTTAATTGGCTAAGAGTTGTTAGGATACTGTAGAATCTACACAGCTGTATGCTTTCCTGCCATCTAAAATGTTGCAGGGGTGGTAGGAGGGTCCTACTATCCCGCTGCAATAATGACTAGATTTATACAGTTTCCAAGACTCTTAATCTGCAAGGGGCCAGACAGCCTCACCTTTCTCCCACACAGAAATTGGCAGTTGGCAGTTGGCAGTTTTGAACCACTGACTTTGGGATTAGCAGTCCAACGTCTATACCACAGTGCCACCAAGTCTCCTGAAGGAGAATTGTTGTTAAGTGCTGTGGAATCAGTTCCAGTTCATAGCAACCCTGTACAGGGTTCTAAGAAACAGTTTCTGAGTTTGAACTGCCAACCTTGCAGTCATCACTCTAGTGCTTATCATACTGCACTCACCAACACTCGTTGGAGGGAAGATAAGTGGTGCTGGGGGATGGGGGCTGAGATGGTTCCAACTCATAGTGAACCGGTTATCCAAGGCTGTAAATCTTTACGAGAGCAGAAAGCCTCATATTTCTCCCACGCAGCGACTGGTAGATTCAAACTGCTGACCTTAAAGTTAGCAGCCCAATTAGAAACCCACTATGTTACCAGGGCTCCTTTCAGAGGCGAGTAGTTGGTGGTGGTGGTATGCCATGGAGTTGGTTCCAACTTATAGCGACCCTGCATAGGTTTTCCAAGGCGGTAAATCTTTATTGCAGCAGAAAGTCTCATCTTTCTTCTGCAGAACAGCTGGTAGTTTCGAACTGCTGACCTGGTAGTTTCGAACTGCCTGATTCCTAAACACTAACCCTCCTTTTCAGAAGAGAGTTGTTCTTGTTACGTGCCATCAAGTCGATTCTAACCCATAGCAAACTTGTATAGGGTTTCCAAGGAGCAGCTGGTGTGTTTGAACCACTAACCTTGCAGTTCAAATGACTTTGCAGTCTGACCCATTAGCACACAGCAACACAAGAAGGGTGAAATTCTTGGAATGAGTGGAGTAAATTTCACATTCCTAAGGGAAACACTTAAGAGAAGCCAAGCAGCAGTTGAAGTCTCCCTAAAGCTACTGTAACCAGCAGAGATCCTTCTCACCTGGCACAAACACACTAACTTTCCTTCACTCAGTATGGTCATGCACTCAAGCATCCATGCTGTCAAACAATGCTAAGCGCCCGAAAGTAGGTTCCGCGTTGTAGAAGCCTTGTACAGGGTTTAGGAGTAGTGGCTGGTGAGTTTGAACCACCCACCTTGCAGTCCAGTGCATTATTCCACAATGCCACAACAGGACTCCCAACTTTTGGGTTAGCACTGTTAATTATTTGCACCAGTATCCCCAGGAATTTCAAGAGACTCTGGTAGCACACTGGTTACGAATCGGGCTGCGAACTGCAAGGTCAGCAGTTCAAAACTACCAGCTGTTCCGCGGGAGAAAGATGAGTCATTCTGCTTCGTTAAAATTTACAGCCTCGGAAACCCTGTACAGGGTCACTATGAGTCGGTACCAACGTCACGGCACATAACCACAAGTTGAAGACAAAATGTTTTACAAACACTCTAACACTCAAGTTAAGGCAGTTACTATGAAATCTGTACAAACATCAGGCTAAAAATACTTAAGGATCTCTGGTAGCACAGTGGTTATGAATAGGGCTGCTAACCTCAGGGTCAGCAGTTTAAAAACTACCAGCTGTTCCGCGGGAGAAAGCTGAGGCTTTCTGCTCCCGTAAAGATTTACAACCTCGGAAACATTCCATAGAAAAGAAAATTCGTAAGGTGTATTTCATACACAGTACACTGTGTATATTGGGAGTCCTGCTGTAGGACCAAAGGATAAGCACTCGACCTCAAGGTCGCTTTGAACTGCAAGGTTGATGGTTCAAATTCACCAGCCACTCCTCGGAAATCCTATTAGGGGTCGCTTTGAATTGGAACGACTGGACCCCATTAACAACACTGTATATTACAATTAAATACGTTTCAATACAATTAAAACAGGCTTTGGCCGCAAATGTAGGATTTATTAATAAGTTTTTTAATTCAGGGAAACTCACTACTCCAACTCTACTCCAGCCAACAACTCACAGACCCTTCAAAGAAGCCAAAAATAAGGACATTTACAAACACCCTGGAACGCTTAAGACAAGGTCAATACCCCAAAGCACAAAAATTGGAACACGAGTTATACTCAATTACACTGCTGTCAGATTGCTATGAGCGACTCCCAAAACAGTCAAGCTGATTCCACCGCTCCGGAGGAGGTAAAAACAGCTGCCTGCTCCGCTTCCGTAGGCCCCTCTGCCGGCCGAACGCCAACTCGGCGCAGAAAGGATGAGGGCGGGCGCAGCGCCACGCGGAACCCGAGCCGCCCGAGAGCACGTGAGCCCCGCCGCCGGCCCGGCCCAAGGCTCGCAGGGCGCTACCACGGAGCCGGAGCTGGAGCGGAGAGCGAGTTAGCATACGCCCGAGACGCTGATCGCCGAGAAGCTGTGCACGGCTGAAATCAAGTGAAGCCCAGGCCTGCCGAAGTGCTCGTCATTCCTCACCTTGAGGGTCCACAGCGCTACGCTCCGCGTTAGTATTTGCTGCGGCCGCCGGCAACGCCGTCCTGTCGCAACCAAGGAGACAGCTCCAAGCCATAGCCCCGCCATTGTCGCCCCTGCCTACCAGCTCTCTACTCGACCTCTCACCCCGCCGAAGGGGGCGGAGAAGGGGAGCGGCCGGGCCTCGACCAATCACGAGTCCGGGTTCTTCGGTTCCGCCCCCCAGCCGCTCCGAGACAGGGTTGGGAGGCAGAACTAGCCGAACCGCTCTAACCCAGAGACGGGAGCCTCGCTGCCGTGGGTTGCGACCCTGAACGAGGCCAAGGGCTTCGCTCGCCAGATGCAGACAGGACTATGAGAATACCCGCCGGATTCGGCCTCCGGGTTGAGAAATGCTAGGAAAAAACGCCTGCATTCTGGCAAGAGTTTATCGGGCCCTTCTTGGGGTAAACCGCTTACTCTACCAGCGTCTACTTGAAGCCAATTTGCAGCCTTGCACATTAATGTATTTGAGTGACTTCAGGCCCCTAACTATTCCTTCACCCCCATAGCCACCCAGGAATCTTGAGTGTATCTTAAGTTCCAGATATTTGTCACTCTCCTAATAAATGGTGAAGCTAGCATTTGAACCTATCTTCAGAGATTCCAGTTTGGTTTTGCTTTACTATTGAAAAGTATAAATCTACACCAAAGAGAGACCGTAGTATTATAAACACCCACGAGCCTACCACATAGCTTCAACAAATCAACTTTACGTCAACCTGTTCCCCCTTTGTTTTTTTCTGTAGGGCATTTTAAAGTATATTTCACACATCAGATTACCTCATCTAAAAATGCTTCAGTATCAGGTGCTCCGCTCTTAACTATTTCTCTCCTCCCAGAGTCACCTTGAGAAAGTTATAAAGGTAGAAATGAATGACCCAGAGAATGTTATAGCATTGTTGTTGTTAGGTGCCATCAAGTCCTTACCCACCCATAGCGACCTTAACACAACCGAAGGAAACACTGCACGATCCTGGTCCAACCTCACTACTGTTGCCACGCTTGAGTCCATCAGTGCTGCCACTTGGCCAATCCAGCTCGTTGGGGGTCTTCCTCTTTTTCTCTGACCCTCCACCTTACCAAACATGGTATCCTTCTCCAGTGACTAGCCCTCCTGACAATATGTCCAAAGTATGAGAGATGAAGTTTGGCCATCTTGGCCTCCAATAAGCACTCTAACTAGACTTCTTCCAACACAGATTTTGCACATTTGGTTGTAATATTTGGCTTTATCTTCTCGAGCTGATCTTTGAAATTTCCTGTTCAGCTCTTGGACCTCCTCATTTCTTCCATTGGCCTTAGCGTCTCTATGCTGGAGAGCAAGTTTCAGTCTCTTCTGACATCCATTTTGATCTTTTCCTTCTTTCTTGTCTTCTTAATGACTTTTTGCTTTCTTCGTGTATGATATTCTTGATGTCATCCCACAGCTCTTCTGGTCTTGGTCTTTAGTGTTTAACGTATCCAATCTGTTCTTCAGATAATCTCTAAATTCAGGTGGGATATATGCAAGGTCATATTTTGGCTCTCGTGGACTTGTTTTAATTTTCTTCAGCTTCAGTTTGAATTTGTTTATGAGTAATTGATGATTTGTTCCACAGTATGTCCCTGGCCTTGTTTTCACTGGTAAGGCGCTTTTCCATTGTCTCTTACCGCAGATGTAGTCAATTTGACTTCTATGTATTCCATCTGGTGATGGTTGCTGCTAAGTGCCCTTGAGTTAGTTCTGACTCATAGAGACCCTATGTGGGATTTCCAAGAAGCAACTGGTGAATTTGAACGACCGACCTTGCTGTTCAAACATGCCTTTCAGTCCAAAAGAGTCGAAAGAATGCTGATTCTCTCCTAAGGGTCCTCTAGATCTCTCGTCAAAGTCTTGGCAGGGCCAAGGAATCAGGTACAAATGATGACCCAAGTCCATAAAGACCAAATAATTGCTTTTTTTTTTTACTATTTCTATGTATAGAAACCTAGAAAATTGTGGTGAAATGACTTCCTTTATGTGGCCTTTTGCAATGGGTCATTGGGAAACCAGCTAGAGATTTTCTCCTTAAACTCTGAGGAGTTACCTTTCCCCTCCTTTACTACCTTGGATGGTTTGTTACTTTTTTCCAGCTTGATTGGCATATCCTGGGCAAACTGTAAACTGAGATTTGATACTTCTCCTCTGGTCCAGGGCTGCAGCCTACTCTTGTGATTAGTATGCACGTTGTAAGGACTGTCCAATATGGAATGTAAATAAAGGATCTATGGACCATGCAAATGGAGGCATGTGGTGCAATGAATTATTTAGTGTCTCTTATAGTCCTGGTGTGGCACTCTGGGTTAATGCACTAGACTGCAAAGCCATTTGGACTGCAAGGTCGGCAGTTCAAGCTCAGCAGCTGCTCCTTGGAAAGAAACCCTATACAGGGTCGCTATGGTTCGGAATCGACTCAACGGCACTTGACAACAACAAATAGCCTTAGTCTGTGCAAACTCACACCAAACAACAATTTTGCCTTGATGGGTCAGGGTAAGAGAAGGTGCTGACAGGATTATATGATTCAGCTATGAGTAGTTAACAGGGTTAATTAACTTGATTATAAAAACCTGGACCACCCCTCCCCCTAACGTGTAAATGAAGCAGGAAGGGGGATTCTCACTGACATGGAAGAAGAGCCAAATGTGCAGCACATCCTTTGGGCCCAGAGATCCTTGTGCAATGAATGTTCTAAACCCAGGGACAGGAATGGCAGAGGAGCAGCAGCAGCAAGAGCTAGAGCCTGAAACAAAGCAGTAGCCTTACCAGCCTTCAAAGCACATGACTTTGAGTAAGATGCTTGCTTGCAGAGTGGAGTGCCACCAGGCATTTAATTATGAAAGCCAGGTTTGCTTACCCACAGAGCCTAGTGCCTTCAGGCTGAGGCTTATGGTAGAATGGTGAGTCCTGTGGGCAGTTATCAACAGCCCCAGAAAGGCTCTGTAATATTGCCCAAGCAGAGAGAGGTCTGCCAGTGAGCACAGCTGAGGAGAGTCTACCCTGACTGAAAAAACTGCCCTAAGCATTTTCTGGTCCTGACCTGTACGTAACCTGTTTGCTTTCCTAATAAAACCCCATAACTGTTAGTAAGGTCATGGAGTTGCCATTGCAACAGATATCAAGCCCAGATGAGAAGCAGAAGGCCATGGGAGGGATGGTTTGGTGTCATGTATTGCAGTGTGGCAATAGCCTACAAAGCAAATGAAGCATCTGGCCTAGTGAGATGGAATTGGTCAGTTTGTGCTTCCCACCCATCACTGAGAGGAGGCCATGCCTCGAAATTTACAAGGACTGGTGTGTGTGTATGCAACTAACCCCACAAAGGTTTTTGAGACAGAAGAAGGAGAAAAGGAGAAGAGTGAGTATAGAAGAAGAGAAAAAGGAGACAAGATCTCCTAAAATAGCTATAACAATCAAACAACCATGAGATACCATCTCACACCAGCAATAATAGTGAAGCTCAAAAAAGCAGAGGACAGTAAATGCTGGCAAGGATGTGGAGAGACTGGGACACCCCCCACCCCCACCCCCTACATTGCTAACGGAAATGTAAAATGGTTCTATCACTCTGGAAAACAGTATGGCGCTTCCTCAGAAAGTTGGAAATAGAAATACCTTATGATCCAGCAATTCCTCTACTTGGTATATGTCCTCAAGAAATGCGAGCCAGAACACGAGTAGATAACATGAACACCAATGTTCATCGCAGCACTATTCACAATAGCAAAAAGAAGGAGACAGACTAAGTGCCCAACAATGGAAGAATGGATAAACAATATATGTTGGTATATACACACAATGGAATGTTATGCTATCTTACTGCTTTCTTACTGGGTTGAAAGACTACTCCCACTTTTGGAAATGTGCTAGAGGACTCAAGACACTCAGTATATAGTTTTACTCATAGTCAAGATTTAGTACAACCATGTAGTTCATACCAGGATCATAAAGGACAAAGACACAGGTAGAATCTGGAGAAATCGCAGTACAGACTTCCTTACTACTCTCTCTCTCTCCCACACTCTTCCTCCAGCAACAAGAATATTTCTGTATGATGTTTCTACCTAGGGAAGGCCACTGGGGACTCAGTGCTCAACGTTTTTATTGAGGACTGGCCTTGAAGTCATCCTCTGACTAGCATATTTAAAAACTCTAGACTATAGAAGGAAAGCAGGTGTTTAGGATAAACTACAATATTTCCATTGTATAGGCACAGTGAGTTACCCTTAGAAGTTAAGAAACCATGGGACCACTCCCAAAATCCAAATTTCCAGACACCAGTTTAAAAAACCACATAGCTGACTTCCTCTGGCTTCACAAGGGAGAAGAAGAATCAAACTCAAAATCAGCTCACAGCAGATTCCTATGAAGCAGAGGTCAGATATGCCTCCTAACAACAATCTTCTTTGCCATCTGATGCCAACGATCTCTCCCATAGCATTCTTGTGTTTTGCATCTGAGTTCAATAATCACTTCCAATGGCCACACAGAACTCACAGACAATGCTCACAATGATAAGCTTTATTAGGTGTTTTAGGCCTGGTTTTCTAGAGAAGCAAAACCAGTGAGACAAATATATGTATATTTAGAGAGAGATGTTTATTGTCAAGGAAATGGCTTCCAATTGTAGAGTCCCAGGCCCCAACAGAAGAGTCTTTCCCATTTGTCCATTATATTGGGAGCAGGCCACACCCCCAAGGAAGCATCCCCATGTTCCTTAAAAGTCCTTGACCACCCTCCTTTAAGACTGAAACTCAAAGGAAACACATGAGCAGGCATGTAAGCTTGCTAATAAC
Source organism: Chrysochloris asiatica (assembly GCF_000296735.1). NCBI lineage: Eukaryota > Metazoa > Chordata > Mammalia > Afrosoricida > Chrysochloridae > Chrysochloris > Chrysochloris asiatica. Next base: position 711,678 of record NW_006408547.1, on the reverse strand, counting down.
CATGTTGGTCTACTGGTGAGTGGAAGAGGGTAAAAGGCAGCAATGAAGAAATGGGCTGAGTTCAACCACACTCCATGGACTCCCATTGACCTGGAGATGAGAGAGAGAAAAGGAAGGGCTGGTTGGTTCAAAGTGTGGTGAGACCTGGGACACCTGAGCCCCTGGACAAGGACATAGCCACAGAGCTGAGAATAAAGCATCCAGCTGATATGAAGTGAGGGGAGACACACACAAGAACACCCAAACTTGCAGAGAGTACCCATTTGACTTAGTCTCAATGGCTTGATGATCAGAACTCACTAGAGAAAGATAAAAAAGAGAACAAAATAATTTTTTATAAAGGAAACAAGGGTAAATTGCTCATGGAGGTTGTTGTTGTTGTTGTTGTTGTTGTGTGCCATGGAGTCGGTTCTGACTCAGAGTGACCCTGTACAGGGTTTCCGAGACTGTAAACTTTACGGGAGCAGAAAGCCTCGTCTTTCTCCTGCAGAACAGCTGGTAGTTTCGAACTGCTGACCTTGTAGTTGCAGTTCACAGGCCGATTCGTAACCACTACGTTACCAGAGTTCCTTACTAATGGAGGTAGTAGCGCTAAAAACCAACAGAGAGGGAAGGAGTCTTCACATCAAGTATCAATGCGATCCCCTGTATACACACCTAGGGATGGGCAACTCAGACATTGGTTACCTAAAATGAGGGGTGATAAAGGCATGAAGTAACTGGTTTACAAGGTGTCAAGAGGGAGTTTCGTTTAAGAGTGTGTGAGGGAAGATAGAGTCCCCACTGTATAGTTTTCATCTCGTCTAGATGGGTCTGGTAAAAAGAGATGGGGATAAGATTCTTATGATTCAATAGTGAGTAAATTGTTATCATGACTAATTGTGACTGTCACAATTGTAAAGGTCGAAGTTTTATAACAAAAATGGGGGAGTAGTTAACCTTAGAGTTCAGTAACAGAGGATCCTAGGACCATCAAGAGAGAAGAGGTACAAGCAGAATGTGGGACCTTATCCAGAGAAGCAGCGACACCAGATACAGGAGCATGGAGAGAGGGAGCAGCTGAGGACTCTAGATTTATGGAAAGAGAGGGACTGAGAGCTGGCAGCCAGGAGGCAGACTTGCAAAATGTGCCCTTTGGTGGTGTGAATTATTATACATGCCTGAGTTTGTTTGTTTTTTAAAGAGCTAAAATGAATAGAGAGAAATACTGTTAACTGATGGTACATGGAGGGGATTATAATCATTGTAATGAAACAAGTTGTATGATTTGTTGAATGTAAAACTGATGATCTGCCCTGTAAAGTTTCACTCAATTTACAATAAAAACATTTTTTAAAAAAGGTCCTTGACCATCCATCAAACTATGGATCCATGAATCAGTATACAGTCGCACATCTTCTATTTCTCCTTCCAAGCAAAATGAACAACTAGGTATACTGCTCAAAATCCTTTGGGGAGGATTTTTCTTCACCATTGTCCTTCAAAGAAGTCCAGAAAACAGCTAAAATGTGCTGATACTGTCCACTTTCAGAAAGTGACTGAATGTTTTCCTGAATCATCTGTAACCAAGCACGAGATTTTCCTTCCTCAGTTAATTCATCACAAGATACTCTCTAAGAGGTCATAGCTGAAGACTGGGAGAGGAAAGGTCATTTGACAGGAATGGAGACTATGAGAATTCAGATCACTTCATGCACCTTACTTGTGCCTTCAAGCCCAGTCTCGTATGTACCACTTCCATTTAATGATGGAGTGCAGCTGCACATGTCCAACTTTATGATTCTGGGTCAGATGACACCCAGTTCATATCTGATCACCTGGTGATTTGGTGGCTCTGATCACCTGGTGATTTGGTGGCTTATGGTTAGGGATTCAGTCTCTATGAAGGCCCAGTAACAAGCCAAAAGCTGTTTCTCAAAAGAAGAATAGTAATCTGCAGAGAATGACAAAGGTTTGCTCCAAAATCCTAAGGGTCTATACTGTGATTCATCAAAAGAGGCCTGCCAAAGACTCCAAACTGTATCTCTATCTGCAATTGTCACTTCAAGCACCATTGGATCAACTGGATCATATGTCCCAAGAGGCAGATTGGCTTACAGAGCAGCCTGAACCTGTTGCAGAGCATTCTCTTCATCTGAGCCTCACTCACAACTAGCATCTTTTTTATTTACTTGATAAATAGGCCAAAGCAACATAACTAGATTAGGAATATAGTGGAGGTGGTGGTGGTGTGCCATGAAGTCGGTTCCAACTTATAGCAACCCGGCATAGGCTTTCTGAGGCTAGAAACCTTTACAGAAGCAGAACGCCTCATCTTTCTCCCACGGAACCACTGGTAGTTTCAAACTGCTGACTTTAAGGTTAGCAACCCGACTCGTAACTACTAAGCTACCAGATCATCTTGGATGAGGAATATATTGCCTCCCAAATCCAAAGAGGTCCACCAGGCATTATGCCTCTTTGTGGGAGGGGCCAGACATAATAACTTATTCTTCACTTCATTAGAAATATCCGGACATGGCCCATACCACTGGACCCCTAGATATTTCACTGAGGTGCATGGCATCTCGATTTTGGTCAGGTTAATTTCCTACACTCTAACATGCAACCATTTTACAAGTGTAGAGTCATTGATGCTTCTTCCTTACTAGGGCTAATCAGCATAATATCATTGATGTAATGGACCAGCGTGATGTCTTGTTAAGGGAATGGCGATCCAGGTCCCTGCTGACTAAATTATGACATTGTGCTAGTAAGTTAATATACGTAATATAGGTAGGACGGTGAAGATGTATTCTTGGCCTTGACAACTGAAAACAAATTGTTTATGGTGATGCCTCAATTCTGAACTGAGAAAAAGATATTGGCCAAACCAATAATAGCATTCCAGATACCGAGAGATGTTATTAATTTGCTCAATCAATGCATTCACATCTGGAACAGCAGCTGCAATTGGATTCACCACCTGATTAAGCTTATGATAATCCATTGTCATTTTTAAAGAACTGTCAAGCTTTTTGCACAGGCCAAATAGGTGAGTTAAATGTGGACGTGGTGGGAATCATAACTCCAGCACCTTTCAAGTACTTCATGGTAGCATTCATCTTTGCAATTTGTCCAGGAACACAGTATTACTTCTGATTGACTATTTTTCTAGGTAGAGGCAGTTATAATGACTTCCACTTGGCTTTTCCTAGCATAATAGCCCATATTCCACATATCAGAGGTCCAACTTGGGGGTTCTGCCACTTGCTGAATATGTCTATTTCAATTATGCATCCTTGAACTAGGGAAATCACTACAAGATTGGTTTTGAAGCCCCACTGGACACACTATGAGACTGACCTGAGCTAAAACTCCAGTAATAACCTGAACTCTATATACCCCTACTCTGACCAATGGACCACAGTTATGTTGTGGGTCTCTACTGGGGTTAGTGTCAATTCAGATCCAGTAGTACCTGAAAAGTCTGGTTATTTCTTTTTTGCCAGAACACAATGAGCCTTGTAAAAACTTGTAGATGGATCCCTTATCGAAGACTTGGGGAAAGACTTAAAATTTTGGTGGTATAGTGGGGTCCTTCCTCAAGAACACTTGCCTTACCATCATTCAATGTGTTCTGGGTCTGTAAACTGGCTCAAGTCTGGGACTTGATTGAGGGGTCACAATTGTCTATTCTGGCAATGAAAAGTTAGACTGCTGTCTACTCGACCTAGAATTCTTCGTTTTGTATACATCAGACACATGTTCAGTAGGGTTTCCAGTTAGTAGCCAGTACCATAAGTCCACATGAGTTAGATTATTCTAATAAATACTTTGACTTTGCTGTCCAGTATGGTAACCATGCCCATCTTATCTTTGTTGATTAAGTACCGCCACTTGGCAACTACCTCTCTGAGGTCCAATCAATACCACTGGAGTTAGGTCAGTTACTTAATTCAAATAGGGCAGTTCCCACTCTCAAATCTGACTTACATAAAGTAGCAATCACAACAGTCTTCAAGGAGGTTGAAGCTTTCTTCACGAATTTGTTCTTCATGATTATGGTAAAAAAATGTGCACTCTGTGCATTCTGTGTGTAAGTCTATGGATCTATCTTGATCACTCCACTGTAACATGACAATTTCCCTTAGTAGCTAACAAGTCCACGAAAGCCAAAATACAACCTTGAATATATTGCACCTGAATTTAGAGATCATCTGAAGAACAGATTGGATACATTAAACACTAAAGACTGAAGACCAGAAGAGTCGTGGGATGACATCAAGAATATCATACATGAAGAAAGCAAAAAGTCATTAAGAAGACAAGAAAGAAGTAAAAGGTCAAAATGGATGTCAAGAAGAAACACTGGAACTTGCTCTCCAGCGTAGAGATGCTACAGCAAATGGAAGAAATGAGGAGGTCCAAGAGCCGAACAGAAAATTTCAAAGATCAGCTCGAGAAGATAAAGCCAAATATTACAACAAAATGTGCAAAGATCTGGAATAAGAAAACCAAAAAGGAAGAACATGCTCAGCATTTCTCAAGTTGGGGGAACAGAAGAAAAAATTCTAGCCTCAAATTTCCCTATTGAAAGATTCTCTGGGCAAATTACTAAATGATGCAGAAAGCATCAAAAGAAGATGGAAGGAATACATGGAGTCACTGTACCAAAAGGAAACGGTTGATGTTCAACCATTTCAAGAGGCAGTATATGATCAAGAGCCAATGATACTGAAGGAAGAAATCCAAGGTGCATTGAAGGAATTGGCAAAGAACAAGGCACCAGGAATTGATGGAATAAAAATGGAAATCTTTCAAGAAAGTGGTGTGGCACAGGAGGCACTCAGTCATTTATACCAAGAAATTTGGAAGACAATTATCTGGCCCACTGATTGGAAGAGATCCATATTTGTGCCCATTCCAAAGAGACATGACACAATGGAATGTGGAAATCATTGGACAATCTCTTTGATATCCCATGTTAATAAAAGGTAATACAGAAACGGCTACAATCATACACTGACAGAGAACTTCCAGAGTTTCAAGCTGGATTCAGAAGAGGATGTGGAACAAGGGATATAATTGCTGATATCTGATGGATCTTGGCTGAAAACAGAGAATGTCAGAAAGATGTTTACTTGTCCTTTATTGACTATGCAAAAACTTTTGATTGTGTAGATCATGACAAGCTATGGACACTATTGTGAAGTATGAGTATTCCGAACACTTAATTGAGCTCATGAGGAATTGTACCTGGACCAAGAAGCAGCTGTTCGAACAGAACATGGGACCACTGAATGGTTTAAAATTAAGAAAGGTGTACGACAGGGTCGTATTCTTTCACCATACTTATTCCACCTGTATGCTGAGCAAATAATCTGAGAAGCTGGGTTCTATGAAGAAAAATATGGCATCAGGATTGGAGGAAGACTCATTAACAACCTGTGATATGCAGATGATACAACCTTGCTTGCTGAAAGTGAAGAGGACTTAAAATATTTACTGATGAAGATCAAAGAACACAGCCTTCGGTATGGATTGCATCCCAATGTACAGAAAACAAAAATCCTCACTTCTGGACCAGTCAACAATATTCTTATCAATGGGGAAAAGATTTAAGTTGTCAAGAACTTCATTCTTAGATCAACTATCAACACTCACAGACGAAGCAGTCAAAGAATCAAACGACATATTGCATTAGGCAAATCTGCTGCATAAGACCTTTTTAAAGTGTTGAAAAGCAAAGGTGTCAGCTTGAGGACTAAGGTGCACCTGACCCAAGCTATGGTATTTTCATTAACCTCATATACATGTGAAAGTTGGACAGTAAATAAAGAAGATCGAAGAAGAATTGATGCTTTTGAGTTATGGTGTTGGAGGAGAATATTGAAAGTGCCATGGGCTGCCCATAGAACCAACAGAAGTCTAGCCAGAATGCTCTTTGGAGGCCAAGATGGCCAAACTTCATCTCTCATACTTTAGACATATTGTCAGGAGGAACCAGTCGCTGGAGAAGTATATCATGTTTAGTAAGGTGGAGGGTCAGAGAAAAACAGGAAGGCCTCCAGCAGGATGGATTGGCCAAGTGGCAGCATTACTGAGCTCAAGCGTGGCAACAGTAGTGAGGTTGGCCTAGGATCGAGCAGTGTTTTGTACTGCTGTGCATCAGGTCGCTATGAGTCAGCACTGACTCGATGGAACCTAACAACAACAACTGTATATCAAGGCAGGTCTGGTCCTACTACACACTTTATTGTAGGCCACCATGCAATCCATGCTTCACTGAAGCAATTAAATAATTCATTAGATCTGTGCTTAATGGGCCCATATCAATAAATTCATACTGAACTAATTTTACGTTCCTTGCAACATTATCCTACATACACCCTTAACAGCCATTTCCATGCATACTCTTCAGGTTTCTGATGGTACCTATAAGAAAAATCAAGCAATTATTTTGGAGTATACCATACCTCCTCCCGTGTGATAGTTTGTATTTCACCTTTGGGGGCTCTCGGGGACTTTAGTTGCAGGTCTAGAAGCAATAATTGTTAATGGCTGCTTTCCCTGGCAACAATCAGAAAAAAAAAAAATGTCTTGTAAGGCATCTGGCTCGGACACTGCCCCAGGTGGTATATCAGACAATAACTGATCAGGCACACCTCGTCACCAAAGTTAAGAGGGCTGCTTCTGTGACAGAAGTGACTGAATAGAATTTGGGGGCTCTATGTCTCCAATGTCCTGATTATCTGCCCACATGCCCCCATCCCAAGTATCAGGATCTCATTTTGTCCCAAACAATTCCCTCACTATAACATCAGACTCTACTCATCATGCTTGATAAAGTAGAGTCATACTTTGGACATATTGTCCGGAGGGAACAGTCACTGGAGAAGGATGTCATGCTGGATAAGATGGAGGGTCAGAGAAAAAGAGGAAGACTCCCAATGAGATGGATCAGCCAGGTGGCATCACTGATGGCATCAAGTGTGGCAGCGATAGTGAGGTTAGCCCAGGATCGGACCTTGTTTCGTTCTGCTGTGCATGGGGTCCCTATGAGTCGGTTCCGACTTGATGGCATCTGACAACAACAACTATCTCTTCAATTTTATCAGTGTTTGCTTCATATATTTAGGTGCCTCAGTGTTGTTGTTGTTGTTAGGTGCCATCGAGTTGGTACCAACTCATAGCAACCTTATGCACAGCAGAACGAAACACTGCCTGATCCTGGGCCAACCTCACTACTGGTGCCACACTTGAGTCCATCGATGATGCCACTTGGCCAATCCATCTCACTGGGTTCTTCCTCTCTTTCTCTAACTCTCCTCCTTACTAAACATGATATCCTTCTCCAGCGACTGGTCCCTCCTGACAATATGTCCGAAGTATGTGAGGTGAAGTTTGGCCATCTTGGCCTCCTAGGAGCACTCTGGCTAGACTTCTTCCAACACAGATCTGTTGGTTCTATGGGCAGCCCATGGCACTTTCAATATTCTCCTCCAATACCATAACTCAAAGGCATCAATTCTTCTACGGTCTTCCTTATTCACCAGTGTTAGGTGCATATATACTTGTGATTGTTAAATCTTTTTGATTACTATATATAATATCCATCTGTATATCTTCTGACAGACTGCGTCTTAAGCCTACTTTGTTTGAATTAAGATTGCCACCTCAGCTCCCTGTTGGTTGGTATTTGCATGGACTTTTTTTCACCATCCTTTCAGTTTCAACCAATTTGTGTACTTGGGTTTAAGATGTGGTGTTGTACAGAGCACATAGTTGGATCATGTACTTTTATCCATTCTATTACTCTGCCTTTTGACTAGAGCAGTTAGTCCACTGACATTTACTAGTTGCTGATAAACTTACTTACTTCTGCCATTTTGTTGTTTTTTGTGTATCGTAAGCTTTCTTTGTCTTTGTCCTTTAACATTGCTTGCTTTTGTGTTTTGTTGATTTATTGTAGTGAAACTTTTTGATTCACTTCTCCTTTCCCTTTGTTTATTGTAATATATTTTCTAAGTGATTGCCACAAATATTTGTAAGAGCTTGTATTTATCACATTCTAGGGTATGTTGGTACTAATTTAACCTTACTAACATACCATTACTCTATCCTTGACCCTTATTTTGTTGAAGTTATCACTAATTACATATTTATCACTAATTACATAAATAATTTAATCTTGGCTTTTATATTTTTGTGATTAATGATCTGCTGCCTCCTCAAAGTAGAGTTGACCATGATGACATGGATGAAGTAAAGCTTTTGGGACCTTCATTTACTGATGAGGCACAATTCAAAATGAGAAGAAACAGCTGTAAATATCCATTAATAATAGCATCATGGAATATATGAAGTATGACTCAAGTAAAATTGGAAGTTGTAAAAAATGAAATGGAACACATAAAGCTCAGTATCCTAGTCATTAGTGAACTGAAATGGACTGGTATTGGTAATTTTTAATCTGACAGTCATATTGTTTACTACGATTTAGCTATTCCAGATCAAAAGGGCAGCATTTACCCAGGGCAAAAATCAGAAGAGTTGAGAAAGAAGGCGATATGGAAAAAAAAATACACAGGGAGGAAGTGGGATAAGTGAAGCTATGTTAAAGGGATTGTAATCATTGCGGTGAAACGAAATAAATGATTTGTTTAATGTAAAACTGATGATATGCTCTGTAAACCTTCACTCAATTTATAATAAGGAGTTTAAAAACAAAACGTAACTAAACTAAAACAATAAATCTATTCTCACCAGTTTGCACAAAGTTACTTTAATAGGGTCTATGTGGTGCTGTGGGTTAATATGCCAGACTGCAAAGCTGTTTGAGCTGCAAGGTTGGCAGTTCAAGCTCATCAGGTGCTCCTATACAGGGTCACTATGGGTTAGAACTGACTCGATGGCAGTTAACAAGAACAAAAAGGCACAGAATAGTTTAAATCAGGAAAGGTGTGTGCCAGGGTTGTATTCTTTCAGCATACTTATTCAATATGTATGTTGAGCAAATAATCTGAGAAGCTGGGTTCTATGAAGGAAAACATGGCATCAGGATTGGAGGAAGACTCATTAACAACCTGCGATATGCAGATGATACAACCTTGCTTGCTGAAAGTGAAGAGGACTTAAATACTTACTGATGAAGATCAAAGATCAAAAATCACATCCCTATAGATGGAGAAAAGACTTAAGTTATCAAAGACTAGTAGGAGATATTTGTTTCATTCATAACTGACAAGAATCTTCTGCCATTTTATTGTTTTTTTGTGTATCTTAAGTATTCAAATTTTTTGGGGATTTCCTTTTTTTTTTTAAAGCCATTTTATTTTCAACTTAAAAAAAAAAAAGACATATATTTTAATAACTGTTAGGGCAACTGAAAAGTCATTCTAAGAATGTGTGTATGTACACACACACATACAAACACACAAAGACATTTAAAAACAAAACAAAACAAGCAAAACTTTTGTTTCCAAAAACAGCATAAGAGAAGTCAAAAGAGAAGTGAAAATCTGGGTGAAACACTTGCATCTTAGATTATATAAAGCAGTTAATTCCTAGCGCAGAAAATATGTATTGTCAAAAAAAATAAAGAACAGTATTGATACATGCCACAACATGGATGAACCTCAAACTCATTATGTTAACTGAAAGAAGTCAGTCAAAAAAAGACCACACATATACAGGATGCGTTTCTGTACAGATCGAGAGATTAGTGGTTGCCTAGGGTGGGGTTGGAATAGAAGTGACTGATAATGTACATGGAGCATCTTTTCTGGGTGGTAAATATGTTCCTAAATAACATCATGGTGATGATTGTAGAACTCTGGAAAAGCATGCTAACAGCTATTGAATTGAATGCTTTCAATGGGTGGATTTTATGGTATGTAAATGTCTCAAAACAGTTACTTTTTAAAAAAACTGAAAACCCTGTAGGAAAATGGGCAAAAGTACTAAAAGACTAGTCTGTTCACAGAAAAGGAAAGGCAAAAGCCTGTGAATCATCTGAAAAAAATATTTCACATCACTCCTAATTAAAGAAACGGACTTTAAACAAGAGTCTAATACTATTTTTCCTCCATCCAACTGGTAATGTTGGGAGACAATTGTTGTTGTTGTTGAGTGATATAGAGTCATTTCCGACCCACAGCAACCCTGTAGAGGGTTTCCAAGGGGCAGCTGGTGAGTTTGAACCACTGACCTTGTGGTTTAAAAGAGTTTGCAGTCAAGCACATTAGCCCACAGTGCTACACCAGGACTCCTGGGAGACAATACTCTATGGTTTTTCTGTACATCTTGTGACAGCTTTTGTTCTCAACTATGTTTTCAAAGATTTTTGTATTGCAAAAAGTCTGAAAGGACAAAACAGTTCTTTACTCTGAGACAGAGTGTAGATTTTATATTCTGATTATGATAATAAAGATAACACTTTCCTCCAGGTTGGGTAAATTTGTTAGCAATCCGTTATAAGACTGGGGGGTTTCCTAAACTCTATGTTTCTCAGTTACACAAGCTCATCTGGGCACAACATCTATCTGTGCCACTCCTCATCCTCCCTGTAGGATTGAGGAACATGAAGACTGATGGGAACTGATAAAGCACATGTTACCTGATGTAGCATAAACAAGATAATCCTTTGAAGAATCTAGTGTCTTTTGCCAGCAGCCATGAAACAGTGACAGGCTAATTTGTTAGTTAGCTAGGAGGGTAAAAATCTCAGATCCACATAGAAAAATTAACTCAAAATGGATAAAAAACCTAAACATAAGAGTTCAAGGATAACATTCTTAGCATTTTATAGGCATATATCTTTGTGACACCCAATTAATAAATGGTTTCTTAGATATGGCACTAAAAGTAAAAATCATCAACAAAAAGATAAATTGTGCTTCTGCAAAATTAGTAACTCTTGTGCTTCAAAGGACACTACCAAGAAAGTGAAATGAGAACCCACAAAATAAGAAAAATATTTGTAGATCACATATCTGATAAGAATCTGGTGTTGTTAAGTGCTGTCGAGTTGGTTCCGACTCACAGCAACCCTGTACAGGGTTTACTAGGAACAGCTGGTAAGTTTGAGCCGCAGACCGTGCAGTTCACACCAACCTTGTGGTCCAGTGCATTATCCTGCAGCACCACACCAGGACTCCTATTCTAGTAGCCACAATCTATTAAGAACTCTTATACCTCAACCATAAAAAGAAAAATAACCCATTTCTTAAAAATTAGGCTAAGGGGATAAACCATTAGGCAAAGTATCTGAGTAGATATTTCTCCAAGGAAAATATCCAAATCATCAATAAGCATTTCAACATCTTTAGTCATCAGGAAGGAAAATACAAATATAACAAAACGTCAATGAGATACAACTTCACACCACTTGTTTTTAGGTGCTATCTTGTAGATTTTGACTCATAGCCACCCCATGTGATAGAGTTGAACTGCCCGGTAGGGTTTTTCTAGGCTGTACTCTTCATAGGAGATCACCAAATCTTTGTCCTCTGAAGCCTGTTGGTGGGTGTGAAAGCCAGCCTTTCAGTTGCAGCAAAGTGCTTGACCATTATTTGCACCTTCAGGGTTCCATTCACACCCACTAGGATAACTCTAACCCAGAGGCAGACAAATGTTGGTAAGGACATGCAAAAAGTAGGACTCTCATCTACTGTAGGAATGTAAATGGTGCAGTCCATTAATTGATTGGTTTGTGGCTGTGTACCGTTTAGTCAATTCTGACTCACAGCAACCCTGTATAGGGTTTCCAAGATTGTAAATCTTTATGGGAACAGAAAGCCTCATCTTTCTCCCACAGAGCAGCTAGTGGATTTAAACTTCTGACTTTGCAGTTAGCATACCAACACGTAACCCACTACACTACCAGGGGTCAATCAACTGATACATGGATAAATAAAATGTAGTATATCCATACAATGGATTATTATTTGGCACTAAATAGGGTCTGAACCTAGAAGTTCTCCTTAGCTGTAATCAATCCCCTGTTACATGGAATTCTATTGATGTCTTGGTGGAAGGAGGGGAAGAGTTCTATAATTTCAGGATTAGATATAGGTCTTTTAGTGCATCTTTGGCCCTGGACTGTGACTACACAAGTGCTTCTCAGGTTCACCCATACATCCCTAACTCCTCTCTCACCACACACATAGATACACCCCAGCTACAGTGAGTCAGAAAGACTTGAGTTACCTCAGTTAGCTTACAGTAAAACCAAAGTTTCTCAGGTTCTAATGAAGCAGTTTCCCTTGAAAGTAAGTCAGTTGTAAAGTCGAAAAGAGTGCTGTCGGCATATTTTAAATGTTTACTTTTCCCCTTGCCCTGCCAGAAGCATGAGAAGATTTTTCTCAAATCATCACCCTAAGAACCTGGTAGGGTCCCTGGTAGTAAATCATGAAGTTAGAAGAAGCCTTAAGACTACCACACAAGAGATTTTCTTCAGTTATACTTTAATTGTTCCTATCAGTACTGCCTCCCAGGATAGATTTCTACTACTTGGCTGTAAGCTGTGATTCTTAGAATCTACCTCTCCAATTTCTGGAGTAGCAATTTACCCTGTGAACTCAATTCTCTGAAAAGAAGGGTTTTTGATTTTCAGTTTGAAAACAGTTTTACTTTTAGTGATGATGGGAGAGGCAACTTCCAAGTTCTTTATATGTCAGCCCGGAAACTTGAAGTCCTCCATTCAGCTTTTAAAATTCAAAAATAAAAAGCATGATCCCATAAAATAACAAGAGCTTCAAGTTTACTTAATGTTAGATCTTAGCCTCTTCATAGATAGGGTCTACAGGGGATTAATCTTTTTCCAGTGGCAAAGGAGATCAAATTCCTCATTTCCTTGTTAGCTTTCTACCCTTCCTTACTGGAATTTTTATAGCTTCTGTTTCTGACACATGCACCCTCCTTTCCTGAGAGGAGGAAAGAAATATTCTTAGTTGACTGGTAACATCATGATAGTTTAATGTTTTCTGAACCTTGCAGATATTTAAAGATGACAATGTTGGGGGCCCATAATGGTTTCTTAAGGAGTTCTGGTAACATTGTGGATTAGGTGTTGGGTTGCTAACCCCAAAATCAACACTTCAAACCCACCAGCTCCTCCAAGGGAAAAATATGAGGTTGTCTGCTCCCATAAAGATTTTCCATTTCAGTTGTCATCAATAGAGTTGCTATGCATCAGAATTGGCTCAGTGGCAGTGGGTTGGGTTTGATTTTCATGGTTTACTGAGGGGAAGTGGTGGTTCAGTCATATAGGAGACACAAGTTCAGTTTCTGGCCAGTGCACCTCACATGTAGCCACCACCCATCTATCAGGGGTGGTTTTCATGTTGCTATGAAGCTGAACAGGTTTTTGCAGAGCTTCCAGACTAAGACAGACTAGGAAGAAAAGTCTGGAAATTTAGCTCCAAAATAAGTCTATAGATCATAATGGTGCAATCCACAATTGATCATAGGGATAGCACAGGGCAGGACAGTGTTTCTTTCCATTGTGAATGGGGTCTACATGAGTTGAGTTCAAACTCAATTAAATCTAAAAACAATGTAGTTTCTTAAGAGGTTCTCCCTAGATCAAGACCATAATCTCAGGGGATACCTTGTCACAAAGACAATGTTCTACATCCTACTTTCGTGAGTAGTAACTCATGAGCAGCCATCTAAGGTACAACTATTGGACTCTTCATGTGCAGAAGAACAAAGAGTGATGAGATTGTAAAATGCTTAGAATCAAATAGTTCAATGGATTAATGAAACACACGAACATCAAGTCTCTACGACTCTGAGCCCAGAAGAACTAGATGGTGCTTGACTACCACTACCAACGCCTCTGAAAGGGATCACATTAGAAGGTCCCAGACAGAGTGGGAGACAATATGGGAAAAAACTCAAAATCACAAAAAAAGGCCAGACTTACTGATCAGAAGGAAACTGGAAGAACCCAAGACTACAGCCCTCGACTACCCTTCATGTTTGGAAAGGAACTCATCCTCGTGGCCTAATTTTCAACCAAGACGTAAACAGGTACAAAGGGAGGACAGCAACATTAGTAATATACTCACTGTAGAATGGTCCACCATTCAAGATAAAAAATGCAAACTTTACCTAAGGACAAAGTTCAGAAGAGCTGGGAAAGAGGGTGGAATGGAAATAAAAACTACAGGGAGAAGTGGGATAAACGTTGTTACATGGAGGGGATACAATCATTGAGATGAAACCAAGTGTATGATTTTATAAATGTAAAACTGATAATTTACTCTATAAATTTTCACATCAAGGATCAAGCCTATCCCCTCTGTACCTAGGATTGATAGGGACAGGCAACTTAGACATTGGCTACCTAAAATGTGGAGTGGGGGAGCTATAAAGGCCTGAACGGGCTGGCTTACATGTTTTCAAGAGGGAGTTTAGTATCAGAGTATGCGGGGGATGGTAGAATCCCACTGTATAGTTTCCCTCTTGTCTAAATGAGTGTGGTGAAAGGAGATGGGGATAGGATTCATTTGATTCAATAGTGAGTAATTGTTATCATACCTAGTTGTGATTGTCACAAGTAAAAAGGTAGAAGTTTTTGAAATATTAAGAGGTGAGTAGTTAATCTTACATTCCAGGAACAGAGGCCCCTAGCACCACGAAGGGAGAAGAGCATGAGCAGAATGTGGAACCCTATCCAAAGAAGCACAGAGTTGGAGGCAGAGATGATGGTGTGGAGAGATAAAGCAGCTGAGAACTCTAGACTCATGGAAAGAGAAAGGCTGTGTGATGGTGGGCAGGAGGCTGGCTTTCATAATGTGACTTTTGGTTGTTTAAACAGTTATATATTCCTACGTCATTTTGGTTTTGTACAACAAAAAAGGGGGTGCTTCTTGATAAAAGAAACAACCTATGATGGCTTTGGGGGGATGAGGAAATGATTCATGTGCTAGAGGGTAGACATGTGTTGACATGGGTGATGGGGAAGGCAACAACTGGAGAATAGTGGGCAGAGGAAAGATGGAGGTATCAGGAGACAAAGGGAGGAATGCAGTGGTTAAAGCAAGAGATAAATGATGTTAACCGTTGATGCATGCATGGAATTGCAACCATGTAATAAAGCAAAGTATCTGATTTATTGAATGTAAAACTGATCTTCTGCTCTGTAAACCTTCACTCAATATACAAGTAAAAAAAAAAAAAAGTCTTGTAGATTCTGTTTCACAACTGATCCATGGGAAACAGTCATGCATCCATTATCTAACAAACTCTGAAAAACAGGCTGACTCCAGTCTACTAGTAGTAATTCTCCTTTGCTCTCTAAGCAGCATGCCAGGTTTCTTATTCTCCCAATTTCCTGGAAAGGAAACCGACACCATTCAACTGAGACTGTTGAATTCATGGAACACATAGCAAACTTGGAAAGTGGTCTTATTGAAGCCTCTCCTTCTGGATGTGAGGGTCTCTGGATGCACAGTGCACTAAGCATTGGGCTGCTAACCAAAAGGTTGACAGTTTGAATATACCAACTGCTCTGCAGAAGAAGGCTGATGTAGCCTTGGAAACCCTATAGAGCAATTCTACTCTGTCCTGTAGGGTGATTATTGGTTGGAATTAATACAGTGGCAATGGATTTGTTTGTTTTATTTGAGGGAGAACTCACATTTTCTGCATCTCTGCATTCACAGAGAAACAGGATCTAAAGCAGACCAGTAGCTCTCTCCAAAAAAAATTAAAAATGTTTAAAAATTCCTTCTTTTTCCTTTTATCTTACAGTGAAGAAGTTGCACAAAACTTTGACAAAATTATCATAATTAATATTACCAATGAGGGGCAGTAGATGTGCTACTCTAAGAAAAAATACATCATTTATGTAGCATTTTGACTATGGATTCATTAATATAATGTAACTCTAAGAAAATAGAGAATTATAATGAGAATCAGTCTCATAAAAACAAAGAAGTCAAATTTGGAAGCAATTACTATGATGGTTACGAATGATTCAAGTAATTTATATCACTAGATGGCTCATCTGAAAATATAGGGTTGGCAAATGTGCTGCATATATTTTTATAGCAATAAAAATGTTAGCATTCTTCTAAAGTATAAAAACAAAATAAAGCTCAGAAATTGTTAAAGACTATACAGAATAAAGAAATACCACAATTGAATGTGACATGTATACCAGCAGCCTCTAGTGGAGGAAAAAACAAATGCTAAAATGGACATAATTAAGTCAGTTAACAAATTAGTATATAGACGGCAGTTATTTTGTTTTTTTAAAGTATTGTTTCCATGTTACATTTCCTGAGGTTATTTACTGCACTCTGGCTACATAACAATGTTCCTTTTCTTAAGAAATTTACAACATAGTATCTGGAGATAAAGGGACATGATATATGTGCTTATTCATAAATGGCTCAAAAATGACATGCATATATATGTGGGCAGAAGAAGAGAGCTAACATTAAAGCAAATGACAAATGACATAGGTGACTAGGGATAAAAAGCAACTGGTGTTTTCTGTACTATTCTTGTACTTTCTCTGTATGTTCGAAACTATTTCCAAGTAAAAAGATTTTAATTTTTTAAAGAGATAAATCTGCTCTCTTACATTTCCAAGAACATGATTCGTTCATTTGTATCCTTGATACATATAATGGGCCCAGAGTCAAATATATAAACTTTAACTAGTTCTTCTTTCAGCGTTTTCATGTGGGGGAAAAAAAAGTGTACAAATAAAGACGTGTATGTTATGGACACACAAGTTGAAAAACAGTAACATAAACACCTGTGTATTCAAGAGAGAGCTTATAAAACAGTATTGTCAACATAGAAGAACCTATTCCCACCTCTGGCATGCCTTCACCAAACCAGAAAATAACTATCCTGATTTTTATAATTGTTTCAATATCCTTTCTCAAGGTTTTATCACATATGTATGTAAAGTTTAACAACGTATAATCTGAATTTGACTGTTTTGCATTTTGTACAAATATAATGAAATAATAATTTTTTTCTGCAACTTGCTGTTTTGCTCAATAGTACATTTGTTTGAGAAATGAGCAGGATCACCCATGGTGAATAGGTTTCATCAGCGCTTCCAAACTAAGAACAAACTATTAAGAAGGAAAGTAGACTACTTCTGACAGATTAGCCACTGAAAACGTCATCAATAGCAGCAGAAGACTGTCTGATAGTGTCCCAGAAGATCAACCCCTCAGGTTGGCAGGCACTCCAAATGCAACTGCCTCCTCAAAGTAGACTTGCCCTTACTCTAACATGGATGGAGCAAAACTTTCTGGATATTCACTTGTTCATGAGGAACAACTAAAAATGAAAAGAATGGATGTCAGAAGAGACTTTAAAACTTGCTCTTGAGCACAGAGAAACTAAAACAAATGGAAGAAATGAGGAGGTAAAAGAACTGAACAGAAAATTTCAAAAGGCCCCTTGAAAAGACAAAGTATTATAATGAAATGTGTAAAAACATGGAGTTCGAAAACCAAAATGAGAGAGCACACTAAGCATTTCTCAAACTGAAAGAACTGAAGAAAAGATTCAAGCCTCAACTTTCAGTATGGAAGGATTCTATGGGAAAAACATTTAATGATGCAGGAAACATCAGATGAAAATGGAAAAAATAAACAGACTGTGTCAAAAATAATTGGTCAATGTTCAACCATTTCAATAAGTATCCTATGAACAAAAACTCACAGTATTGAAGGAAGAAATCTAAGCAGAACTGAAGCACTGGCAAAAAACAAGACTCCTAGAATTCATGGAATACAAACAGAAATGATTCAACAAACCAATATAGTACTGCAAGCACTCACTAGTCTATGTCAAGAAATTTGGAAAACAGTTACTTGGCCAGTCTACTGGGAAAAATCCGTATTTGTCCTCATTCCAAAGTAGTGACCCAATGGAATATGGAAATCAACAAACAATATCATTAATATCAGTAAAATTTTGCTGAAGATAATTCAAAAATGGTTGCTACAGTACATCGATAGGGAGCTGCCAGAAAATGAAATGGAATCAAAGGGAGACGTGGAACAGGGATATCATTATTAATATTTGATGGATCTTGGCTGAAAGCAGAGACTACCAGAAAGATGTTTACTTATGCTTCATGACTGTGCAAAGGCATTCAACTATGGCTCATAACAAACTATGGATAACATTGTGAAGAATGGGAATTCCAGACACTTCATTGCACTCATGAGGGCCAAGAGGCAGTCTTAAGAACAAAATAGTGGGATACTGAATGGTTTAAAATCAGGAAAGCCATGCATCAAGGTTGTATCCTTTCATCATAAATATTCAATCTGTATGCTGAACAAATAATCAAAAAAACTGGATTATATGAAGAAGAATGTGGCATCAGGAGTAGAGGAAGATTCATTAACAACCTGAGATATTCACATGACACAACCCTGCTTGCTAGAAGTGAAGAGGACTTGAAATATTTATAGATGAAGATCAAAGAGTACAGTCTTCAGTATGGATTACACTTCAATGTAAAGAAAATTAAAATCCTCATAACTTGCCTAATAAATAATAACATGATAAACACACAGAGAAAAATTTGAAGTTGTTAAAGATTTCATTTTACTTGAATCCACAATCAATGTTCATGGATGGATGCAGCAGTCAAGAAATCAAACAATGTATTGCATTAGGCAAATCTGTTAAACTCTTTAAAGTGCTGAAAAGCAAAAATGTCAGTTTAAGGACTAAAGTGTGCCTGACCCAAGCCAGGGTATTTTTCAATCACTTCATATGAGTGCAAAAGCCAATCAATGAATAATGAAGACCAGAAAAGTATCATTTCATTTGAGTTACGGTGTTGGCAAAGAATACTGAAATTACCATGGATTCCTAGAAAATGAACAAATCTGTTCTGGAAGCAAGACAGGATTGCTCCTTACAAGTGATGATAGTGAAGCTTCGTTTCTCCTACTTTGGACATGTTGTCAGGAGGGAACAGTCCCTGGAGAAGGACACTATGCGTGGTAAAGTAGATGGTAGATGAAAAACAAGATACAATGACACAGAGCAGCAATAATGTGCTCAAACACAACAATTGTGAGGATGGCATAGAACAAGGCAGTGTTTCTTCTGTTATATGTTGTACTTACGATACCTAGGAGTGAGAACTGACTCCACTGCACCAAACAACAACAAATTGATGAGCATCTGTGTTGCTTTTGTCATTATTAAATAATGCTGTTGTTTACATTCTTGCACTTGTCTCTTGATGAATATGTTTATGAAGAATCTCTGTAGTACATTCCAAAAAATGGAATTGCTAGATTATAGAGTAAGCATGTTTTCAATTTTACTAGATAATGGCAATTTTTTTATATAAATGTTTTATTGTGGATTATGTAATAGTTTACATGGGAGAACATTAGTTTTACATTCATTCTATCGTATATCATTTCATTGCTACGGTTAGAATCACCTCCATGCATCGTCAACCAACCAAAGGGTATACCCTGCAAGCCTGCCCCCCAAACTCCCCTGGGTGTCAACACACAGCCCCTCTCCCTCTCTGGATCTCAAGTCCCCAGCTGCTCCATCATCTCTACCTCATCTCAGGCATCCCTGCTTCTCTGGGTAGGGTCCTGCTCTCCGATCTTCTCCTAGGGACCTCCACTCCTAGACTGAGAAGTTAATTACTCCCCTCCCTGCTATAAAACGTCTACCTTTACATTTCCAACCCTCACAATCAGTCCTGATAACAATTTTTCACTATTGTATCACAAGAGACCTATCTGCATTTCATTTCATCAGCCCTGCCTAGACTGATTAGATACTACTCAATGGAGATTCTACCTTCCCCCACGCCCTCTGGATCTAGGTTCCCTCTTGAAAGCTTGTAAGACAGTCACTTCTTGCCTTTGTAGCACTCTCCCCGCCCCATTTTGGATAGCCAATGTCCAAGTTGCCCATCCCTGTCTACTCTGTGTATTGATAGGTGGGAATGACCCTTGCTGTAAAGATTTGTTCCCTCTTTTGAGCTACTGCATCCATAGATGTAGGTCAAGTTCATCAAATTGTATCAGATTACATTTTTTTTCTCTTTCTTTCTTCTTCTGGTTGAGCTCTGATCATCTAGTCATTGAAGCCAAGTCAAGTGGGTAAAATCTGCAAGTGTGGGTGTTCTTGCGCATATCCCCTTTCTTCTTATCAGCTGGACACTTCACTCTCCACTCTAGTCCTCTGTGACTATGTCACTGACTCTGGGCCCAAGAGTCCCCAGGTCTTGGATAATGTCATTTTTTTTCAGCGATTAAAGCAATTTATATTCCTACTAGCTGTGTATGAGAGATTTCTTTACTCTGTAACTCTTATTGTTCAAATTTAAAATTTTTGCCATTCTGACAATTAGGAATGGTGTCTTACTATAGTTTAATTTGCAAACAATTGAAAGAATGTTTCCTTGGGGGTGTGGCCTGCTTCCAATATAATGGACATGCAGGAAGTACTGCTCTCTTTCCTGGTGGGTCTGGATCTAGCATCTGGGTCATCTTCCAACCTCTGGTTCTTTGCACCCTGCTCTATTGTGGATTTACCTGCTGGGCCTGCACACTGAATGTGTCTGGAAGCGGTGCTATGGATACTCTGTGGTGCATGCACCCACCTGCTAGAAAACCCAGATGCCCACCGGCAGGCTCTACATGCCTGCTCCTATTGTCCCAGCTCGTGTGCAGAGTGCCAACTCAGGCTTTGATCACCCATCACCCTGCTTCTGCCCCAGTTCCAGGGCTGTGCTCCTGCCCTGTGCCCAGACTTGGGATTCTTGCCTTCTGGAGTCACCCCTGGATCTTGGTTCACCTGGCTTGGACTTGGGACTCCTGTTGACCCCAACTGTTGATCTTGGCTCAGCTGAACTAGGACTCTATCTCAACAATTGTGAGAGATTTTCTTGATACAGACTTCTCTTTATATATATAAGTCGCACTGATTTTGCTTCTCTAGAGAACCCAGCCTGAGATATTTGGTACTGAGAGTGCTTTTAGAGAAATAATAACACAAGAATACATTTTTAAATTGGTTCTCAAGTCTGACTAAATTTAAGATAACTCTGCCTCCACTAGTAAAGAGAGTGAGGATGCAGCTAATCTCTGTCATGAAGTGGCAATATTAATATGTGAAATATCACCACCAACAGATCATGTACTGGGGAGAAGAGAGGCTCCAGGTGATTGATTGTATTATACTTTTCTAAATTTTGCTAGGATGAGAAATACAGAGAAGTTGGTTGGCTGTCCTACTTAATAGATGGAATAGTAAAAGAAAGTGATGTGCTCAGGGCTAAGGAGTCATGGCTCATGCATCATGTAAATGACCTTGAAGTCTCGATTTGTGCCCTGAAAGAAAACCTACTGTCCTGTGATAACACAGCTGAATTACCGATGAACTAGTCTTTTGCCTATGAAAGCAGTGACTCAAAATTCCAACCAGACGGAAAGAGTCTTCATATTAAGGAACAGCCTTGTTTCCTCAGTGTACTGGGTTGATAGCGATGAAAATTTAGACATTGGCTATCAAAAATGGTGGGGGGGGGGTGCTACAAAGGCATGAAGTGGCTGGCTTACAAGCTTTCATGAGTGTGCTTAGTTGCAGAATGATGGGGAAAAACAGACATAAAGAGCAGAAGGGATAAGAAAACAAGATCCTTCAATATCTGTCTACAAGAGAGACAGATCAAAAAGATGGAGACAGCCTAAATACTCATCGATGGAAGATTGGCTAAACAAACTTTGGTACATACACACAATGGGAAATTATACAACACCGAAGAATAATGAAGAATCTGTGAAACACCTCACAACATGGTTTAACCTGGAGAATATTATACTGAGTGAAATTAGTCTATCACAAAAAGACAAATATTGCATGAGCTCAATGTTGTAAAAAAAAAAGGGGGGGGGGTTGTTGA
Organism: Chrysochloris asiatica; assembly: GCF_000296735.1. Taxonomy (NCBI): domain Eukaryota; kingdom Metazoa; phylum Chordata; class Mammalia; order Afrosoricida; family Chrysochloridae; genus Chrysochloris; species Chrysochloris asiatica. The sequence goes on along the minus strand of NW_006408547.1, from coordinate 689,756 downwards.
TAAAAGAAACTATAATCGTTACAGCAGGGGAGGGAAATTTTCATGGACTAGAAGGTAGACACATTTTTAACACCACTGACAGGGCAGGCAATATACAATAAGAGGCTGGCTAGCAGAGGAAAGATGAAGGTAGTGGGAGACATGGGAAGGAATGCAATAGATAAAGTGAAAAGAGATAAATACTGTTAACTATTGGGACATGGAGTCCTGGTGTGGCACTGTGGGTTAATGCGCTAGACTGAAAAGCCATTTGAACTGCAAGGTTGGCAGTTCAAGCTCACCAGCAGCTCCTCGGAAACCCTACACTGGGTCGCTATGGGTCGGAAACAACTTGACGGCACTTCCAACAACAACAACAATTGGAACATGGAGGGGACTGCAACCATGTAATGAAGCACAGTCTATGATTTGTTGAATGTGAAACTGATGATCTGCTCTGTAAACCTTCACTCAATTCACAATAAAAAGTTGAAAACAAAAAGTGACTGAATTACAACATTGGTTCAACTTCCAACTTGGAATGCTAAACTGAGAGCACTGATTGGGAAGAAATGGGATCCTAAAACTTGGAATGGGGACATGTGGGCAGATAAACAGGAATCTGGGGACATAGAACATGTAGATCTTCTTCTTGTAGACTGCTGTGATTGTTATATTATGTAAACCAGATTTAACAGTGGGAACTGCCCTAAATGAATTAAGATACGTAACCACAATGGGGCTGATTGGACACTGGTGGTAGGGGCCAAGTAGCAGCATTTAATCAACAAAGAGAAGGTGGGCATGGTTACCATAAGGGACAGGAGAATCAAAGCAGTAAGCAGAATAGTCTGACTCATGTGAACTTACAGCATTGGCTAATTAGGCAGGATGTTACTAGTGAAATAGGTAGGAAACTTACTAAATATTTATTTGACTAGTACAAGAACTATGGGTCAAGTGAAAGACATTCTAACTTGAATCGCCAAAACAGAGTCAGGAACTTGTCAATCAATTCCCATCTTGAGCCAGTTTGTTGTTGTTGTGTGCTGTGGAGTCGGTTCCGACTCATAGCGACCCTGTACAGGGTTTCCGAGGTGTAAATCTTTACGGGAGCAGAAAGCCTCATCTTTCTCCCACGGAACAGCTGGTAGTTTCGAACTGCTGACCCTGAGGTTCGCAACCTGATTCGTAACCACTACGTTACCAGAGCTCCTTACAGACCCACAATACCTTGAATGAAGAGGTGGCTAGACCCCTTGAGGGAGGACCCCATTACGTTGCCAGTTGTAAGTCTTTCTTCTGGCCTTCCCCCAAAGGAATCTACAGCCTTTTACAAGGGTGACTGTTTATTGGGAGAAAGGAAATAATCAGACTTTTGGGGGATTATTAGACACTGGCTCTGAATTGACACTAATTCCCAGAGACCTAGAACATCACTGTGGCCCACCAGTCAGAGTGGGGGTGTATGGAGGTAAAGTTATTAATGGGGGTCTTAGCTCAGATCCACTTCACTGTGGATCCACTGGGTCCCTGAATTCATCCTGTGGTGTTTTCCTCAGTTCCAGAATACATAATTGGAACAGACATACTTAGCAACTGGCAGAACCCCCACAATGAATCCCTGAAATGTGGAATAGGGGCTATATGGTTGTTTTTGTTTTGTTTTTGTAAAAAGCCACGTGGGAACCTTTAGAACTAACTTTACCTATCAAGAGAGTAAACCAAAAGCAATACCACATTCCTGGAGGGATTGCAGAGATTAGTGCTGCAGTCAAGGACTTGAAGGATGCAGAAGTGGTGATGTCCACCACATCCCCAGTCAACTCACCTATCTGGCCTGTGCAAGAAAATACAGATGGATCTTGGAGAATGACAGTGGATTATCATGAATGTAATCAGGTTGTGACTCCAACTGCAGGTGCTGTTCCAGGTGTTTTTTCTTTACTTGAGCAAATTAATACATCCCCTGGCTGACCACTGCCTTTTTATCAATT
>NW_006408547.1:678359-687410 GCF_000296735.1 Chrysochloris asiatica | reverse complement strand
AGTGCATTAACCCACAGTGACAGAGGGTGGGAAATTAATCCAACAAAAATTTAGGCAACTTCTACCTCAGTGAAATTTCTAGGGGTTCAGTGGTATGGGTAATGTAGATATATTCCTATTAAAGTGAAGGATAAGTTATTGCATTTGTCCCTTCCCACAAGCACTCACCTGGTAGGTTTCTTTGGATTTTGGAGGCAGCATATTCCTCATTTGAGTGTGCTACTCTGGCCTATTATCAAGTGACTTATAAAGTTGCTAGTTTTGAATAGGGCCCATGACAAAAAACCTCTGCAACAGGTTCAAGCTGCTATGCAAGCTGCTCTGTCTCTTGGTCCATATGATCCAGCATTTTCAATGGTGCTTGAAGTATCACTGGCAGGTAGAGGTGCAGTGTGGAGTCTTTGACAGATCCCCATTAATGAGTCACAACGTAGACCCTTAGGATTTTGGAGCAAATCCCTGCCATCCTCTACAAATAACTACTCCCCTTTTACGGAACAGCTGTTGGCTTGTTACTTGGCCTTAGTAGGGACTGAACGACTACTCATGGGCCACTAAGTCACCATGTGACCGAAGCTACCCATCATGAACTAGGTGTTGTGTGACCCATAGAGTCATAAAGTTGGATGTGAACAGCAGCACTCCATCATTAAATGGAAGTAGTATATATGAGACATGGAAGATGTGAAGGCATGAGTAAGTTGCACGATGAAGTGGCACAAATGTCCATGGGCCCCACTCCTGTCACATTGCCTTCCCTCTTCCTATCTACACCTATGATCTGTTGACTGAGGAAGAGAAAACTCATTCTTGGTTTACAGCTGGTTCTGCACAATATGCAGGCACCACTTAGTAGCCAGCAGCAGCGCCACAGTTCCTTTCTCGGACTACCCTGAAGAGCACTGGTGAAGGGAAATCCTTCCAATGGGCAGAACTGTGAGCAGTGAATCGGGTTGTTCGTTTTGCTTGGAAGGCAAAATGGACAGATGTGCAACAGCATACTGATACATGGACTGTGGTCAATGGTTTGGCTGGATGGTCAGGGAGTTGGTAGGACATGATTAGAAAATTGGTGACAAGGAGGTGTGAGGACGAATTATGTAGAGAGACCTCTCTGAATGGGCCAAAAAAGTAAAGATACTTGTGTCTCATGTTAATGTGCACCAATGGGTAGCATCGGTGGAGGAGGATTTTAACAACCAATTGGACAGGATGACATTTTCTGTGGAAACTGATCTTGTTCTTGCTGCAGCCACTCCTGTTATTGCCCAATGGCCTCATGAACAAAGTAGCCACAGTGACAGAGATGTAGGTTTTACATGGGCTCAGCGTGATGGACTTCCACTCACCAACAATGACTTGGATAATGCCACTGCTGAGTGCCCAATCTGCCAGCAGCAGAAACCAACACTGAGTCCCAGTTATGGGACAGTTCCTCATGGAGATCAGTCAGCTACCTGGTGGCAGGTTGAGTACAATGGACAGCTTCCATAATGAAAAAGGCAGCATTTTGTTCTTACTAGGTATGTATTTGCCTTCCCTGCTCGCAATTCTTCTGCCCAAACTACCATCTATGGTCTTACAGAATGCCTTATCCACCATCATGGTATCCCACACAACATCACTTCAGATCAAGGGACCCATTTCACAGCAAATGAAGTGCAGCAATGGGACAGTGTTCAAGGACTTCACTGCTGTCTGGATTGAATGATGGAATGGCCTTCTCAATTATGGCGCCAGCTAGGTGACAATACCTGTAGAGTTGGGGTAGTATTCTCCAGGAGGCTGCCTGCCAAATGCTCCTGAAAGTGGTGCTATGAACACTCGATGGTGTGCGTGCTTACCTGACAGAAAAACCAAACACGACACCCATCAGAGGACTCTGCTCCTGTTGCCCCAGATTGTGTGCTCTGTGCTACCAGTTCTGAAACATGCCTGCCCTGGCCTTGGTGGCCTGTCCCCTGCAGCCACCCCTACTCCAGTGAGGTCCTGCTCTGTTCCAGGCCCGCTTGCAGTCTTGGTTCTTCTGGCCTGGACTTGGAACTCCTGTTGACCCTGCCTGCTGATTCTGGCTCAGCTAACCTGGACTTGGGGCTCTCTTATCTCTACAGTTGTGAGTCATTTCCTTGACATAAATTTTTCAGGCTTCCATTCCTGTCACTTCACCAACTGCGGCACTTGCAGGGAAAAGGGCCCCATCTGTGAGGAGCAGCACCAATGGCTTCCATGCTATCCTACAAGAGCCTGGTCCATGCCGTTTCCAGAACCATGGACAGCAGGACAACAATAACAGTATTTTTTTCCTTTGGACATAGCTAGACTTTGACTTCAGATTGATGAGAAAAGAAAATCCCAAACCACATAAGTGGTGCTTCTGAAGATCATTACAGAAGAAAGCCTCCTGGCACCGTATCAAGAGGGGTTTCTAGTTGTCTCCAGTCTACTTCTCCAAGTTAGCTGCAGACCGTCCTCACTACAGCTTTCCTTGTTTACAAGGAGCTGAGAGCTGCTTCCTTCACAGTGATGGTGCTAAAGAACACAGGTAAGCACTGAGATGCCTTACCTGGAAGCATGTGAAAAGACACTCAAGATGGAGGGTTTCCTTCTGAAATACAGCTGAGTGAAAAGAACGAATTCTTTTACTCGTGCTACTTTCATATGACATTTATCCCCATTGGCTTGAAAAGCATGTGAGGGTAGACATGGATTAGCACAAGCTAGTAGTTAGGTTGACCCAAGATCAGGCACTGTTTCATTCTGTTGTGCATAAGGTCACTATGAGTGGGTACCAATTCAATGGCACCTAACAACAACAAGAAGACCTATTGCCAACTAAATTTCTCTGATGGTTGGCTAGATAGAAGTGGGGGAGATGGGGCTAAAGGTCACCAAAAGAAGACAGGATTACTTTACCTATACTTATGGATGCAGAAGCTCAAAAAAGGGAGCAAATCTTTACAGCAAGGATCACTTCCACCCCCTCAGTACACAGGGTTGACAGGGATGGGCAACTTAGACATTGGCAACCCAAAATGGGAGGGACAATCAAGGCAAGAAATGACTGGCTTACAAGCTTTCAAGACGGATTCTAGTTCCAGATGGGGCAGGGATAGGTAAAAACTCCATTTCCCAATCTGTTGGGACTGGGCTAGCGAAAGGAAATGGGGATAAGACTCTTGTGGTACAATAGTGAATAACTGCCATCAGGACTGACTGTGAAGGTCAGAAAATGGGGAACAAAACTAAAAAAGACTGGGCTTACTGGTCAGAAAGAGACTGGAGGAACCCAAGATTATGACCCTCAACCACCCTTCAGGTTTGGAAAGGAACTCACCCTTGAGGCCCAATTTTCAACCTAGCGGTAGATAGGTACATGTTGTTGTTATGTGCTGTCTAGTTGGTTCTGACTCATAGTGACCCTGTATTGGGTTTGCAAAGAGTGGCTGGTGGGTTTGAACTGCTGATCTTGTGGTTAGCATTCAGTGATCCCACAGTGCCACACCAGAACTCTAGATAGGTATATGTTGCTGTTGTTAAGTGCCACTGAGTCTGTTCCGACTCATAGTGACCTGGTATAGGGTTTCCAAGGAGTGGCTGGTGAGTATGAACTGCTGACCCTGAAGTTCAAGCCAACCTTGGGGTATAGTGCTTATTCTACAGAACCATATGAAATAGGTATCTGGCGGGGGGAATAACAATAGTAAAGCATGCTCATTATGGAATGGTCCACCATTCAGGATCAAAAGGGCAACATTTACCTAAGGACAAAGTTCAGAAGGGTTGGGAAGGCTGGTGGAATAGAAATAAGGACCACAGGGAGGAAGTGGGGTCACTGCTGTTCCACTGAGGGGATTGCAATCACTAAGATGAAGCAAAGTGTAGGGTTTGTTGAATGTAAAACTGATGATCTGCTCTTTAACCGTCACTCAATTCACACTAAAAAGTTTCCAAATATTTTAAAAAGCAAAATAATGGAAATTTGTTCAATAAGGAAAAGTTAATGAGACTGACAGCAGATTGGTACTGTTGTGAAAGTACCAAAGAGTGGGTTCTTACTCAGAGCGAGCCTTACGGGGTTTCTGAGGAGTGACTGGTGCATCTGAACCACTGACCTTGAAGTTAGCAGTCCAGTGCTTACCTTACAGTGCCACACCAGGAAGCCTACATCTTCTAATAAGAAGTAAAATTTATACATTGGAAATAAGTATTTTCTCACTTTTCACTGAATTCTTTAGGATTTTTTCATAATACCATGCCATGCCAAGGATTGTTGTTACTCAAGTTAGAAAGACATGTTGGTGAAAACACACACACACAAAAGAAGTAATTCCAACAAATATTAATTGGGGGGAATAAAATAAAGATATGGACCCATGTATTTTGGTGCTTCCTATAAAAATGTAACTTTCATTATTAAATTTATTCATGTGCTAGTTCTCTAATACTGGAAAGAAAAATTAAATTTATATTGATTTTCATATGTTAAATGCAATCAAAATTGTTGACTCAGACCTCAATTGTTGTTGTTAAGTGCCAACTCATAGCAACCCTGTTTAGGGTTTCCAAGGAGCATCTGGTTGGTTTGAACCACTGACCTTGCAGCTCAAACTGACTTTGCAGTCCAGTGCATTATTCTGCATTGCTACACCTAGATCTTAATAGGTAAAAGCAATGTCTTTGTCCAAAGAGCTGTTGTTGATGGTGGTATGTGCTATCCAGTTGGTTCTCATTCATAGCGACTTTGGTGGGTTTGAACTGTCAAAACTGCAGTTCACAGTCTAGTGCTTATTATATAGTGCCTTACCAAGGCTTTGTCCCAAGAATTGTTGTTGTTGTTGTTGCTGGTGTACCATGTAGTTGGTTTCGGTTCAGAGCGACCCTGTATAGCATTTCTGAGGCTGGGCTCTAAATGTTTCTGGGAGCAGAAATCCTCATCTTTCGCCCATCAAATCGGTTCCACCCATCAAATAGTGACCCTGTATAGGCTTTCTAATGTGGCACATTCACCAACAGTGCCACACCAGAACTCCGTCCCAAGTATTATTATTGTTGTTGTTAAGTGCTGATGAGTCAGTTCTGACTCATACTGACCCTGTATAGGGTTTCCGAGGAGCAGTTGGTGAGCTTGAACTGCTGACCTTGAGGCTCAAAGCGACTTCTCAGTCTAGCGCATTAACCCACAGCACCACATAGGACTTCTCCATCCCAAAAATATAAACCCTAAAATGAACAAATACTGTATATACAATCTAATAAAAATTTGTAGGAAAGTAAGGTAATTATGCTCTAAGAATAGGTATTTCAACCAAAAATAAACACATAAAACTTTTACCTTATATTATCTGGAGACTGTGGGATATTATTTTCTAAGATTATTGTTTTAAAGTTATGAAAGCAAAAAAAAAAAAAAAAAAACCCAATAAAGTTATGAAAGCAATACTACATCTCTGAGTTAAAAATGCACTGTGTAGCTCTTTAGACATTGGGCTCTCATACCCTGGCTCCTTCCCACATGTTACATGGCGATATGATATTCCCAAGTCATGGATTTTGCTGTTTGATCTCTGATTCAGTTTGAAGATATTTGAGGGCTCCAGAAGATAGGCAGTTTTCTGAATACACTAAGTATACATATAAAGCAGCTCAAATGTACAAATGCTCCCATCAACAATCACTTCAAAGGCCATTAATAACTTACAGGTGTGAGAGTGGAAATGCCCTTTGCACTCCCCAACCCTTCTTGAACTCTGTTTTCTGTCTCTGGGTCATTTTTTAACAGTCAGTTCTTCACTTGGTAGTTCTCTTTCTCTATTTTCTCTTTCCTGGGTCTGGGACTCTTAAAGAATATTCTAGGAAAATACAAAAGCACACAAAAATGTTTTAAGTATTAATTTTAATCTTTTTCCATCCTTATACTATTTACTATTTTATTAGGAATAGATGGAAAGTAATTTATATCCTTTTCAAGGAAACGGAAAAAAAGGACAGGTGAGTGGTAATAAGCTGCCTGCTTTAGAATATGGGACAATTCTGATGTACTTTAATATCTAATTGGTTTCTACCATCACTGAACATGAGTTCTAAAACTTTACTAAATTGTGTGTGAGAAATACTCTTAACATCTAGATTAAGACTTTTCAACAGCAGAATTATTGACATTCTGGGCCAGATAAGTCTTTGTGGTGGGGCTGTCCTGTAATGCAGACTGTTTAGCATCATCTAGCCACTAGACAGGTGTCCTGGTGTGATGCTGCAGGATAAGCAAGCACTCAATGGCAAGGTCGGTTTAAACCACAATGTTGACAATTCAACCCACCAGCCACTCCTTGGAAACCCTACACAGGGTTGCTATGAGTCGGAACCAACTCAAAAGCACCTGACAACAACAACTACCTACAAGATGGAAGCACAGTAGGCTAATCACTGGACTGCATGTAGTTCGAGCTCACCATCCACTTCGCAGAAGAAAGATAATATTTTCTACCTTCACAAAGATTTTTTAAAGCCTCAGAAACCCTATACAGGGTCCCAATGAGTCAGAACCAACTCAAGATCACTTAACACAACAAGAAGAACAACAAAAAAACTCAAACTACTAGATCTAGTAGTATGCCTTCCCCATTTGTGACAACCAAAATTATTTCCAGATATTGCCAAATGTCCCTATGAGTTACCCCTGGTTGGGCACCACTGATATAGATTGAACTATCTTTTGATCTGGTGTGGCACTGTGGGTTAATGTGCCAGACCGTAAAGCTGTTTGAACTGCAAGGTTGGAGGTTCAAGCACACCAGCGTCTCCTTGGAAACCCTCTACAGGGTCGTTGTGGGTTAGAACTGACTTGACGGCACTGAACAACAACAATGACAATCTTCTGATCATAAGCTACAAATCTGAATCAACTCCACATCAAGACTATTCAAATACGACAGATGAGTGTGTCTTTAACCACTGGATGAAGGGATGGTGGAGTGGTGGCTGTGTGCCGTGGAGTCGGTTCCGACTCATAGCGACCCTGTACAGGGTTTCCAAGGCTGTAAATCTTTACGGGAGCAAAACACCTCATCTTTCTCCCAAGGAACAGCTGGTAGTTTCGAATTGCTGACCTTGCGGTTTGTAGCCCGATTCGTAACCACTACACTACCAGAGTTCCTTGGATGAAGGGATATTTGCATTATATTGCAGTACCATTTGATTATTTGTAACTATGATGAGAAAAATGTACCATTACAATATAGAGAGCTGGCAGTCACCATCTTAAGCAAATGACTACAGGTCACATCACTAATAATGCATGCTGATATTATACAGTATATCATGCAGTATACAAGTAGCCTGAGTCTAACCAGTCTCTGTTTTATCACTGAGTTTGTAGAAATGAGGAGGGAGAAAATTAATTAAAGGACACCATGATGAAACAGATAAACAAAGAATGTGGGACACAATATAAGGTACATAGCCTAGATTCCACAAAAAGATTAATGTGATAAAAAGAAAACTAAAGTGGGGAACTATTCTAGATCAGAAAAAGACTAAAGGGACATAATAATGTGGGTTTGACTAGATCCAGTTTAAAAAAAGCAAAAAAAATGTTGAGAAATTTGACTATGAAATGTGTGTTAGGTGATATCAAAGTTGCAATGTTGTTGTAATTGCTAAGTGCCTTCAAGTCAGTATACAGGATTTCTGAGAAGTGACTGGTGAATTTAAATCACCGACCTTGCAATGCAAATTGACCTTGTGGTCTAGTGCATTACCCCATGGCACCATACCAGGAACCCAAAGTTACAATAGAGAATATGCATTTATATTGAACAATGTGCTTATTCTTAATATGTGCATGTTGAAAGTTAAGGTTTAAGGTCATGATGTTAGCAATTTACTTTAAAAAATTCAGTCAAATATATATACATATATATAAGGAGCTCTGGTAGCGTAGTGGTTACGAATCGGGCTGCGAACCACAAGGTCAGCAGTTCGAAACTACCAGCTGCTCTACGGGAGAAAGATGAGGCTTTCTGCTCCCGTAAAGATTTATAGACTTGGAAACCCTGTTCAGGGTCGCTATGGGTCAGAACCAACTCGATGGCACTTAACAACAACAACATATATATATTTACAATTACATATATATATAGATATAGATATATATATAGAGAGAGTCCTGGTGTGGCACTGTGGGTTAATGCGCCAGACTGCAATGCCGTTTGAACTGCAAGGTCGACAGTTCAAGCTCACCAGCTGCTCCTCGGAAACCCTACACAGGGTCGCTATGTGTTGGAACTGACTTGACAGCATGTAACAAAACAACAACTATAGATAGACAGATAGATAGACAGACAGACAGATAGATATGAGAGAAATCAAATGTGGCAAATGTGGTGTTTAGGTAGAGATATTTGTTGTAATATTCCACATGTATATGAGGAGATATACCATGGTTTGGATCAGGCAGCCTTCAAGCTGACATCTTTGCTCTTGAATACTAAGAAGGTCCTTTGCACAGAATTGCCTAATGCAATCTGTCATTTGATTTCTTGACTGCTGCTTCCATGAATATTGATTGTGAATCCAAGCAAGATGATGTTTTTGACAACCTTAATCTTTTCTCCATTTAACATGATGTTATTTATTGGTCTAAAAACTGCGAGAATCTCAATCCAGCAATTCCACTACTGGGTATCTACCCATAAGACAAACGAGCCATAACACGGGAAGATATATGCACACCAATGTTCATAGCTGCGCTATTTACAATAGCAAAAAGATGGAGTCAGCCAAAGAGCCCATCAACTGAAGAATGGATAAATAAGCTGTGGTACATACACACAGTGGAATATTATGCTACCTTGAAAAATAACAAAGAAGCTACATGCCACTTCATAACACGGATGAACCTTAAGGACATTATGTTGAGTGAAATTAGTCAGTCACAAAAGGAAAAATACTGCATAGGACCACTAACGTAAAAGACTAGGAAAAAGAACCCATACTAATCCACTAAAGTGGACTCTTAGGGGGTTGTTAGGATGTAGGGGTAGGGATAGGGGT
>NW_006408547.1:674723-676539 GCF_000296735.1 Chrysochloris asiatica | reverse complement strand
ATGCATGGACAGGATGATAACTATGCCAATGAAATGATGGATGATGGAATGAATGTAAAGCTGATGTTCTCCCATGTAGACTATCACACAATTCACAATGAAACATTAAAATAAAAAATAAAGTGAAAAATAAAATTGTGAGAATCTTTGTGTTCTTTACATTGAGGTGCAACCCATACTGAAGGCTGTGGTTTTGAACTTCAGCTGTATTTTAAGTCCTCTTCATTTTGAGCTAGCAAGGGTGTATAATCTGCATGTAGCAGGTTGTTAAAAAGTGTCTTCTCCAATCCTGATGCCATTTTCTTCTTCATAAAATCCAGTTTCTCAGATTATATGGTTAGCATACAGATCAACTAGGTATGGTAAAAGAATAGAACCCTAGCACAAAACTTCCTGATTTTAAACCATTCAGTGTCCCTTTATTCTGTTTGAACAACTGCCTTACAGTCTATCTACAAGTTCCCCATGAGCACAATTAAATGTTCTGGAACCCCTATTCTTTACAATGTTATCTATAACTTGTCATGATCTACAAAGTCCAAAACCTTTGCATAGTAAATAATTGCTATTCTCTGCTTTCAGCCAAGATCCACCTAACATCAGCAATGATAATCCTTGTTACATGTTCTCATCTGAATCCTGCTTGAATTGCTGGCAGTTCACTGGAAATATATTGTTGCATCCATTTTTGAATTATCTTTAGCAAAATTTTACTAGGATGTTGTGATAGATAAGACTTTGTGTCAACTGACTGGACAAGGATTCCCAGTGATTTGACAGTTAAGATGTGGTTATCCCCATAGTAATGAAACCTAATATAGGCATAATTAACAATATGATGGTTGGCTATGAGCAGCCAATCAATTGAAAGGATTTTTGGGGTGTGTGGCCTGCTCCCAATACAATGGCCATGCAGGAAAAGCTTGCTCTCTTTCCCACTGGATCTGGACTTGGGACTCTCCCCTACTATGACTGTGATCCATTTCCTTTAATATAAATTTACTTTATGTCTTTTTTATGTTGTTAATGAGCTCTGGGAGTGTAATGGTTATGAATCGGGCTGCGAACCGCAAGGTCAACAGTTCGAAACTACCAGCTGTTCCATGGGAGAAAGATGAGGCTTTCTGCTCCCGTAATGATTTACAGCCTCAGAAACCCTGTGCAGGGTCGCTATGAGTCATAACCGACTTCACAGCACATAACAACAACATATGTTGTTAAGTGCTGACTCAACAACATTAACAACTATATATATGTGTGTGTATGTGTGTATATATATCTATAGATATTGTTGTTGTTTTTGCTCTTGTTGCTTCTAAGTGCCTTTGAGTCAGTTACAACTCATAGCAAACCTGTGTAGGGTTTCCAGGAGCACCTGGTGAATCTGAACCACCAGTCTTGTGATTCAAACTGACCTATATATTTTTGTTGCTGTTAAGTGCCAACCAGTCAGTTTGTGGCACTGTGGAATAATGCACTGGACTGCAAGGTTGGTTTGAGCCATAGAGTTGGTGATTCAAACTTACCAGCCACTCCTTAGAAATCCTATACAGGGACATTACGGGCCAGAACCAACTCAATGGCACTCAAAAACAACATATATATATACATACATATAATTACATAAGGTTATAAGGAGCTCTGGTACTGTGTTATTGTTGTTGTTAGGTGCCATCAGTACCGACCCATGGCAACCTTATGCACAGCAGAATGAAACACTGCCTGATCCTGGGCCAATCTCACCACTGTTGCCATGCTTGAGTCAATCAATGCTGCCACTTGGCCAATCCATCTCACTGGGGGTCTTCCTCTTTTT
>NW_006408547.1:672428-673701 GCF_000296735.1 Chrysochloris asiatica | reverse complement strand
GTTTCTGTATTACCTTTAGCAAAACTTTACTCACATGGGATATCAAAGAAATTGTCCGATGATTTCTGTATTCTGTTGGGTCACCTCTCTTTGGAATAGGCACAAATATGGATCTCTTCTAATCAGTAGGCCAGATAGTTATCTTCCAAATTTCTTGGCAGAGATGAGTGAGTGTCTCCTGTGCCGCCTTACTTACTTGAAAGATTTCAATTTTGATTCCATCAATTCCTGGTGCCTTGTTCTTTGCCAATTCCTTCAATGCAACTTGGACTTCCTCCTTCAGTAGCATTGGCTCTTGATCATATGCTAGTTCTTGAAACAGTAGAACATCAACCATTTCTTCTTGGTACAGTGAATCTGTGTATTCCTTCCATCTTCTTTTGATGATTTCTGTATCATTCAATAATTTGCCCAGAGAATCTTTCAATAAGGAAAGTCAAAGCTTGAATTTTTTCTTCAGTTCCCCCAGCTTGAGAAATGCTGAGTGTGTTCTTCCTTTTTGGATTTCTGATTTCAGATCTTGCACATTTTGTTGTAATATTTGGCTTTATCTACTTGAGCTGATCTTTGAAATTTTCTGTTCAGCTCTTTGACCTTCTCATTTCTTCCATTTGCTTTTAGCATCTCTATGCTGGAGAGTAAGTTTCAGTGTTTCTTCTGACATCCATTTTGATCGTTTCCTTCTTTCTTGTCTTCTTAATGACTTTTTGCTTCCTTCATGCATGATGATGTACTTGATGTCATCCTACAACTCTACTGGGCTTCGGTCTTTAGTGTTTAATGTATCAAATCTGTTCTAAAGATGATCTCTAAATTCAGGTGGGATATATATATATATAGTCATGGTCATATTTTGACTCTCGTGGACTTGTTTTCATTTTCTTCAGCTTCAGTTTGAATTTGCATATGAGTAATTGATGGTCTGTTCCAGTCTTCCCCTGACCTTGTTTTCACTGATGATAAGGAGCTTTTCCATCTTCTCTTTCTACAGATGCAGTCAATTTGATTTCTATGAATTCCATCTGGTAAGTTCCATGTGTATAGTATGCTGTATAAAGAAGGTATTTGGAATGAACACATCAATAGCTTTGCAGAATTCTATCATGCGTTCTCCAGCATCATTTCTATCACCAAGGCCATATTTTCCGACTACTGATCTTTCTTCTTTGCTCTCAACCTTTGCATTCCAATCACCAGTAATGATCAATACATCTTGATTGCATGTTTGATCAATTTCATATTGAAGAAATTGGTAGAATTCTTCTATTTCATC
>NW_006408547.1:659490-671792 GCF_000296735.1 Chrysochloris asiatica | reverse complement strand
TTTCTTCCTAGTCTGTCTTTGTCTGGAAGCTCATCTGAAACCTGTCCACCATGGGTGACCCTGCTGGTATTTAAAATACTGGTGGCATAGCTTTCATAATCACAGCAACTCACAAGCCACCACAGTACAACAACTGACAAATGAGTGGTGGCTGTTTAGTTTTAAGTGGAAACTGTCACTTTAAACTTTAAGGAGATCTGTACGTATGCATAGTAGAACCCTCCAGGGGTGGGGGCTGGGTGTCCATTTGCTCAGTCATCCCCTCTAGTCACCAGAATGGAGGTGCGCAGACAGCGAGAGACCAATGAACAGATGACAAAAAAAGAATGTCCATACCTGTATCTCCATGGTTCTGTCAGGTGTTCATGGCCGTTCTGATCCTTTCCCTGCTTGGTCTCTCCCAAGATGGCAGCTGAGCATTTTGAATTAGAAAGCAATGGATTTCTTGGTTCTACTACAAATTCCCCTAGCTGTTAAGACTTCAAAGTTTCTAAATATTCCTTTATATGTGTTTAAGACTTCTAGCACAATCCCCCGAGCCTGCTTGGTCCGGTATTCTGTGTTGTTGCTGACGGAGCTCCTTATTCCTTGTCTACCCAATCTACCATCTTGTTGGTAATCTCTGGTAGCATAGTGATTACAAATTGGGCTGCGAACCTTAAGGTGGGCAGTTCAAAACTACTAGCTGTTCCGTGGGAGAAAGATGAGGCTTTCTGTGCCCACAAAGATTGACACACTCAGAAACCCTGTAAAGGATTGCTATGAGTTGGAACTGATTCCATGGCACATCACCACCACCACCATATAAGGTTATAGGACAGGTACATGTTTGACCTCTACTTCATAGGAATCAGCCTTGGACTGATTTTGAGTTTAGTTCTCTATCTCCTCTATTGAATCAGAAGAAGTAAGACATGGTTCCCACATGCATTTTTTTAGTTGGTGACAGAAGTAGGATTCATTAAAATTACTCCAAACTCATGGACGTATGAGATTTTGTAAGAAAAAGAACAAAGGGGAGCAGGAAGTGAAACTTTTGAATTTTAGATGGTTACTTTGGTTTTTGTTACCCATAACAACTGAAAAGTATATAAAAAATAAATTGCTTCAGTTAAAGGGAAAAAAGCAGATTCTGGACTTGCCAAAAGCAAATATTATGCTAGTTAAATAGGATGGCTGATAAGAGGCCAAGGTCTACTGGATCCACTTTGCCAAAGACCCAAGGCCATGCGCATATGAATAAGATTCATCTAAGGGTTATTGTTGTTGTTATTAGGTGCCAACCAGTCTGTACTGACTCATAGTGACCCTATGCACAGCAGAATGAAACACTGCCAATCCTGGGCCAACCTTATAATTGTTGCCATGCTTGAGCCCATTGATGTTGCCACTTTGTCAATCCATCTCACTGGAGGTCTTCTTTTTCTCTAACCCTCCACTTTACCAAACATGATATCTTTCTTCAGCGACTGGTCCCTCCTGACAATATGTCCGAAGTATGAGAGACAAAGTTTGGCCATCCTGGCCTCCAAAGAGCACTCTAGCTTCACTTCTTTCAACCCACATCTGTTGGTTCTTTTGGCAGCCCATGGCTCTTTCAATATGATCCTGTAACACCATAACTCAAAAGCATCAATTCTTCTATAGTCTTCCTTATTCACTGCCCAGCTTTCGAATGCATATGAGGTTACTGAAAATATCATGGCTTGGGTCAGGCACACCTTAATCCTCAGGCTGACACCTTTGCTTTTCAACACTTTAAAAAGTTCTTGGGCAGCAGATTTGCCTAATGCAATATGTCGTTTGATTTCTTGACTGTTGCTTCCATGAGTGTTGATTGTTGATCCAAGAAGAATGAAGTCCTTGACAACTTCAATCTTTTCTCTATTGATAAGAATGTTGTTTACTGGTCAAGTAGTGAGGAATTTTGTTTTCTTTCCATTGACATGCAATCCATACTGAAGGCTATGGTCTTTTATCTACATCAGTAAGTATTTTAAGTCTCTTTACTTTCAGCAAGCAAGGTTGTATTATCTGTATACTGCAGGTTGTTAATGAGTCTTCCCCCAATCCTGATACCACGTTTTTCATCATATAACCCAGCTTCTCAGATTATTTGCTCAGCATACAGGTTGAATAAGTATGGTGAAAGAATACAACTCCATTGTACAATTTTCTTAATTTTAAACCATTCAGTGTTCCCATGCTTTGTTCAAACAACAGCCTCTTGGTCCATGTACAGATTCCTCATGAGCACAATTAAGTGTTCAGGAATACTCATACTTCACAATGTTGTTCATAGCTTGTCATGTTCCACACAATCAAAAGCTTTTGCGTAGCCAATAAAGCACAGGTAAACATCTTTCTGTTGTTCTCTGATTTCAGCCAAGATCCATCCGACAGCAGCAATGATATCCCTCATTCCACATCCTCTTCTGAATCCTGTTTGAACCTCTGGAAGTTCTCTGTCAATGTGTGTTTGCAATTGTTTCTGTATTATCTTCAGTAAAACTATACTCGCATTGGATATCAAAGATATTGTCCGATGAATTCCACATTCTGTTGGGTCATCTCCTTTGGAATGGGTACAAATACAGATCTTTTCCAATCAGTTGGCCAAATAGCTGTCTCCCAAATTTCTTGGCAGAGATGAGTGAGTGCCTCCTATGCCGCCTCACTTTCTAGAAAGATTTCAACTTGTATTCCATCAGTTCCTGGAGACTTGTTCTTTGTCAATTCTTTCAATGCACCTTGGACTTCTTCCTTCGGTATCACTGGCTCTTGATCATATGTTACTTTTTGAAACAGTTGAACATCAACCATTTCCTTTTGGTACAGTGACTCTATGAATTCTTCTATCTTCTTTTGATGCTTTCTACATCATTCAATAATTTGCCGAGAAAATCCTTAAGTAACGAAAGTCAAGGCTTGAATTTTTCTTCAGCTCCCCCAGTTTGAGAAATGCTGAGCATGTTCTTCCCTTTTGGTTTTCTGACTCCAGATCTTTATACATTTTGTTGAAATATTTGATTTTGTCTTCTCAAACTGACCTTTGAAATTTTCTGTTCAGCTCTTGGACCTCTTCATTTCTTTCATTTGCTTTAGCATCTCTACACTGGAGAGCAACTTTCAGAGTCTCTTCTGACATCCATTTTGATCATTTCCTTCTTTCTTGTCTTCTCAATGACTTTATGCTTTCTTCATGTCATCCCAGAACTCTTCTGGTCTTCAGTCTTTAGTGTTTAATGCATCAAATCTGTTCTTCAAATGATCTCTAAATTCAGGTGGGATCTATTCAAGGTCATATTTTGGCTTTCGTGGACTTATTTTCATTTTATTCACCTTCCGTTTTAATTTGTATATGAGTAATTGATGGTCTGTTCCACATTCTGCCCTGGCTTTGTTCTGACTGATGATTTGGAGTTTTCTATTATCTCTTTCCACAGATGCAGTCAATTTGATTTCTGTGTATTCCATGTGTTGAGGCCCATGTGTATAGTCATCTCTTATGCTGTCTAAAGAAGGTATTTGAAATGAACAAATCACTGATTTTGTAGAATTCTATCATGCATTCTCCAGCATCATTTCTATCACCAGTGCCATATTTTCCAACTACTGATCCTTCCGCTTTTTTTCCAACCTTTGCATTCCAATCAACAGTAATGATAAATACATCTTGATTGCATGTCTGATCTATTTGCAATGGAAGAAGTTGGTAGAATTCTTCTATTTCATCCTCACTGGCTTTAGTGGTTGTTGCGTAAATTTGAGTAATAGTGGTATTAATTTGTCTTCCCTATAGGCGCATGTATCATCTAAGGGTAGAGAAGAAAATATTGATCTTCAGTGTTTTTAAAGGTTTATGTGTTTAACTCTCTTATGAACACTGGTTTTCACTGCTTACTAGTGTAAAATACACATACATGTATGATAGAAATGAGTATTGGAAATTATGATTACAGAGAGCATCTAAACCCAACTTCAGTTTATACATGATTAGATTTCCTAAAAGGGGATTGAGAATTTGCACAGAACCTACAAAATTGGTAAATTTGCATTTGAAAAGACATGTAGACCAACTAGAACTGCCAGGAGAACAGAAGATTCATGATTGAAAAATTACCTGCATAAAAAAAAAAAAAAAACTGATTTTTTTTTTAGCAAATTATTGCGTTGGAGACATCAAGACAAGACAAAAAGTCTGCCCATCAGAGAAAAACCTTTGTAGGACTGAAAGTTAAAGGAAGAGTGAGCAGCATCTAGCATGCTCACTGGTGACAACCTGTATCTACTTGTGAACGGAAGTAGGAGAAATGCTGCTATCAAGACACAGACTGAGTTTGGACATATTTTACTGGCACATGTTGACCTTGTTGAGAGAGAGAAGTAGCACTGGTTGGTCTGAAGTTTATGGAACTGTGTGAATTCTTGAGCCCATGGGTACTGATCTAGCCCCCTGGGGTTAGGACTGAAAGTGAAGGGGCCAGCTGGTCTGAAGTGAAGGGAGGTACGTATGAACTCCCAGAGTTGCCGCTGATAACCATTTAACCTAGATTCGATGACTAGGGTTGTGCAGAGCAGACCCCGACCAGATAAAGTTAAAGATGTTTGATACTATTGTTGTTATTGTTAAGTGCCTTCGAGTTGGTTCTGGCTCATAGCAACCCTGTATACTGTTTCCAAAGAGCAGCTAGTGTGCTTATACAGCCAATCTTGTAATTCACCATACAGTGAGCAAACTGTCACAATTTGATGGACTGGGCTTTTGCTTATGGATGCAGTTGCTCAAAATTTCTAATAGAATGGAAGGTTCTTCAGATCAAGAAGAATGCTTGTCTCCTTGATGGACTGGGCTTTTGCTTATGGATGAAGTTGCTCAAAATTTCGAACAGAATGGAAGACTCTTCAGATTAAGAAGCATGCTTGTCTCCTTGGTGTAATGGGTTGGTTGTTGCTGTTGTTAAGTGCCATCGAGTTGGTTCCAACCCATAGCGACCCTGTATAGGGTTTCTGAGGAGCGGCTGGTGAGCTTGAACTGTCGACCTTGCAGTTCAAACAGATTTGCAGTCTGGCGCATTAACAGTGCCACACCAGAGAGACAGGCAATTTAGACAATGGTTATCAAAAAATGGAGAGGGCTATAAAGGCTTGCTGACAGTGTTCCAATGCTATTCACAATGTTTTCAGTAAATAAATACTTGAAAGTAGTCCATTTCTCCCTCTTCCTAGTCTGTCTTAGTCTGGAAACTCAGCAGAAACCTGTCTACCATGGGTGACCCTGCTAGTATTTAAAATTCCAATGGCATAGCTTCCAGAATACACAAGATACCACAGCAGGAGAAACTGACAGGTTCGAGTGGAAAAAGGGAACACTGAATGGTTTTAAATCAGGAAATATATGTGACAGTGTTGTATTCTTTCACCATACTTATTCAATGTGTACATTAAGCAAATTATCCCAGAAACTGATTATATGAAGAAGAATGTGGCATCAAGATTAGAAGTAAACTCATTAACAACCTGAGATATGCAGATGATGCAACCTTGCTTGCTGAAAATGAAGAGGACTTAAAATATTTACTGATGAAGATCAAAGACCACAGTCTTCAGTATGCCTTACACCCAAATGTAAAGAAAACAAAAATCCTCACCACTGATGGTAAACGGAGAAAAGATCCAAGTTGACAAAGGCTTCATTTTGCTTGGATCCACCATCAACATTCATGGAAGCAGCAGTCAAGAAATCAAACGACATGTTGCATTAAGCAAATCTGCTGATAAGACCTCTTTGAAGTGTTCACGAACAAAAATGTCAGTATGAGATCTACAGTGAACCTGACCCAAGTCATGATATATTCAATAGCTTTATATGCATGTGAAAGTTGGACAGTTAATAAGGAAAACCATAGAAGAGTTGATGCGTTTGAGCTGCGATGTTGGAGAAGAATATTAAAAGTACCATGGACCGTCAGAAAAACAACAAATCTGTATTGAAAGAAGTACAGCCAGAGTGTTCCTTAGAAGCTAGGATGGGGAAACTTCATCTCTCATATTTTCAGACATATTGTAAGAGGGATGAGTCCCTGTCATATCATGCTGGATAAAGTGGAAAGTCAGAAAAAAAGAGGAAGAACCCCAACGAGATAGATTGGTACAGTGGCAGAAGCAATGGGCTCAAGCTTAACAGTGATTGTTATGATGGTATAGGACTGGGAAGTGTTTCCTTTTGTTGTTCCTAAGGTCACTGTGACTCAGAACCAACTCGATGGCTCCTAACAACAACAGCATAAAGATGTGAAGCGGATAACTTGCAAGATTTCACTGGTGTGCTGAGTTTCATCTTTTCCAGATGGGTCTAGTGAAAGGGCATGATGCCAATAGTTTTTTTTTTAATAGATTTTTTTGTGAATTGAGTGAAAGTTTACAGGGCAGATCATCAGTTTTACATTCAGCAAATCATATTTTATTGCAATGATTACAATCCATTTCATTTTTGACAATTTCCAATTTTCCTAGATTCATACTACGTACATTCCATGTTCTGGTTATTAATGGATATTTACAGCTGTTTGTATTCAATTTAACATTGTATCCCATCAGTAAATAAAGGTCCCAAAGACTTTACTCCATTCATATCATCATGGTCAACTCTACTTTCTGGAGGCAGCTCTTCCCTAGCCATTTTGAGTGCCTTCCAACATAAGGGGCTCATCTTCTGACACTATAACTAACAATAATCTGGTGCTCTTCAGCAGTTGTTTTTTTTTTCTTTTCTTTTCTTTTCATGATTTTGAGAATAATTTAATATGCTAACTTCAATGTACAGTGACATTCCAATAATATTTTGAATTTAAAACAGCTCTTTAACAAGACCCACAGGCCATGAGGTTGGTTTTCACTTTTCCTTTTTTTTTTTTTCTGATTAAACAAATGTGCACCATGCTGTTTCAACAAGTAAGGCAAATGCCGTGAATATGAAAGCTGCAGTTTATAATATATACCACATCTATAATATATAATATATATTCACAGGGGATGTGAATTAGAAAGAAGTGGTATTCATCCTAATTGAGCAATCGGGTAACATCATGACAAGTTGGATTGTAGCATCAAAACTGTCTATTAAGTTCCTTTTTTCTTGATGATCAGAGGTCTTACATTGTCTCCAATCTCTTCATTGTGTTTTGTGTGAGCCACATCACAGAGTGGGAACTTTTTGGATCTCCAGCAACAGCAGTATACAGCTTTATCTCCCAAATCCTCCATGTTGAAAGTATGTACTATCTTGGGGTGTCTTTCTGAATATGAAGATTTACCATATATTTGTGGCGATGATCTATGAAATAACTCTTTTGTAAATGAGATAACCAATTTAAGCCACCCCAGCAGCAATGGTAACTGCTGCAATCCATTCAACTCGTATGCCAGAATTGGAAGTGAGACTCATGGTGCTGTCGCTTGCAAAGTGTGTGCACAGGATCTCTTCATCAGGTTTTGATAGTAAATATTTTGGTGCTGTATGACAGTGTTCCACTACTATTCATAAGGGTTTCAATGATTTAATATTCTGAAGTAGTCCATCGCTCCTTCTTTCTAGTCTATCTTCCTCTGGAAGCTCATCAGAAACCTGGCCACCATTGTGACTCTGCTGGTATTTAAAATACCAATGGCACAGCTTCCAGAATCACACCAACACACAAGCCACCACAGTATGACAAACTGACAGTCAAATGGTAGTTTTGCAATTTTAGGTAGGGGAAAACAATATTCACAAGACAGTTAAGTTCATTAACAATATTCCCTGTCCTTTACTCATTCAGACTATCTTGATCCCTATATCACAGAGCCCTGTTGTTCCAAGGTTGAGTATATATCATTATTTACCTCTAAACTATTTATCCCAAGCATATTTCCCTATGTTTTCCCCTAACTACCTTATTCAACTACCTCACTCCCCTGGTTATATATTGCCCTTCCCCTCCTTGTATGTTGCCCTCCCATCACCCTAGCTATGTGTCTATCCACTAATATGTGACTTACTGTCCCTTTCCTCCCACCCCTGGTAAGCCTTGAAGAATTTTTCTTTTAGTAGGGAAATCTTAAGATTTTCCAATAATGGTCATATGCAATTTTTGCCCTTTTGTGACTGACAAATTTCAGTCAGCATAATGTCCACAAGGTTCATCCATGTTATGTGGTGGTTTGCAACTTCATTGCTATTTTTCAATGGAGCACAGTATTCCACTGTGTGTATGTACTAAAGTTTGTTTATCCATTCTTTCACTGATGGGCGTTTAGGCTGACTCCATCTTCTTGCTATTGTGAATAGTGTGCTGCGATGAACATTGGTGTGCATATATCTACTCTTGTTCTAACTCATATTTCTTGTGGATATATATCAAGTAGAGGAATTGCTGGATCATAAGCTATTTCTATTTCCAACTTTCTGAGGAAGTGACATACTGCTTTCCAGAGGAGCTGAATGATTTTAGAGTTCCACTAGCAATGTAGCAGGGTTCCAGAGTCTCCACACTCTCACCAGCATTTGGTAACCTCTGCTTTTGTGAATATTGTTGTTTTGTTTTTTCTCTAATGGCTGATAAAGAAGCTCCAGTAACATAGTGTTACAAGTCAGGCTGACAATCTCATGGTCACCAATTCGAAACTACCAGTGGGTCTGGGGGAGAAAGGTGAGTTATTTGTCTTTTTCATGTAGAGATGCTGTATTTTCCTATAGGTTTTAGAGATTAGTCCCTTGTCTGATACATTGTTGGAAAAACCTTCTTCTCAATTTATGAGTTCCCTTTTTATTCTTTTGGTGAAATCTTTTGATGCACATAAGTTTCTGATTTTTAGTATGTCACAGTCATCTATTTTGTCTTCTATGGATTGTGCATTTTTTGCAAGGTTTGATATCTATGTTTGTCATGTATTAGAGCCCTTAAGCTCATCCTATTTTTACACTGATGATCTTTATAGTTCTGGAATTTACATCTAGGTCTTTAATCCATGTTGAATTCATTTTTGTATATGGTGTGAGATATGGGTCGTGTTTCATTCTTTTTCAAATTGATTTCCAGTTTTGCCAGCACCCTTAGTAGGGACTATCTCTCCCCCATTTAATGTATTTTGGCCCATTGTCAAAACTCACTTGACTTTATGTGGATGGATTTACTTCTGAGTTCTCAATTCTGTTCCATTGATCTATGTATCTTTCATTGTACCAATACTAGGCTATTTTTAACACTGTGGCCATGTAGTAAATTTTGAAATCAGGGAGTGAGAGGTCTCCAACTTTGTTCTTCTTCTTAAGCAGTGTTTGCTTATCTAAAGCCTCCTTTCCTTACTTGTAAAGTTCATATTCATTTTTTTCCATCTGATCAAAAAAAATGTTTTTGGAATCTGGATTGTAATTGCATTATTTCTGTAGATTGCTTTGGGAAGTACTGACATTTTCACAGTGGTAAGCCTTCCTATCCATGAACATGGTATATTCTTCCATTTTTGTAAATCTTTTATGGTTTCTATTAGTAGTGTTTTGTAGTGTTCTTTGTATAGGTCTTTTGGGTCTCTGGTAAGATTTGTTCCTAAATATTTCATACTTTGGCTGTCTATTGTAAACGGTATTGTTTCCCTTATTTCTTCTTCAGAGCTGTCTTTATTAGTATATAGGAATGCAGTTGATTTTTTTATGTTGATCTTGTATGCTGCCACTTTCCTGAATCTTCCCATGAGTTCCAATAATTTTTTTGGTGAGTCTTTGGGATTTCCTATATATAGGATCATATCATCTGCAAATAGAGTTTTACTTCTTTGCAAATTTGAATGCCTTTAACTTCCCTTTCTTGCCTAGTAGCTCTGGCAAAGACTTCCAGCACAATATAAAATAGGAGTGGTAATAAATGGAATCCTTGTCTGGTTCCTGTTAGCAAAGGGAATGCTTTCATTTCTCACTATTGAAAATAATATTGGCTGTTGGTTTTGTATATATGGTCTTAATTATGTTGAGGAATTTCCCTTTCATTTCTACTTTGTTGAGTGTTTTTTTAATCAGAAATGGGTGTTGGATTTTGTCAAATGCCTTTTCTGCATCAATCAATATGATCATTTGTGGGGTTTTTTTCTTTCTAATATTGAACCATCTTACATCCCTGTTATGAATCTCAGGGCATGATGTATTATTTATTTGATACGTTGTTGAATTCTATTAACTAGGATTTTGTTGAGAATTTTTGCATTTATGTTCATGAGAGGTATTGGTCTATAATTTTCTTTTCTAACAAGATGTCTTTCCCTGGTTTTGGTATGAGGATTATACTTGCTTCATAAAATATATTAGAAAGTTTTCCTTTCTTTTCTATATTCTGAAATACAGAAATCAGTGTCAGCTCTTCTCTGAATGTTTGGTAAAATTCACCAGTGAAGCCATCTGGGCTTGGACTTTTTTTAGTTCAGAGTTTTTTCATGACCTGATCAATTTCTTCTTTTGTTATAGGTCTGCTCAAGTTTTCTACTTCATTCTGTGTAACTTTAGGTAGTTTGTGTTTTTCTAGATTTTCAAATTTGTGGGAATACAACTCTGTCGTTTTTTAAAAGTTTTTATTGTGAATTGAGTGATAATTCACATGGGAGAACATCAATTTTACACTCATCCTACCATATTTCATTTCATTGCAATGATTATAATCCCCTCCATGCATCATCACTCAACAGTATTTGCTTCTATTCCCTCTAGGGTTTTTGTTTTGTTTTAATGCACACAAAAACACTCAGGAATATACAATTATTTAAACAATCAAAGGACACATTCTACAAGCCTGCCTCCTGGCCACCAGCACACAGCTTCTCTTTTTCCATGAGTCTGGAGTTCTCAGCTGCTCTATCTCTGCCTCCATCTCTGGTGTCACTTCTTCTCTGAATAGGGTCCCACATTCCGCTCCTGCTCTTCTCCCTTGATGGTCCTAGAGGCCTCTGTTCCTGGAATATGAGATTTACTACTTTCCACTCTACATTACAAAACTTCTACCTTTGCAATTGTGACTATCACAATTCATCATGTTAACAACTACTCACTCTTAAGTCATAAGAATCTTATTCCCATCATCTTTCACCAAACCCATTTAGACAAGAGGAAAACTATTCAGTGGAGATTCTACCTTCCCCTACACACTCTGAAACTAAACTCCCTCTTGAACACTTGTAAGCAAGTTACTTTGTGATTTTGTAGCACCATCCCCGATTTTAAGTAATCAATATCTAAGTTGCCTGTCCCGATCAATCCTGTGTATAGAGGGGATAGGCTTGATCCTTGATGTGAAGACTCCTTCCCTTTCAGTTGGTATTTGGAGCTACTACATCCATAAGTATAGGTCAAGTACATCTAATTGTAGCAATTTACACTTGTTTCCTTCATCAAATTTTTTTATGTTCCTCTAGTTGAGTACTGATGATCAAGTCATTGAAGCTATATCAAATGGTTACTATCTTCAAGTTTGGGCATTCTTGTGTGTCTCCCCTCACTTCCTATCTGATGGATGCTTCACTCTCAGCTCTAGCCCTCTGTGGTTATGTCCTTGTCCATAGGATTAGGAGTCACCAGTTTTCACAATACTTTGGACCAACCAGCCCTTCCTCTTCTCTTTCTCATCTCTAGATCATTGGGAGTATATGGAATGTGGTAGAACTCAGCCCATATCTTCGTTGATGTCTTTTCCCTACTTCCACTCACGAGGAGACCAATGTGGTCACCAGTAAGCTTACATACCTGCTTGTGTGTTCCCTTTGAGTTTCAGTCTTGAAGGGGGGTTTGTCCTGAAAAGACTTGATTGCTTGCTATGATGGTTCTCCGGTAAACAACTTGCTTGTTCTTGTAGTAGCCAACCAGACTGCTATTTTCAATTTTTCCTGCTGGGCTTTCTTTAAGGAAGTATCTTCTGTTCTGCTACCTGCTCTAGGCTGGTCTGCTTGTCCTTTCCAGTGGGAACGTTCCACCTCAAAAGGTTCTGGATGGGGCTCAGGATTCTACCTAAGGTCCTATACACTACAAAGGCTCTGCAAGAAGCCTATTTCGCTGGGCAAGTTCTAGAATCCCTTTTAGATATTCCAATCAGTTATAGGCTGAAGATGGGTTTACAAGTTTTCTATAATCATGTTTCCCAATATTCCTTTCTATCCCACTCAATTGCCAATTTTACAATAGTAGGCAAGGGAAAACAATATTTATAAGACAGTCAAGCATCTTAACATTATTTCCCATCTCTTACCCGTTCAGACTGTCTCGATCCCTGTATCACAGAGCCCTG
>NW_006408547.1:578070-630640 GCF_000296735.1 Chrysochloris asiatica | reverse complement strand
TCATCTTTCTCCCACGGAGCGGCTGGTAGTTTCGAACCGCTGACCTTAAGGTTCGCAGCCCGATTCGTAACCACTATGCTACCAGAGCTCCATATATATATATACACACACTGGGTAGTAGAACAAATAAAAAGAGAATTTTAAAAATTCCTAGAATCAAATGAGAATGAAAACACACCATACCAAAACCTTTGGGACACAGCAAAAGCAGTGCTGAGAGGACAACTTACTGCAATAAATGCACACACCCAAAAAGAAGAACCAAAACCAATACACTAATGCAACATCTCCAACAATTAGAAAATGACCAGTGAAGTAGAGCTATAGCTACCAGAAGAAAAGAAATAATAAAGATTAGAGCAGAAATAAATGAGATAGAAAACAGAAAAGCTATAGAAAAAATCAACAAGACAAAAATCTGGTTCTACTAGATCCAGAGGGCGTGGAGGAAGGTAGAATCTCCACTGAGTAGTATCCAATCTGTCTAGGCAGGGCTGATGAAATGAAAAGTGGACAGGTCTCTTGTGATACAATAGTGAATAATTGTTATCAGGACTGATTGTGAGGGTTGGAAATGTAAAGGTAGACGTTGTGTAACAAGAAGGGTTGTGATTAACTTTTCAGTCTAAGAACAGAGGTCCCTGGTACCATAAAGGGAGAAGAGAGGAGAGCAGGACCCTACCTAGAGAAGCAGTGATGCCTGAGATGGAGGCAGAGATGATGACATGGAGAGATGGAGCAGCTGGGAACTTTAGAAACAGAGAGGGAGAGGGGCTGCGTGCTGATGACCAGGGTATGTATTTTGGTATTTTTCATGCTTTCTGATTGCTTCCAGGTAGATGTGATCAGAAAATGGGCTTCCCTTTTCACTCTTCTTCTTGAGAAATTTCAAGATGCCACTGTTGGTTGTTTTGATGGAACTTAGGATTTATTTTTCAGCTTATTTCCTTTTTTGTCTGCTTGTCCCACTCCACAATCCCTGTTCAGGCCTTTTTTCTAGTTATAAACTAGAAAGTTCAGGGCCGGCTATGGCCGTTTGTTTTTAATTGGAACCTGTCTCTTTAAATTTCAAGGAGATCTGTGCGCAAGCATAGTAGAACCCTCTGACGGTGGGGCTGGGGTGTTCACTAGCTCAGGCACCCCTATAGTCACCAGAATGGAGGTGCGCAGACAGTAAGGGACCAGTGAACAGGTACCAAAAGAAAAGAATATCCACACCTTTATCTCTGCAGTTCTGCCAGGCATCTGTGGCCGTTTGGATCCTTCCCCCACTTGTTCTCACCCAAGATGGTGGCTCCTGGAGCAGCTGAGCGTCCTGGACTAGAAAGCAATGGATTTCTTGCTTCTGCCACAAATTCCTTAGCTGTAAGCCTTCCAACCTTCTAAATATTCCTTTATATGTGGTTCAGAGTTCTGGGACCATTCCCTGAGCCTGCTTGGTCGGGTATTCTGTGTTGTTGCTGGTGGAGCTCTTTACTACACATCCACCCGATCCACCATCTTGTTTGTTCTCTCCAATATCCATTCTTGATAAAAACACTCAACAAAGTAGGAATTGAAGGGAAATCCCTCAACATAATTAAGAGCATATATGCAAATCCAATAGTCAACATTATTGTCAATGGAGAGAAACTGAAAACATTCCCTTTGAGAACAGAAACCAGACAAGGATGCCCGTATCAATGCTGTGATGAAAGTCTTAGCCAGAGCTATAAGGCAAGAAAAGGAAATAAAAGGTATTCAAATTTGCAAAGAAGAAGTAAACTTCTCTCTATTTGCAGATAATATGATCTTATGCATAGAAAATCCCAAAGAATCAGCAATAAATTTATTGGAACTCACTGGAAAATGAGCATGGAAAATTTAGTGGAACTCACTAGCAAAGTGGCCAGCTAGTCTTAAGTACAAGGAGGTTTGTGTGAACTCCCAAACTTGCACCTAGTACCTATTTGACCTAGCTTGGATGGCTAGCTAACTAGAACTTGGCCAGATAAAGATGTATGATATTGTAAACAACTGCAAATTGCTACAATTTGATGAACTAGACTTTTGCTTATGGATGCAGCTGTTCAAAATTCCAACAAGAATGGATTCTTCATATCAAGGAATAAGCTTGTTTCCTCAGTGCAGTGGGTTGAAAGTGATGGAAAATTTAGACATTGGCTCTCAAAAACTAGGGGGTGGGGTGGCTATAAAGGCATGAAGTGACTGGTTTACAAGCTTTCATGAGTGTGCTTAGTTTCACAGTGAGGAGGGTAAGGTTGAATCCCACTGAATAGTTTCCTTCTTTTCCAGATGGATCCAGTATGGAGGATGATGGCAATAGGATTTTATGATTCAATTTTGAGTAATTGTTAGCAGGATTGTGAGTATCACAACTGTCATTGTAGAAAATGTGCAACTAAAAGGGGAGAGTAGTCAATCTTTCATTTCAGGAACAGACAGTCCCAGGGCCATCAAGAAAGAAGATCATGAATGGAGCATGAGATCCTACCTAGAAAAGCAGCAAGAGCACAGGTGGTGGCAGAAGGGATGGCATGGAAAGCCAGAGACGCTATGGTTCTAGGCCCATGGACTGAATTAGGCTATGTGCCTGAAAGCAGGAGACAGGCTTACAGAATGTGCCCTCATGCATATATATTTATTGTTTTGTATGTGTAATAAAATATATTTTTGTTATGTTCATTTGTGAAGTATAAAATCTAAATGGGGAGCCATAGGGAAGAAGGAGGATAACTGTTGTTGCAGGGAGGGGATTGTAATTGAGATGAAACAAAGTGTATAATTTGTTGAGTGTAAAGCTGATATCTCATCTGTAAACAAGACATTAACTCAATTCACCATTAAAAAAAAAAAAAAGAAAGAAAGAAGATAATCGGCAATAAAATAACAAAAGATCACAATACAGAAAATTATTAGTAATAATTGCAATGTAAGCATGGGTACACAAGATGAGAGTATAAGATCAGCAATAAAAGAAGAGAAAAAAAGATGACAGTTTAATCAGACAGATCTGTGTTCTGTGAAGGGAGGAAAACCATTTGACCGTGTTGTCACTATATAAGTAATTTCCACTGGGATGTTGTTCTTAAGTGCTGTCAATTCAAGGCTGACTCATAGTGACCCTGTATTGGGTTTCCAAGGAGCAGCTGGTGGGTTAGCAGTCCAGTGCTTATCCTACAGCATCCCAATCAACAAAAATTAGGTTCCTTTTTGTTCCACATAAATTGATATTTCTCAGCAACAATATAACCATTGTTAGTGGTTTGCAATAATAACAAGGCACTATTACCAAGTATAATGTATTCTTTAAAGGCACTGGAAGATAAGCACTGGACTGCTAACTACAAGACCTGCAGTTCAAGCCCTCCAGCTGCTCCACAGACGAAAGAAGACACTTCCAGCTCCTGTACAGATTTATAGCCTCAGAAACCTTATACAGGGTCACCATGAGTTGATCAACTAGATGGCCATAGGTTCTAGCTACAGATAGTCTTTTGTAAACTTCCACCAAATATCTTTACCCTGATGTGTCTTTGTAATGGAAGGTGGGAAAGATGCTGATTGTATGATTCACTTGTAAGTGGTTAACAAAGTTAATTGTGATTGTAAAAACTTGTATAAAATCAGCCATCTCAGAAAGAGGAATGGGTGATTACAATATTTTCAAGGTAGAAAGAGCCAGGGTTGGAATGTGTCCTTTGGACCCCAAGATACCTGCACATGAACTTCCTAGACCCAGGAACAGAAAACGGTGGCACCGGTGGAGTAGCAGAGAAGTGGCAGAGCAACAGCAGCAGAGCTACGAGCCAGAACACTAAAGAGAGAAGTGGGCTTTCCAGCTCACAACATGTAAAACTGAGTGACTTTGGGTAGGACGTTTTCTTGCACAAAGGAGTGCCACCAGGTACTTAGTTGGGGGATCTAGGTTTGCTGACTTAAGGAGCCAGAGTCCAATGCCTTCTATCTGAATAGCATGCCCTGTGGGCATTTATCAGCAGCCCTAACAGAACTTTGTAACATTGCTGGAGGAAGGAAAATACCAGGCCAAGAGATCAAGAGTCACAGAGAGGTCTACCTGTGGCATGGCAGAGGAGAGGTTAGAAGTTCAGAACTGTACCCTGAACTTCTGTCTTTGAATTGTAACTTGATAATTTCCCTAATCAACCCCATAACTGTGGAAAAACTAAAGAAAGCTCTATTTGCTTATATGATCTTATACATAGAAAATTCCAAAGACTCAGCAAGGAAATTATTAGGACTCAAAGAAAGTTTCAGCAAAGTGGCAGGGGATAAGATCAATACATAAAAATCAGTTGGATTCTTCTACACTAATAAACTGAATTGTGCTCATGAGGAATCTGTACATGGACCAAGAGACAGTTCTTTGAACAGAACATGGGAACAATGAATGGTTTTAAATTAAGAAAGGTGTGAGACAGGGCTGTATTCTTTCACCATACTTACTCAACCTGTATGTTAAGTAAATAATCCAAGAAGCTGGGTTCTATGAAGAAAAACATGGCATCAGAATTGGAGGAAGACTCATTAACAACCTGCAATATGTAGATGATACAACCTTGCTTGCTGAAAGTGAGAAGGACTTAAAATGTTTAATGATGAAGATAAAAGACCATAGCCTTCGATATGGATTGCATCTCAATGTAAAGAAAACAAAAATCCTCACCACTGGACCAATAAACAACATTCTTATCTACGAAGAAAAGATTGAAGTTGTCAAGGACTTCATTATTCTTGGATCAACTATCAACACTCAGGGAAGCAGCAGTTAAGAGATCAAACGACGTATTGCATTAGGCAAATCTGCTGCCCAAGACCTTTTTACAGTATTGAAGAGCAAAGATGTCAGCTTGAGGACCAAGGTACACGTGACCCAAGCCATTGTGTTTTCACTAACTTCATATGCATGCAAAAGCTGGACAGTGAATAAGGAAGACCATAGAAAAATTGATGCTTTTGAGGTATAGTGGTGGAGGAGAATATTGAAAGTGCCATCACTGCCAAAAGAACCAACAGATTTGTGTGGGAAGAAGTGATGCCAGAGTGTTCCTTGCAGGCCAAGATGACCAAACTTTGTCTCTCATACTTTGGACATATTGTCAGGAGGCACCAGTCGCTGGAGAAGGATATCATGTTTGGTAAGGTGGAAGGTCAGAAAAAAAAAGAGGAAGACCCCCAGTTAGATGGATTGGTAAAGTAGCAGCATTAATGGGCTCAAGTGTGAGGTTGGCCCAGAACTGGGCAGTGTTTTGTTCTGTTGTGCATAGGGTCACTATGGGTTGGTACCAACTCGATGGCACCTAACATCAATAACAACAACAATAAAGATGACTCTAAATAGGATACTAGGGGGAAAATACTGTTTACAATTGTTGTTGTTGTTGTTGTTGTTGTGATGTGCCGTGGAGTCGGTTCCTACTCATAGCGACCCTACACAGGGTTTCCGAGACTGTAAATCTTTACGGGAGCAGACCGCCTCATCTTTCTCCCGCAGAACCGCTGGTAGTTTCGAACTGCTGACCTTGCGGCTCACAGCCCGATTCGTAACCACTACGCTACCAGAGCTCCTTACTGTTTACAATACCACCCCCAAAATTAAATACTTAGCAATAAATCTAACTAGAAAAACAAAAGCCTCCTATAAGAAACCAAGCAATTTACAAAAATGGAAGCATATACCATGCTCATGGATATGAAGACTTACACTATGAAAATGTTAATACGACCCAAAGCAATAGCTATAATGCAATTCCAATCTAGAATCCAACAACATTCTATAAAGTTATGAAAAATATTATCAAGAACTTTATATGTTATGGAAAGAGACCTCAGATAAGCAAAGTACTGCATAAGATGAAGAGCAAAGTTGGAGGCTTCTCACTCTCTGATCTCAAAATTTACTACATAGCCACAGTGCCAAAACAGGCTTTTATTAGTACAATGAAAGACACATAAGTTAACAGAACAGTTAAGTCCATAGTAAAGTCATCCACATACAGTCAACTGATCTTTGAGAAAGGGTCAAAACACTTTAAATAGGGAAGGGATAGTCTCTTTAACAAATGGTGCTAGAAAAACTAGAAACCCATTTGCAGAAGAATGAAACAAGACCCATATCTCACTTCACATGCAAAAAGCAAATTCAACAGGAACTGAAGACCTAAATGTAAAACCTAGAACTATAAAGATCATCAATGAAAAAATAGTAATAAACTTAGGGACTCTAATACATACACCATTAAACTTTACAAAAACACACAAACGGTAGAGAACAACAAAAATTAGACAGTTACATGAATCTAAAGATTTTGCCTAAAGAATAAAAAAGGAGCCCACAGGCTGGGAAAAATATTTTGCAATGACATATCAGACAAAGGACTAATATCTAAAATCTATAGAAAACTACAAAACCTCTACTAGAATAAGATAAACAACAAAATTAAAAAATGGGCAAAGGACATGAACAAATACTTCACCAAGGAAGATAGTCAAGCAGCCAACAAGCATAAGATGAAATGTTCATGATCATTAGCCACTGTTGTTGTCAAATGCCATCAAGTCAGTTCTGACCCACAGAGACCCTGGATAGGGTTTCCAAGGAGCAGCTGGTGAGCTTGAACCACCGACCTAGCAGTTCAAACAGGTTTGCAGTCTGGCGCATTAATCCACAGCGCCACATCAGGACTCCATTAGCCATTGTTGTTGTTGTTGAGTGCCATCGAGTCGGGTCCGACCCATAGCGACCCTGTACAGGGTTTCCGAGGGTGTAAATCTTTACGGGAGTAGAAAGCCTCATCTTTCTCCCGCGGAGCGGCTGGTAGTTTCGAACCGCTGACCTTAAGGTTCGCAGCCCGATTCGTAACCACTACGCTACCAGAGCTCCTTTAGGGAGATGCAAATCAAAACAAAGAGATATCATCTCACACCAGCAGTAACAGCAAAGTTCAAAAAAGCAGAGGATAAATGATGGCGAGGGTGTAGAGACTGAGACCCCTATATTGCTGGTGAGACTATAAAAGGGTCAACTACTCTGGAAAACGGTATGGCACCAGCAGTAACAGCAAAGTTCAAAAACACAGAAAACAACAAATGCTGGCAAGGGTGTGGAGAAACTCGACCCCTCCTATATTGCTGGTAGGACTGTTAAATGGTTCAACCACTCTGGAAAACAGTATGGTGCTTCCTCAGTTGGAAGCAGAAATACTTTATGACCCAGCAATCCTCCTACTTGGTATATATCCATAAGGTAGATCTATGCTCACCGATGTTCACTGCAACACTAATCACAATAGCATAAGGATGGAGGCAGTCTAAGTGCCCATCAATGGAAGAATGGATAAACATACTTTAGTACAGACACAAATAGAATACTATACAGTGTTGAAGACTAATGATGAAGCTATGAAACACCTTATAACGTGAATGAACTTGGAGGACATTATGCTGAGTGAAATCAGTCAATTACAAAAGGATAAATATTGTATGAGACTATTATTGTAAAAACTTAAAGGTTCTCACACTAAAAGAAACATTCTTTGATGATTACCAGGAGTGGGAGGGAGGGAAAAGTAATTCAATGGTTAGAGGGTGGGTACTTGTTAGGTCAGGTAGTTGGGAAGGCAATATACAAAAAGAGAGAGGGTGGCAGAAGAGTGAAGATAGGTAAAGGCACATGTATGGGCTAAAGGGGATAGAGGTAAAAAGTAATATAGATACAAGCTTGGAAAAACATTGCTCTGTGCATAGATATGTGGATTGAGATGTAAGCTAAATGGATAAGGGAGGAAGAGAGGGATATATACATTTATATATCCCACAAATATATGAGTTTGAAAGCGGGTATTTGTATATGAGTATTTACCTTTCCTGAAAACACAACTATGAGCGTAGGGGAGCATGCTATTGTTGTTGCTGTTGAGTGCCGTCAGGTCAGTTCCAACCCACAGCAACCCTGTATAGGGTTTCCAAGGAGCGGCTGGTGAACTAGGGCTGCCAACCTTGCGGTTCAAATAGACTCTGCAGTCCAGTGCATTAGCCCACAGCACCATACCAGGACTCTGGTGGTGGAGCATACAGTGGGCAAAATGATGAAATTTTCCTAGGTATCAAACATCTTAAGGCAATGAGTTGCTGAGCATGGTGGCCCAAGACCATAGTCTCAGGGGACACCAGGGTCATCTGGCATTTAACAGAGTCCTGGTGTGATGCTGTAGGATAAGCACGGAACCACAGGTTGGTTTGAGCTGCAAGGTCAGTGGTTTAAACTCACCGATCACTCCCCAAAAACCCTATATAGGGTTGCTTCGTGTCGGAAATGACTCCATGGCACTTAACAACAAGTCTACAAAGACTATGTTTTATGTCCTACTTGGATGAGTAGCATCTGGGATCTTGAACACTCATGAACAGCTGTCTAAATTGTGGTTTCTCAGTGTTTAGGAGAAAGAAGAGTGCTAACAATTAAGAGGCTTGGAATCATATGAACTAATGGAACATATGAACATCAATCTCCATGATTCTGAGACCTGAAGATGGGCCTAGCTACCACTTACCAACTGCTCTGAAAGTGATCACATTAGACAGAATAAGAGAAAATGGGGAACAAAACTCAATTATTGAATAAAAAATATACATATATCTAAACACTAGGTTTAATGGTTACAAAGAGGCTGGAGGAAGCTGAGAGTATAATCCTCAACCACACTCCTTCAGGTCTGGAAAGGAACTCATCTTGGCCCAATTTTAAGCCAAGCAGTAGATAGGTTTATGGGGTGGGGGGTGGGGAGGACAACAACACTAGCAAGGTGTGCTCATCATGGAATGGCCAATCATTTAAAATCAAAAGGGCACAATTAACCTAAGGACACAGTTAAGAAAGGATGAAAAGATCAGTAGAGTGCAGGTGGGAACCACAGGGAGGAAGCTGGACAGTTGTTGCACGGAGGGGACTATAATCATTGAGATGAACAAAGTGTATGATTTGTTGAATATAAAGCTGATGATTTTTAATGTAAACACTCAATTCACAATAAAAAGTTTAAAATTAAATACATAAATATTAAAAAACAAGGAGGTATGTTTTGCATAATGTAGAACGTTTTAAAATAAAGAAGAAGAAAAAACCTAAAACTAGGGAAAGGAAAAATAAGAGACAAAGAAAAAATAATAGAAAAGACAAAGAAGGGAAGGGATAAAAGAAAAATGAAACAGAACAAAAAAAGAAAGAAAAAAGAAAACAAAGGGGGAAGGAGAAGAAAAGGAGAAATTTGAGGGGAGTGAGGGAATGTGTGAGTCCACCAGTCCCTCACAGGATCACATTGACTTCCATGTTTCTTCCCCTGTAGAGCTGAGGTTCCTCAGGCAGCCTGTGGTGTTATGCAGACCTAGCGAAATTTGTAATTTATGATCATCATCAAATGAAGAATTATTCCATCCATGGAACTTTCACAGTGTTTGCTAAGGTTGACAAAGCATCTCAAATGATTGTCAACCGTACAGTATCACATGTAGATACGTTCCAAAGAACTGTAACAATCTCCCTCAAGTCCGCATCAACAGATTTTCTCCAGTCGCAACAAAGCAGGTGTCCCACCAACATTCTTCAATGCTATTTTATTTTCATCTGTAGACTTGCCCCACACAAGGTTTTGGAGAGCACCACAGCATTTTTTTGAACTTGCAAACCTTTGTGGTCCAAAAGGTCAACTAAATACTTGATTCCCCCTAAACTACATACTTCAATCTTTCCTTTGTTGTCAGCAAAGTACAAGTGCTGCCGGTAGGCCTCTGCTCCAGGCAGATCAGGATCACAAAAGGTAAACCCCCTGTGGTCTTTCTGACACTGTCTGTTGGTGGGGATCCTGAGGTGCCATCATCAGCTGGCACTGAATGCCTGTTACAACTGAACTTTTGCACTCGGTAATTCAGAGTTCTGCATAGATAGCTGTTGTGTTCAGGGAATAATTTTTTCTCCTTCCGCTCTTGAATTCCTCAGCAAATGGTTATTAATTGAGCCTATGAATTAATGCTGCTGTCTACTATCTGCCTTGCTCACATTCTGGCTATAGTGGAATACCTCCAGGTACACACCATTGGAGTAAGAATTCATTTGGGTTGAGCTTCTTGGGTTACCCAATGATCTTTCATGGAGAGATGTCTGCTCTGGTGAGTAGAGGGTCCCTTGATCAGGCTCTGTCCCCATGTGACAGGTGTTAGAATGAACTGTGTCTTAATCCAGGTTCTCTAGAGAAGCAAAAACAGGGAAATTAATATGTTGCTATTGTTATTATGTGCCATGGAGTCGATTCCAACTCATAGCGACCCTGTTCAGGGTTTCCGAGGCTGTAAATCTTTACAGGAGCAGAAAGCCTCATCTTTCTCCCGCGGAACAGCTGGTAGTTTTGAACTGCTGACCTTGCGGTTCACAGGTGAATTCATAACCACTGCGCTACCAGAGCTCCTTGGAAATTAATATATTTATATATAAAAAGAGGTTTATATGAAGAAAATGGCTCACCCAGTTTTAAAGTAGGGTAAGTCCCAAATCCATGAGTCAGTTGTCAGGCTTGAGGTTTCTGACTCACGTAGCTGCAAGGCTGATGAACCTTGATTAGCAGGTCAGATAGCATGCAGGCAGGCAGGACCAGCAGGTAAAATGGTGGCTGCTGACAACTCCCATGGTTGACAGGCAATAAAGCAGGCTACTGGCTCAAGTTCAAAGAACTGGAGGTCGGATGGCAGCCAGATTGCAGGATCCAGACCCAAAAAATTGGAAACACGCCACATCCCTGAGGAAACTTCCTTTCAATTGAATGGCTGATCACAGCAAATCTTACTATGGGGGGCAACTAGTCCAAGTTGCCAAATTGCTGAGAATCCTGGCCCAGTCAAGTTGACACAAAACCTTAACTATCATAGACAGTATCAGAAACTCTAGGTTTGCTTACACTAGTATTTAGCACACCTGTTGATGTCCAAGCAAATGACTTCTCAGATGAGCTGGTGTTAGCAATGCTTGGTGATTCTGCTCCAAGTCTACATTCTTCTAGCTGACTGGCAACAATCTGCCTTCCCGCTTCTAGTTCTCGGGTTAGTCGTTGGTTAGTCGTTGGAACTGAAATTTTCACAGAGGCTTAAGTATCCTGTATGTTCCAGATTGTTGTTGTTGTTGTTAAGGGCTGTCGAGTCAGTTCCAACCCATAGCGACCCTGTATAGGATTTCCAAGGAATGGCTGGTGAACTTGAACCACTGCCCTTGCAACTGCAAGCCCACTTTGTAGTCCAGAGCATTAACCCACAGCACCACACAAGGATATGCACCTACATGCCAATCATCCCAATGTACTCATGGGTGTAAACTGTTGCTCTACCACCACGGGAGCTAGCATAGCGGCTGTGGTTTCTGGTTCCATGCCTGGGACAGTGGAGATAGCTGACTGGGGCGTCTGCAGTGGCCTCTCCTTCACCAAAGAGCTGGCATTCCTTTTTCCAGGTTAGGCAGCTTTGGGAATCAGGGATGTTGACACCAAGGGATCGCTGCTGCTAAACCCAAAACCTTAAAAAGTGCCTTGACCAAGCGACTGCCAACCCTTCCCACCCCCACTCACCCTCTCCAATGGAGCAAATTTCAGAGTTGTAATCCTCATCAGCGGTGGTAGCCAACATGCCCCACTATACTGTACCCATGGTGTCACCTCCACTGCCTGCTTCAATGGGGACCACTCTGCTGCTCAGAGGCAGCCATACTGATGCCCAGCCACCAGCCATCCTGCCAGCCAACCCCTGGCTTCTCAGGACGTTGTTAACACCCTAAATTAGTCATTATTTTATATAGGCAATCATTGTTCTATTATTCCCATGTGTTGATGATCAATTTCTTTGCTCACCATTTCTTCCTGCAGTCTAAACCTTAATTTCCAGGTTAACAGACTTCTTCCTTCTGTACCTTCTGTTTTCTGTAATAATCATCAGAGCCCTGTAATTGGTAATGTCTCACTTTCTTGTCTGAAAATGTCCTCACTTAGACTTTACTTTGTCTTCAAACCTCTGTTGTTCAAGTTGAACAGTATATTGCTAACCTAAATGTTGTCTCTTTGTATATATATGACAGTTTGGCTTACTATGATTTCTGATGTTATCTTGTCTGCTTTTGAATACCTGTAACAATTTATTGTTATTTCTTTTAAGGCACCTGTGGTACCTTAATTTCAGAATATGCCCTCTAAGCCATGCATGGTCTTTTAACTCCAACATAAAAAATAGGTGTGTGGGACTATGTGAATATGGTGCTGGTAGCCCACCAAAGGGGATTGGACAGTTTGTTGATGATTTCAGTAAGGTACATGGCACTTTATAGAGGTGAAACCATGTAAATAAGGTGTATAGAACTCTAACAATGGAACTGATCAATCTTACCATCCCACTAGACTTGAAAAGAGAACCAGTCTGAGAGGCAAGAGAAGAGGGATCTTACTACCACCAAGAAAGAACAGTCAGGAGTGGAGCATGTCCTTTGGATCCTTGGTCCCTGATT
Organism: Chrysochloris asiatica; assembly: GCF_000296735.1. Classification (NCBI taxonomy): domain Eukaryota; kingdom Metazoa; phylum Chordata; class Mammalia; order Afrosoricida; family Chrysochloridae; genus Chrysochloris; species Chrysochloris asiatica. The sequence continues at coordinate 618,087 of NW_006408547.1, read as the reverse complement.
TGAGAACCTCTTAGACCCATGGATAACAGGACAAGTTGCAGGATAGCAGGACAAGTTGCCCACCACAATCTATGGGGGTGGTGAGAGAGTCACTCCAAGGGACAAGTAGGGGTGCGCAGCCACTCAGTCGAGGCATTTTTATAAATTTTAGGGTGCCACAGCGGTGACCCTTCAGCACCAACATCCATGATTCTTGGAACTACCTAATCTGGAAAGAAGAATGCCAGCCCCATAGTTGTAGCACTAGAGACAGTAAGAATTGGTCACAAACATAACAAAAAAGCATCAGCAAGCATTGCAGAGAAACAGCAGCAGCAGAAGGAGAAAGCAGGCCTGAGACGGTGCAGTGGACGCCTTAGCCCATAGAGCAAGGTGACTACAATGGGCATGCTCAGAGCCAGAAAACTGAGCACCTTCAGGTAAGACACTTCCTTGTGGTGTGGGGCACTTACTGGTAGAGCTAAAGAGTTATATTATACTTGCTCAGGAAGGGAAGAGTCCAGACAGGGCCTAGGGACAGAGAGCGAAGAGAGATGTCTGCCTATGGGCACAGCCAAGAAACTAACCTGAACTAAAAACTGTATCCTGTGTCATTGCTGATCCTGAATTGTAACCAGCTGTTTTCCGTAAAACCGCATAACTACAAGTACACTCAGTGAGTTCTGTGTGGCCACTACAATGAATTATTGAACTCAGCAGAGAGTACTTCTGGGAAGGACAACTGGTGTCAGAATTGGAAATATTGGCTGGAGAAAGGAGATATATCTGACCTCTGACTCATAAGAATCAGCTTTGGGCTGATGCTGATCTTGATCCCACCGTGCTCATGATGTTAGAGTTGGTTAGATGTTTGCACCGTCATTTTTATAAGCAGCCACCTTAGCTCAGGGCAGACAGTGAAAAACAGGTCAGATCAGTAATGAACCTATATAGATCTGATCTGTCCCTTGATAACTCTGGCTTCAAAAGGCATCTCCACAATGGAAGCACCAATCAGGGACTGGGACCAAGACCCACCTTCACCAGGTAACTGAGGGACAGACACATTTCTGTTCATATTCTGCCAAAGGAAGTCAGAAATAAGAAGGCAAGGGCATTCCAGCCAGGCTCACGGGCCAGAGGAGGCTGGCTGACAGTACTGTGTGCCAGCCAGGTCCATTGACTCTGCCTTTCTCTCTCTCACACTCAACCTCTACACTGACAGCTGCAGAAGATTTTACTGTCTGATCACCATCTCGCCTCTCCCTCTATACTGGAGATGGCTGTTTATGTTTTACTCCATGAGGCTTAGGATCCTAAGCAAAAAAATTTAAAAATCAGCTTGACATAGAAACAAAGTCTTTATACTTAGAAGACAGGAATAATTTTGACTGTACCAGAGTGCCAGACACTAGGAATTAACAGATAACCCTGGATTCAAATCTGGGTTCTAAAGAAAGAAATGGACATTTAAAACAAAAACTAAAACTAAAAGACCTGTTCATACCAATATTGCTGACAGAGCATATTATAGACCATTTTGGAACCCTCTGACGGAGTACATCTCAGATAGTCAACATTGAACGTAATAGACCATTGGCATCTCCATAGGACGAGTACATTCATCACCAGCTTTATCTAAGAAAAGCAGCAAGAACGCTCAAAGTGATGACCAAAAGAAAGGGCAACATCCAGCAAAATTAGCAATTGTGCATACATATGGATTAACCATGAGAGATGACAAAACTCACAAAAGAAGGCAAATAGAAAAGATAATCAAAATGTAATACATAGCCTGCCAGACTTGTTATTAAAAATACAGTAAAACAATTCTTGAGCATATTAGAAATACATAGATGAGCTTTACGGGTGCAGGGGGTACTATATAAAGAAATGGGGCAAGAACATATATAGTAATACATGTAGTAGAGGAATGAGGGCAAATTTAGCAATTTGGTAAAGGTATAATACAGGCATCAAAACCTCACATTAAGAATGTTTGTAATATATTCCTTAGATGTGCAGTGTGGTGAACTTGTGCTGACATACTACATTTTAGTAACACTATGAGTGGTGATGGTGGTTAGGTGCCAGGGAGTCGGTTCCGACCCCTGCACAGGGTTTTGGAGGCTGTAAATCTTTATGGAAGCAGAAAGCCTCATCTTTCTCCCGTGGAGCAGCTGGTAGTTTCGAACTGCTGACCCTGAGATTAGCAGCCCTCTTCGTAAGCACCAGGCTCCCAGAGCTCCTTAACACAATGGGTATGTTTTAAAATTAAGATTCTTCTGACTTTATAAAAACACTGGATTGTTTTAATAACTGAAAATGTTAGTTTCCTCTAGTGTAGACATTTTTAAAACAGCTAAAAATAAAATGCCCAAAGAAATCTTTGAGTGACAACTGATATGAAAATTGTCATCCAAGGAATTCAACAGCATGTGGATAACTCTAAAATACATGTCATTTTACTGTAAAATACTGTGTACCATCTCCTTTCTTCTTTTCGGTTTTCTAGGTAGTGGAATGAATACAAACACTGAAATCGTTTGCCAGCCAGGTTCTAAATCAAAGCCCAGAGCCTCTGCATTGCTCCTGAGGCTGTTTTCCCAGAAGCAGCAGTTAGAACAACAGGGGCCGGGCTGGGGGGCTGCGCAGAGCACTGCACAGCAGCAGCAAGCAGGGAAAGGAGGTGCTGTCAAGTAAGACAGAAAGTTAACTGGATAATCTTACTCCAAAACCCTGTGCAGAATATTACATCTATAGACTGCACCCCTTTCCTGAACTGGTAGCAAGGCCCCCATTTCTAGATAGAGAGAAAGACAGCCCCAAAGTAAAGGAGCTAAGAAAAGGTGTTGAGACAATTCCACAGCCAAAAATAACCTAAAAGTGAAATGTAGCTTATGCCAAGTACTCCAGGTATCCGTTAAATTTCTTCCTCTTCTTTATGAATTTGTATTATTTATAAGACACTTGACACATGTTTAAACACTTACATAGCTTCTCTGTCTCAGGAAATATGGCTTGTTCAGCCGAGGGGATAAAAAGCATGTAATGAGGGAGTTAACAAGGGCTGATATTTTTTTACAACATTCTTTAAAAACTGAAAAACCTCTTTAAACACCAAGAACAGCTTAAGTAATTCACCCTGGGCCTGCGGGCTCCATGCGGATGGTTCCTTTCCCTGGCCACCTTCTTCACCGGCTTCATCCCCGACGGGCGGCCCAGCCTGCCACCTGTAGGTTCCAGGCGTCCGTCCCACCCAGCCCCCGGGCTTCCGGGTCTCCAGCAGTCTCCGCTGAGGGGTGGAGGGGGGTGCGCACTGGGATTCGGGACCCAGGCGGCGGACTAGGCCAGACTCGGAGCAAGACCGCCCTTTGGCCTGTGAGCGCGCAGCACTTCGGGATCAGGCGGAAGTGAAATCGATTCCGTGCAGAGCAGCCGCCGAGGAAGCGGCTCCAGGCCCTGGGTTCCTGCCTCGACAGCTGCTTAGGAAGTGGGCAGCGTTCCGAGGAGTTCTTTCCTCGGCCCCACTTTGAGGACCAGAATTCAGGAGAGGCCCTTCCCTCCTTGCTCTGGGGCTACTGAGGAAAACAAGCCCACTCACAGGCCCTAGGGGTGGCCTGTCAGTCGTGTTCGCCAACTTGGGCTTTTGTTGCGGTGATTTTGCGGGAAGGAGGGTGATGTGGGTTTGGTTCTCTCAAGTCTTCGCGGCCCGTGAACCGGCGCGCCCCCGCCGGAGTGGGAGCCACAGCAGCTGGGCGAGGCCGACTCCTTACCGGGAGCCTCAGCCAGGGGGCGCCGCCCGATCAGCACCTGCCCCGCCCACCTGCCCCAGAGGTTTCCAGCCCGTGCGCTGTGCGCGATCGCAGGAAGACATAACCCGGAGCCTCGTAGCCCTCGCTTCTCGCCTGGCAGCGGGTGGCCCAGGCACCCGGACCCGAAAGAGCGTCAGGAGAGAAATTCGCTCCCAGAGTTGAAAGCCTGGAAGCCGTCGGTTCTCCAAAGAGGAGCAGTCGGGCGCGGGCGAGCCAGCGGCGAGGAAAACCCTTGTCCTCCCGCGCGCAGCCTGGCGCCCAGGGACGCGCGCGCTCGCGCGCGCGGACACACACGCACTGGCCTTTCCTGGCCGCTCAACCTCAGTCTGCTGCGCAAGCAGTTTTCAACAACTTGCCTGACACAGTAACAAAGACATTTAAACGCCGGGACTCAGACTTCACTTTTTAACCTGCTGAGAGAAGCTACTTTCAAAGCTTCCCCGCAGTGAATAAACTGACAAAAATATGGGGTGCACTTATAAATTAAACACCTTACCCTCAAAGCAACGTGCGTTAATCAGGTTTCTAAGGCAATAGCCACCTCTGTCTTCTCCTATTCATCCAAATAATGTCCCAAGAAGGAACCCCTTTACACAAGAGAAAGTGGGGGTGGGGGCGGGAAAACGGGCAGGAGAAATGAATTATACCCATTGCTAGTAAAAATCATCTTAAATCAATAGAGCACCACTTGAACTTGAGTTTCCATTGTTTCACTGAATCATCAATGTTTTTAATTAAACACAGCTACCCTTTCTGTTAAAACATTACATAAAAGGGTTAGGTTTCTACTTTTGTTGAGGCAGCTGGCGTTTGTTGGCTGTTGTGTTTGAGCAACAGACTGTTCAATAGAAGCGCGAGAAATAGCTCAACGCGCTCTTAATAGACCTATTTCAACAATGTACCTTGAAAAGGAATACATTGTGTTATTGTGTTAGTTTGCTACAAACCTATTAAAAGAAAAATAGCATCCATCAGGTCTAACAAAACGCATTTGTAGTATACATACTTATCTGCTTCAAATACTCTGCTTGGCACAATGTCTAGAATTCAGCTAGATAATCAAGAGCTGGACAGAAGAACACATACCAGTTAGGTAATGATACACGGGCTAAAAATAATAAGAAAGTTCTAAGTAGAATGTAATCGCTATTTTTTGTTTATTATGAGAAATACAGTTAACCCACGTCAATTGAAAATGTATTTCAGTTGTATTTCAAGTATGAATTCCTATGATAAAAACACTTCAATATTTGTGACTTGGGAATATTGATTCAAATCCCATATTTGGAACGAATCTTATATACTTTCGATAGCAGTTTATTTTAGAGAAGGATTCAGAGCAGATGCGATACATTCTTAAAGCAGAATTAAACAGCGAAAAGAGTGTTTCTTTAGAGACATTTGTAAAACAAACATATGAAAGCAAGGGTTCCAGCCAAGATGTTGGGGAGCAGCGCTATCTGGCATTAAGAAAGGAAGTGTTCCTAGAATACTTACTGTCTTCAAAATTATTTTAATTTTATTTTATTGAATTTTAAACACAAACTGAAACTTGAGGCAAAGGAACAGACAACATTGCCTCTAATGGGCAGGATCTATGATCTATTGTAGGAAAGGACTGCCACTTGGACCACAAACCTTTGAAAAAAGCAACAGCGAACGATGAGGCTAATTTAGCTCTGAGATGCACTTAGAAAAGACATCCAAAGTAGCATCTGTCAAAGGGAGTCATCTTCTGCTACCACACAAGGCACTTGGTTTCCAACTTCACAGTAATCAATATTTGACTTCCAAACACATGAATGTTGGAGGCACAAGAGAAATAGTAGATTGTCTGCAAGTTAATTCAATTGTCCAAAAAAGAAACCTTAAATTACAGTAACACCATATGCAAGATATCTATGTTTACAAATATATGGAACAGTTTTTGTTCAATTAAGTTCAAGTTCGTTGTTTCTTTTTTCATATTTCTGACTTACTAAATTATCATATGAAGACTTATTTTTAAAGGTCAACCTGGAACTCTAGATGATAGTTTTGCTTTTTATAAAATAGGTATGGTCAACTCTTCTAGAAGGCATTTGAAGTCAAATGGTTGATATGACTGATCTCTTCAGTTGGCACGTTTTCTCTTCCCAAGAAACATAAGTGTGTGTGTGTTTTGGGAAGTGGTTAACATGTGTTTGACTTATACTTTAAGAATTTTCACTGACAATGTATCCTGTCTAGTCCAAATCTATTTTTAAAATTAATTCACTTGAATTTAAAAATGGAAATGAAATAGTAGCCCCCAAAATGGCATATTTTGGAATTAGTTCCTCAAATTTATAAGACTGCATAGAGAGTGATGTTTTCAGTGTGAAACTTTTTAATGTATCTATCTAATCATTTACCAGAGATGAAAGAAAGTTCCCCAGTAACTAGTTTGGCCACAACATGTAATGTTACTAAGGTTTTTTAAATGTCTTTGTTTTCATTTTGAAATGTTGATGTATCCGAAGTAAATTTGAGGGGGAAATTTTCCATTTATTTTAGTTTGAAGAGATTGTTCAAATAAACAAAGGATCACTAAAGAGATCATTTGAAAGCCCAGCAGAGAAAGAAATGTATTTTAGAAGATTGTAATCTGATTCCTCATTTTGTTCTTGTCTTGAAAACCCTTCATTCTCTATTTTTGCAAATAATTTTCAATAACATATGAGGCTAAATGTTTTCCTTAAATAAAAAAATGCAAGTAGGCTGTGGTTTCATTTGTCTCACCTTAAATAGTAGGAAAAAAAGATCACATACAGATTATTTTCTATTTGTTTTTTAATTGTTTTCTAAAAAGGACGGTTTGGTTTGTTAATTCATTATCACTAATATCTACAAAAGGTTTAACTAATCAAATTATTAAAAACTACCAGTGATCCTAAGAAATATTTAATTTGAAAAATTCTATAAAGTACATTTTCAAAGCAACAAGCTTCTTTCTAGTTTCTTGATCTGCCTTTGCTAGGTAAAAAGACGACCGTTTTTCAATACTTTAGCGCGGAAGTTTAGGAAGTAACAAAGGCTAATACTTAAAAAAACATTTCTGCCATGTATGATAATTTTAATGTGTCTGAAAAATGGGTGGCTGAGCCTACTGCCCACAGCACCAGACATTTGACCAGATCCACCCCGGGGCACAATCATCAGAGGGAAAAGATTCAGCTTCCAAACTTGATTAAAAACAGCCCAACAGTTTTCCGCCGTTAAGAGAACTGTGTGACTTGAGAAGTTGAGTAAATTGCCTCAAAAAGGAGGTAGGTGATGTCTGTGTCCCTTTCACACAGGAATAGAGGGAAGCTCAAAAAATCAGAATAGTGAACTGCAAAAGAGCTACCTGACTATAAAAAAAAAAACAACCCAGGTTAAAATCCACATACAAGATTTAGGTGCTCAGAAGGAAAACCTGTAACTCTACTTTGTAACTTTTCACCTTAATTTGACTGGGGAAAAAAGGAAACATGCACACATCAAAGACCTACCAAAATAGTTGGGAAATGTTAACCTGGGAAACCTTTTGCTTTCCATTTGGCATTCCTTCAAAATGTTCTTTATCCCCCTAAAGTTGCATTTTGGAAAGTGTAGTTAAAAGAAAAGTTGAATAAGATGAGAAAATGAAGACAATGGAGGAAATGAGTAAAGTAGATACCTGCTAGCATCTTCTTGGTGATGTAGGTGATTTTGTTTAATTTACTTTTTGCTTGTATATTTTTGAGGTAAAAATGAGAGACATTCAAACAAGAATCCAAATATAAAGAAAAGTGGTTTCCTCATGTGACTCACTAATAAAATGAAAACTGCCTACATATGCTTGTGTGTTCCCTTTCAATTCAAAATTTTCTCCCAGAAAATTACAATTTGTCACTTTTTTGTGTGTGTGTGGGCACAGGAGGAGGAAAATATGATACATTTGGGGATTTTTCAGTAGAACTATGTTTAGTTTTAATTTTCCTGTATTTTAAAATAAACACTTTGACCAAAGCATGTTTGATCTTTGGAAGAAGGAAGTATACATTGTGAAGGAATGTGTGGCGTTTGAGTATGAAAATGGGGTTGTGACTCACAGCTGCAGGCAGGAAAAAAATAAATAAATAAATAAAGGCATTTTGGTGTCAGCCAGAGGTGTTCAGTCTAATAATTCAAGCTGTAAACTGTATCCCCTAAAATTACCTACATAATAAATCATTGTGTGAAGAAAAAAAAGTTGGGGCTGAAAAGTGTAAGTGAAACAGTGTCCTCAGAGACTCCAATGCTGGGACCTACTGGCAATGATGTGAAATATGGGCTTATTTTGTCCAAAACTTTAGGATCTAAGTAGTACTGGAAATTAGTCTAGCAAGGCTGATTTTCTTTCTCGTGCTCTCCTGAATACACAGCTGAAACTGCTTATGGAATTTACAGTCAATTTATAAACTTTCAAAATAAATCTCTATACATGAATGCCTTCATTTTAAGATAAATAATTATGGATAAGTTATCACATGTGTATCAAGAATGGAGGCAGACATTTTTTTCCTAAAAATTTCTTTAGGTTCGTGCCTTACATTTCAGTGTTGCTTACAGGTACAAAGGAAAATACTAAAATGAAGTGAGCTGCTAAATTCCTTTATCTGAGAATTCACTGCCAGGTTGAAACAGACACTAAGGTTGGCAGAGCTGGTGCCAAATCCTGTTAGGAGATGGAATGCACCCGTTTAGAGTAGACTACAGCTCATTTAAGGGAGAAAAGATACAAGAGGAAGTCTAAAGGCCAAGGACACACAAAGTTTTTGAAACAACGAGGGTGGAGAAGTCATGAAGCCGGCTGCCAAAGCTACACCGAAATCATTTATTTTACAATCTCCCCTCCATTTTCAGAATTAGTAAGCAGAAGAAATGCCACGCTGTGAAAACGGGCTGTGGGTTCTTGAGCTCACACCCATACGGGAAAGGGAGGAAGTCAAGTTGACATGGGTTTCTTTAGCCTGGGCATTTCACAGTGAAATATAAGGTGGAAGGCGGGTAGAGAAAAGAAAACGAAGTTAGAAAAGACTGACCCCAGCGAAATTTGTAATAAAAATTAACTGGAAAAAGAAAGTCCACAGCAATAAAACAGCTACTCCTACTCATTAGTATTCATGACCGAACGTCCAGCTTTTCTGTTTATCTTTCTCCCAGGATCAATATCGAAACAGTGTGGGCCTGGAAGGAGCCCAAGGCAGGCCCTGCGTGCGCCTGACCTCTCGCGCCCTCCTTACAGGTCAGAGCATCTTCAGAACCGCCGAGCCAACGCTGTTCCCGTTCTCATTAAATCCACCTTTCAATCTGCCGACCGGGAGTGGGGAGGGCAGACCAGGGAGTTAGGGGGTGGGCCGCGGGCTCGTAGACCCAGCTGACTCCTAAGAGTTTAGGGAAACCGCACGTGGCCACGTCAACCACTGTGGGCCCAGTGGACCAAGAGGAAAATGAGAAAAAAGAACAAGTACGGTCTTCAGCAAAGGCTCCAGCGTAGCTTCTAGCCAGGTTCTCACTGGTGCGGCCTGGTTCCAAACCAAACCCTAAGTTATGATTTTTTTTTGGGGGGGTGGGGGTTACAAACATAAGAACTCCCTCTGTATTCCCTCACCGCCCTTGCGCCTCAAACCCACTCCCCTTTCAGCCCCGGCGCCTCCCCAGGACTCCGCGGGCCTCGGAGGAGCAGCCCAATTGCAGGCCATTAACTACATGATTATCCTTGACATTACTATTATTATTACTATTTCTAACCCCCATTATCTCTTGCTCTCCGTGCTATTCCCCAAGGCGACTGAGCTTGACCTCAGGTACCTAGAAAACTCGACTCTGGGACGTTAGGAAAAGCAACTAAGGCAGCGGTTGGAGAAGGATAGACAGCTATTCCTTCCCTCAATCCTGGTTTAACTGGCAAGGCGGCGCGTCTACACACACACACACTACACACATGCACTCGCGCAGGAGCGCGCGCACACACACACAGACAACGACGAAGGATGGAGGGCGTGGGTGGTGAGGGCAACTTAGCCCATCACAATCTTTGGAATGTGGACCCTGGGAATCCAACGGAGGGTAGAGAGTCGCCTCATAGTGAGAACCAGGCTAAACCTCAAACCAAACCTATTGACATCCAGTTGATTCTGATTCAGACAGAGTAACTGACTAGAACTGCCCTATAGGATTTGCAAGTCTGTAAATCTTAGGAGGACTGCCCCAGCTGCTTCTGTAGTGGCTGGTGGGTTCGAACTGCCTACTTTTCTAAAATTCTAGCATTTTAACCAATGCGCCATCAGGTCTCTGGCCCAGGTTGTTGCTGTTGTTGTTGGTAAGTGCCATCGAGTCGGTTCCGACCTATAGTGACCTTGTATAGGGCTTTCGAAGAGCGGCTGGTGGGTTTGAACCGTGACTTTGAGCTTCAACCTGACCTTGCAGTCCAGCGCATTATCCTGAAACGCCGCACCAGGATTCCCTGACCCAGGTTGTGGACCCTTAAGTGCTAAGTTGGATCTAGAGCGCAGGGCAGGCTTGATTCGGTACTTTCCCAAGAAGACTTCTGGGGAGGGGGAGGGGAGCTGAGAAAGACCATAGGGGTGAAGAGAGCATCTTTTTCTGGGTCCTCCCGCCTTCCCCTGCCCTATCTCAGTGCTTTTCCCACGCAGAAAAGTCTGCGGCTGGTGGATGCAGAAGCCACGTGAAGTATGTATGAGTGTACGTGAGTATATTGGCATGTAGTGTGTGTGTGTGTGTGCATACGAGCGCGAAAGTGAAGGGGCATCTTCAACTCCGGCCTCGCAGCTGCCCCAAATAATAAGGTAGTTAGGATGGGGTAGTAGGACACAATGCCAAGCAGGAGAAGGCGAAATGAGAATGTGACTCGTCACCTCTTCAAAAAGCCCGTCGGCTTTGGGAAAGAAAACAAACGTGGGAGAGTGACGAGGTGGCCCCAGCGACGAGGTCTCCGAGCAGGGTCGTAAGAGGGGGAAGGGGGATTGTCTCGGCTCCCATTCTGTCCCGCCACAGCACATGGGCGGAGTGCGACGTGGACACTCTAGCTCCAATCGCTCTATAGCCTTGACCATGAACTCGAACCCTCAGGATAGCCTGCTTATGTATGATTTACAGAAGTTCTCATTTGTAACACCCCGTTGAAAGGGCCACCGCTACCTTTTCCTTCCCTAATCGCTGCCCAGTGCGTATCCGGATACGCCTGTGACTTTATGCCTGACTACTTGATCCAGTCTGGAAAGATTTAGATTCTTCCATAAAATAAAAACCCAGCAACAATCCGCTGAGAGAGTTAAAGGAGAGGGCGACTTTTCTCCTGGCTCTGTCTGTTCTTAGCTGCCAGTTAAAAATAAAAACTATTCTTTGAGGTCCGCTGGCGTTAGCAGCAGGGCAAGGAATTTCACGTTTCTGTGGAGCCCGGGTGATATCAGACTATAATCAATCAATCCACAAATATTTCTTAACGCCTACTTTGGATCACTTTCTGGGGCTCATTTCCGTTTAAGTAAAAACACACTCAAGGGTTCAACCAAGACTTGCTGGGGTCTTTAGTTCTTAGATCTTGTCGGCAGGCCTACAGAGGCCTTTGGGTTATTTCGGTGACTTGACGTGGGGGAGGGTAAGACTCGGGTAACTAACGGGTACGTGGTATGTTCCGCACACTAACGAACACGTCTGTGTGCTGGCCCGGGGAGACGCGTCTTCTTGAGACCAGGAGCCTTCCTTACCAACCCAGAGATGAGAAACAACATCACAGAGCCCAGGGAAACCTGAGCCTCGGATCCAGTCTACAATCTGCCCTGAATCTCAGAGTTTTTTATGGAAAATAAGACCACTTGAAATGAAAACATCCTTCTGAAATACAGACAAAAGGGGCTATGGGGTAGGGAAGAGGAGAGAAGGTGCCGGAAGAAAGAAAGGGGGCCGGGATAGCTAAGGGGTGGATGTGCTGGGCCTGGGACTGTTTCCTTTACTCTGATCCCGCCAGGGCTCCGTCCTTCGCAGCCTGCACCCACAGCAGAACAGATGCCGCCTCTGCTCTCGGAGGGACCCTCCTTCCTGCCTGAGACTTAGGAGGGCTGCCCTGAACGAAGCGAAGCTGATATCGATATGTTATCAGTGTGGTAATTAATAATGCAGCAAGGATCACAATAATTAATAATAATGATAGCCCTTTTGAGATGGCTCCATCTGCCTTGGGATAAAGCGACTCTTGTGATGAGGGGGCTTATTAGATGGTGGATAGTGAGCAGTGAGAAGGAAACAGGTTTGGCGCACTGAAGTTCAAGTTGACAGAGATGGCTGGCTCAAACTGTCCTCTGGCCGTGGCAGTGCCTCCCTGCCGGCAGCGAACCACAGCGCAGCTCTCGGTCCCTAAGGGAGGCAAGACAGGCTTCACTCTGTGACTTTGTCAATGCAAGCAGGTTAGGAGGGGGAGAGGGAAGGCGTCTGCATCCCCACCCCCCTGGCGCAGAAGCGTTACTAAGGCGCAGGTGGCTCTAGGACCTCGAGCTGTACAATTTTAACATTTAAAATATTCGTATACTTTTGCCACCCACCCCCCTTACCTCGTCCCTGGGTTTCGAAGAGCCGAAGAGAAAGGTCAAAGGGAGACACTGGGCCACACCATCGGGTCCAAGGCTTGTTTGGACAATGCCGTGGGACGCTATAGTCGGAGAGTGGGAGCCATTTTGCGGGAAAGCTGTTCTGATCCGCCTGAACATCTCAGGCTAGCCTAGAAGGCCGCTCCTAGGCTGTGCGCTTCCTTGCCACGCCGTGCTGTCTCTCGTTTTATTTCCTGGCTTTAATTACAGCCCCAGACCTAAAAGGACCTCTAGTAACTCAGCTCTGGATGTTGTGAGATCTTAAGTCTTCTTGCAGCTTTTCCTGGCCCCTCAAATTAAAAAAAAAAAAAAAAAAAAGCCCCCAAGGCCTTGAGTTGACACTGAAGTTACCCACCCCCATTCCATTCTTCCCTTTAAATTTTGGAGGTTTCAAAGCCAGCAATTTCCATTAAAACAAAGTTTTAAAACATTTGGAAAAGGGCATTTTATTTTTGCATATTGGTTATGACAGATATTTAATGACTCCTTCCCACCCCTCCTCCACCCCAGAGGTGTTCTTGGAGAATTCTAAACTATTTTCATCACAGCTTATTACACATGCAATGAACTCTCCCAAGGATCAGTAACATATGCCAATTATTTTAATAATTTTGCTTAATATTATTAGGGGTTATAAATTTGATTTTAATGGGGAGTTGATTGTTTCAACTGGCACTCCAGCAGCTCCCAGGCCCCTGGGGAGGGCAAGCCCTGCATCTATCACTCTCTGGTCACACTGACACACGTATACAGGAGTATTTCCCTCCTCACTGAACAAGTAAGGTAGCCTAGGGGAGGTCAGGCCCCCACCAGAGCAAGAGAATGTCAGGCTTGGCCTGCTGGGCCCCTGCAACTGTCCACAGGCAGACTGGATGGGGAAAAGGGCAGCTCTCACAGCTGCAGGTCTAATAGCACTGTAGTTCACCAAGACCAAGCCACCCACCATACTTCAACTCTACCAAGGATGGCTGGGCCTCTGGGAACTACAGGACACTCAGAGAGATGAAGATGAAGATGTCTAGTCAGCTCAGGGATTTAAAATTTAAATTTCTCTATTTCCTTCCTTTGATTACTAAAAAGAAGTTCTGCTCAGAACATCTTCTGTTTGAAAACTGATATGTTGCTTTGCAAGATGGGAATGAGAATGTAAAATTAGTGTATATGCTCCACCTCGCTCCTATCACCTGGCAAAATTTAGTCTTCTTATACATGTTGTTTCATTTTATTTTACTAATTTCTTGAAGAGGCTCTTTAGTTTAGGGTCAACAGTCTTTTGCTTTCCTATTCATTCTCTCAAAAGTAAGTGAAAATATGGTCAATTTATCACCTTTTCTTGAACATCCTATGTATTGGTACACAGCAGCTGTGCAGATTTCTAAAGCAAGCTCTGTTTAAAATTTCAAGGGAAAAAAAAAAAAACTTCACAGAAATAAGTCCTTAAACTTTAATCATCGGGCCAAGTTCAAAAACAAAGTACTCAGCTCAGTTTAGAACTTGCAATTAAAAATAACTGTACCTCAGCTTTTCAGGAGAGAGAGAGAAAAGGGGGCAGGGAATGAGGAAAACAAAGAATAAGGAAATGTTTAGTGCACTTAAATCCAGTCCAAATAGCGGAAAGAAAGGCATTCCCTCAGATAATGGAGTCATTAGGAACTCTGAACATTCTCGCAGCCATTCTTCACAGAGCCTTTCCAAAAATTTAATTCATTCTCAGCTACTAAACAAAGAATGTAGAAAATAATTTCGAGACTTTCTGCCAGTTTGGCTGTGTTTCTATGCATACATACACCTTCCTCCCCAGAATGGGTGGTGGGGCCTCCCATTCACTCAGGCAAGATGATCCATACCCTCAGCTTCTTTTTTCCAGTTTTCCTTTAATTAACCATCTAGAAAAAAATCATGTTCATGCAGTTTCAACACATTTTATTATATTTCTGTATGCATTACTCTCAAAACATCACAAGAAATGATCAAACCACTTAAAACCTTCAAATAAAAAATCTGAAACAGTTTATGCCCACAAGTGTACATATTTATAGTTAAGAAACATTCTTTATAAATATTGTTTCCTCTGTAGCAAGTTAATACCATAATTTAATTACAAATGGATAAATATGGTAACGGGTATTTACAGAAGGAAGGGTGTTATTACGGAAAAAGCTAACCGCACAACGTTTATTTCCCCCCACCCCCCACAATCTTTCATACAGGAACTAACAAATTGAACTTGCAAAAGCACTAAACATCACATGTAAACCCAGCTAACAGAAAAATACATTCACAAGCATTGGTGGTGGTAGGATGTGTGTGCTATGGATTGGTGTGCTGGACGAACAGAAGGGAGACTTTGGCACGGTTCTTTTTTTTTCCAGTCTGTAGTTGCATGAAGTGTACAATCAAGTTGCCTCATAAAAAGGAACACAATATTCTATACCACAATACAAAATAAGCCATTTTCTTTCACATTACTTTAAAAAACAAAACAAAACAAAACAAAAAAAACCCGGGGAAAACGAAAGAGCAAAGAAAAAGTCCATCACTTGGGGAAGGAGAGGGAAGGCAGGAAGGAACGCAATTGGAGCTTTACAAACAGACAAACTTCTATACACCAAGAATCCATTAAAACCAGCTCAGAGAAAGGAGGAGGAGTTTGCTATGTACAGCTTGTCAGAAACTGGGAACAGGGTGTGGAAGGAAAGTAGGCATGGAGAGGAACAGGCGGTTTGGTTCAATACATATATTTTAAATTAAAATTTTTTAATTATAGTTTTAGTCTTCAAAGATTTCGGAAGTGACATTTTACTTTTCATGCCTAGATTTTTAAAAAACCAAAACATACCCTTAAAAATCCTTCTGCTGGTAAAATAATTTTCGTTATCATAAAAATCAGATTCATAATTATAACAACACGATGATTGATCACAAGTACCCCTTGGCGCTAACTCCTGAAAGGACTGAATATGTCAGGGTCCAGGGCCCAGGGTCGGGGTTGGGGAGAAGAAGAGAGGCCCAAGGCCCTTCACACGTACCATTCATTGAAGTTGGAGGAAAGGCCGCTATGGCCTCCGGCTGTCCCGCTGCCCCCACTGGAGCTGCCACCGCCCCCGCCACCAGCCCCGCTGCCGCCACCCCCACCGCTGCTGCCACTACCGCCGGAGTTGCCACCACTTCCTGAGCCTCCGCTCCGGTGCACCGCAGATACGGCGGCCGCTGCCGCTGCAGCCGCTGCCGCTGCCGGGGACAGATTGGAACTGCTCTGGGGATCGGCGCTGGGGGACACCAACCCAGGAGGTGTGGAAGACTCATAGCCCGAGCTGGCGGCCGGGGAGGACTCAGAGCCCTGCGGAGAGGACTCATGGACCTGCAAGACAGAAGCCAGAAGGGGAGACCAGAGGGGGCTGGGTGTGAGTGCAGCTGCTGTGAGACTGAGTCCTTGAGAAGGAGGGGCCCCTAGATGACCATCAGGCCTGGGCCCTAGGGGTCGGTTGGGAACCCTTACCACATGGTCAGTCAGCCCCTCGCCCTCCTCCCAGCTGCCCCGGTGATACCTTCATGTGCTTCCGTAGTGAGCTGGGGTGCGTGTAGGACTTATCACACATCTTGCAGAGATAGGGCTTATCGGAGGTGTGGACGTGCATGTGTTTCTTCCTGTCGCTGCTGTTGGCGAAGCGCCGGTCGCAGCCCTCAAACTCACACTGGAATGGCTTTTCCCCTGCGGAAGGCAAAACACGGTCACTGGCTGCTGACACCCATTGCCCTCGGAAACCTCCACCCAGGCTGTGAGGGGGAGAAGGAATTCCGGGAAGGGGTAAGGCAAGAGAAAGGGAGGGAGTTGGGTCCCTTAAACAGTGGGATCCCTTCCATAGCAAACCCAATATTAACTTCCTTCCCAGACAGTCCTTCTCATTTAACACACAAGTTTATTCCAAACTAATTTCTAATGAATTTGGGGTAGTGCAAAGCCTGCCGGCTTTTCTATAGGATTTCTTGGATTCGCAGCTTCTAACAAGTTGGTCTCGCCTTGGAGAAGCTGTTATTATGACAAAATATTTGGGGCATTATCAAAATCACACAGCCTGCTGGGCTACTACTGTCGGTTTCTCTTTAGGGCCAGTAGGCAATTATATTTGGAGCTGCTGTGTGTTGTTTGGGGATGGGGTTGTGGATAGTGGCTGTGCCAGTATTTTTACATCCAAAATGCTGCAGATTGGAATAACCACAACTTTAGCTTCACCTCTAGTCTTTAAAAATAAATTTAATAAAAGGAAAGGCAGCATCTAGTGATGGCTGAAAAGCACAGCCTGTGGTGTGGGGGTGGGGGCGTTATCAAAGGCTTTCAAAATCTCCCTATTTAATTTTCTGGCGGTCCCCGCATCCTGTTGCCAGAATTCCAAATGCTTGGAGTCATTTAGAGGTGTGAGAACTCAAAGCAACGTTCCACTAGGAAAGGGGACTATTTAACATTAGATTCCATTAGCACCTATATTGTTTTTTAAAGACATCCGCTCGAAAGCGAGCATTTCATGCAAATAAATTTCTCAAATTTTAAACCTTGTTAAAAGCTTGTCTCGCACCTCAGCTCCCTCCCTTCCCGGAAGAGAACAATAGGCCGCTGGCTCATCCCCACTTTGGAGTAAATATTGACAGGAGAAGTTGTTAAAATATTTGGCTTTCTCTTAGGAAATCGTCTGGCACGATATTGGCTGAGACCTGGCCATAGATGAATAATCTATGAGGCAGGAGGCACGTTCTTTTGCGGCTTTCTGTTCCTTACGCGATCGACCCCGGCGTGGTCTCACTGCCCTCGGCTCTAGCTAAGTGGGTCGTGGATCCAAGTTTGGTATCTGAAACCCTCTGATGCTCATTAGAGAATTTCACAGACTGCTGTGAGACCACCGTAAAGCCTAGAGACCCACACCAAAACGGGCTTTAAAAACACTTTAACAATTGTTTCAGACTCATTTAATATTAATAGAAACCAGTCCCAGACAGGGCGTTTGGACCCCAAGTAAATAAGTGAGAAAACATAGGACACTCTGACATACACCCGGAGCAGAAAAGCACATTCAGACAAGCTGGCAAAATCCTCTCTAGGCAGGATTCCCGGGCACCGAGGGAGGAAACAATTTTATATTGTGCATTCTATTTAGAACGGAAACTATTATCCAGGACTGAGCAAACGAAGCAATTCCATCACCTAAAAGTACCCGTTAAATATTTTACTACTCATTTAAAACTCAGTCTCCTCAAAGGAAAAACCTCACCCAAAGATTCTTTCATTCTCCAACAAAAAATAACCTGCTGGCTCTCTCCCACACACAAAAACATCTACCATCCCCGGACAGGGCTGGCGGCCGGCACGTTTTTTCCTCCCAGCAAAACAGCCACAGCCTCTCTCCTATCTGTCGTGGCCCGCGGTTACCTGTGTGGGTCCTTTTGTGGATCTTGAGGTTTTCCGAGCGCGCGAACACCTTGCCGCAACCCGGGAAAGGGCAGGGAAAAGGTTTCTCGCCTGTATGCACGCGGATGTGGTTGACCAGTTTGTATTTGGCCTTGAAGGGCTTGCCCTCGCGTGGGCACTCCTCCCAGAAGCAGACGTGGTTGCTTTGCTCAGGGCCGCCGACGTGTTCCACCGAGACGTGGGTCACCAGCTCGTGCATAGTGCTGAAAGTTTTGTTGCAGCTCTTCTTGGGGTTACTCAGTTGCTCGGGATCGATCCACTTGCAGATGAGCTCCTGTTTGATACACTGCTGTCGCATGTATCGGAAAAAGGCACCCGGATGGTGGTGATGGTGGTGGTGGTGGGCCGCGGCCGCTGCCATGTTCATACCCATGTTCATATTCATAGGGCCATACTGGTTGTGGAGCTGCGCCGCAGAGTAGGGATCGGTCCGCGGGCTGGCTACCTGACGGTACTGTTCCGAACGTCCGAATACCTCGCCCGGCAGCCCGAGGCGCATCTGCCCGTTGAGAACATTCTGCGAGCCGTGCGGCCCATGCTGCTCCGGGAGGCCAGGGAAGAGGAGGTGGCCCTGCGCGTCCGAGTGCGCGTGGTGCAGGCCTCCCGCTCCCGGCCCGAACAGCCCATGCTGCCCGCCGCCTGGCGCAGAGTCCCCAAAGCCGCGACTACGGAACAAGAAGTCCCGGGTGGTGTTGAAGGGCGGCCCAGAGTAGGAGCCTACGTGTGCTGCATGGGGCCCGAGCGCAGCCGCTGCTGCAGCCGCGGCAGCAGAACCAGGGTAGGCGCCAGGGCCCTGCGACGTGAATGCCGAACTCTGGCCCGGGGACAGTTCGTGCGCGCCCGGGTTGAGCTTGAAAGCGCCCATGTGTGCGGCCGCCGAGTCTACGAAGCCGTTTTGCGCCGCTGCTAGGCTCAGTTCTCGATCTTGCATCTCGGCGGCGGCCGCAGCCGCCGCAGCAGCTGAATGGTGATGGTGGCGCGCAAAGCTGCCCACCCCGATGGCCGGGAACTGCGGCCCCGCGTCCAGGAGCATGGCCAGCTCGCCCGCCCGCCCCGCCGGCCCCAGTGAGTCCTGCACCTCCGCGCTGCCCCGGGTCTTGCTCTACTCGCTCTGCGTCCGGCAGTCGACTGGCTCTAGGCGCAGCCGGTGGTGGCGGAGGCTTCAGCCCTGGGAGCCGAGCTCCAGCGCCCGCCGACTCCGCCGCTGCAGCCTGGATCTGCCTCTGGCGGCCAGGCGCGGAGAGAAGACACCAAGAGGAAGAAGAGGAGGAGGTTGTGGTGGAAGAGGAGGCGCGGAGGAGGAGGTGGAGGAGGAGAGGAAGAGTCCAAAGCCAGGCGGAGAACCAAAGTGTATTAAAGGAGCTGCGGCGGGGGCGGGCGGGCAGGCAGTGCAGGGGAGGGAGCAGGAGGGAGGTGTGGGGAGCCGAGCCGAAAAGAGAGGGGGGACGCCGGGGGGCGAGCGCAGAGCCCGGGCTGCGCTGTGGCCCCCACCCCTGCGCGCACCCGCGCGCGCAAGAACACACTCACTTGCTCGCACGCCCGGCGGACCAGGGGGTCCGGCCGCGCAAATCGGTACTGGGGGGAGGGGGGAGGGAAATCACAGCAGCGGTGAAGGCACGGAGTCCAAGCGTGGCGGCAGTGCGGCAGCAAGAAACGCGGACGATGAGAGGACGCAGGCGAGTTCTGCGTTGGGCGCCCCAGCCAGGCGTTCCCGCGGCTCCACCTGACCGCTGCGGGGGCGCCGGAACGGCGGGCGGAGGCCAGGCGCCCTCCTCCCCGCTGCGCACTTCGGCGGCCTCTCCCTCCCCCGAAGCCCCGCTCGCGCCGCCCTGCTCCGGGCGGTTATTGTTCCGCGCTAGGACCGCGATGTTTATTCCTCCTCGTCCTCAGTGTTTGGCATTGGCTGCGCCTAGCGTAGTAAACTTGCAGCGGCCACGAATTACCCCGACGAAGCAGCCGCGCTGCTCCCTCTTTCTTTAAGTTGTGCCAGAGGAGGAGGCGGAGGAGGAAGGGGCTGTGGGAGGGGAGAAGGCAGAGAGGGGGAGGGGAAGAGGGGGAGGCTGGGCTGAAAAACAATAACAATAAAAAGTGATCTCTCTCTCGCTTCCTCCTATCCGGAGTCTGCCCTAGGCGCCTGACTAGGATCGAGTGGCCGCACCCGCGAGAACGTAGCGGAGTTCGCTGACTGTCCGAACAAACGTGAGGAGGCCGAAGCAGGTTTTCCTCTCTTTGGGCTGCGGTGGGCTCTGTGTGTCACTACCTCCTCCGCCTTTGTTTATTTCTGTGGGCGCCGCATCCGCAGTTTTTTATTTTTATTTTTTGTCTCCTCCTTTTCCTTTCCCCTTCCCCCTCCCCTTCTAGTTCTTCTCTGGCCTCCCTCCCTCGTTCCCTTCAGATCCCAGCCGGGCATCCTGGTCACACCGCCCCTTTAACAGCGGCTCCCTCCCCGCTCGCTTTCCCGTGGCAGCCATTGGTCGCCTAGTCAATTCGAAGCCCCCGCCCCGCGCTGGGCCAGTCCCTCCTTCCCGGCGCTCTCCTCAGCCCCAACTATGGGCTAGCGTGGCCGCTCGCTGGACTCGCTTGCCTCCCGCGTGTGGCCCGCGCGCTGGGCGCTCTTGTTCCTGGTCCTGGTTGGCTACGGCGTCTTTGGAGTTGGGCGGCTTACGTTGTGCGGCCGGGCTTTGGGGGTCCGCACCGCCTGGACTGTGCCTGGTCCTGTAAGGGAACGCCATCAATCGCTCGCACCCTTCTACAGAGTTCTCCCGAGGGATCTCAGCCGCTCCTAGCGGGCAATTAAAATCCGGGGGACGATAGGCCCAGCCACCCGTAACTGTTCTACAGGTCACTAGACTGGAGACACCTTGTTCAGGGACACTGGACACCCAGGACCCCACCCGGAGCACGCCGCTGGAAGAGTCTTGGGGCCCCCTCTCTTGACCCGTGTCATGCTTTCTACATCCCCTCTTCCTTTATAAACTTGCTCTGTGCTGTTGAAAACACAGGTGCAGGACGGTGGGCAAATATTGCCTCTTTCTGTCATCTACTGGACATTCACCCAGACACCGCCCCCTATGGCCTCTGCCCCCCGCGGGTGTCATCCTGCTCGGGTTACAGCAGTAAACACTGGGCTGCGGGCTCACGAGGCTAGGGCTTGTTTGTAAGTGGTTTTAAAGACAGTCTCACCCTCTAGGTTGGATGCCCAGAAGCCCGGGTCGCTGCCACAGTGGGGTGGAAAGTGTGGTAAAGCCCCGAGCCAAGGGAAACTCAGGCTGGAGCTTGGCTGCGGGTCGGGCTCAGGGCCTTAGGAAAAGATGCCTGAACTCTAGACTTTAAACCTTCTCAGATGGTTTTTATCTGTCCTTTCCCGAGAGCGAGGAGCGCCCCCTCCTCCGGGCAGCGCAGGGAAGGCAAAGTTGCTTCCCGCGCTGCGACCGCTGGAGTCCGGTCAGCTAGCCGGCTCTGCGGCCGGTGTCTCAGGCTAGCCGAAGTGGACATTTCCTGTCCCGCAGCGCAGAGCTAACTCTCCTGGGGTAGTCAGAGGGCGAAATGGCCAACCTCAAGGCGGAGGAGGTGTGAAAGGAGGGCCTGAGGCCAGCTTCTTTCTTCCCTTGGCACTTGTCAATTGCTTTTATTTGTGAATCTCTAGGAGTTAAAATAAATTTAGGTACTCGAAAGCGGCCAATATGTATTTCAAATTTCCATGTTGAAATAAAATAAAAAACGCGGGAAGACTCTTATCTCACTCACTATTGCTGGCAGAACCTGGGACTCTGGCGCAGGCCGAGTCTCTCTCCGCTTAGGCGGATGTCTGAAGGGAGGAATTGGCCCAAGCCTCTCACACAAGAAGCCTTGTGCCCTCCGCTGTTCGACACTCACCCCCCCTCCCCACCCCCATTCCCAGGCGTTTGGCAGGGGATGGGGTGTAAGCAAGAAAGGTGGAGGCCGCATCTTGTCTGAAGGCCTCTGTGTGTGTGTGTGTGTGTGTGTGTGTGTGTGTGTGGTGGGGGAAGGAGTGCTCTTGAAAGCTGAAGATCCTCGACTTTACTGAAAAAAAGAAATTTGCGTCGTTCCACATCTATGTAAACGGAAGTGGAGAAGCCGCTGCCAAACTAGCCCTCTAGACAGAGAAAAGAGAATTTACAGGCAGAAAGACTGCACTGATCAATTAAAAATAGTCCAGCACACCGCTTTTTACGCTTGTTTTCTTAATTTATATATTTGTCACCTTATATTAGGAAGGGATAAGGAGAGACTAATTCGAAAGGCTTCCTCAACAGATGTTTACAAAAGAAAATAGTTTAAGTCTTAGAGATTGATTCTGATAATAGTAACCCTACACATCCAAAGACTTGCCTCTCTTTCTCCTAGCAAGCCACCTGACCTCTTCAAGTTCTCCTTCTTTGCCATTTTTTCACTTCCTCCCTTGCACCCCCCCCCCCCCATTCTTCCCTCCCTTTTCTAAGACCGTTTTCGTCTTTCGCTTTGTTTCCTCCTTTTCTCTGCCGGTTCTTGGGATGGCTCTGCTGGGCGCTGTGGCTCGTGCTGGATTCCGTGAGCTGCGTGCGGCCGGGTGGTGGGGACGCGTTAATTCCCGCTGGAGACCCTAAGGGCTGGGCTCTCTCGGCTATTCTTTCCTGGCTCTAGTTCTCCTCTCTCTGCAGGACACAGAGGAGCTGAGCCAAGTTCAAAGTCACTTCGCCTCTCAGAAGTGTTTTATTTCTCTGCAAACCGCAAACCCCTTTCCCTCAAGACACAGGTTTTTTTGTTGTTGTTGTTTTAAAGGGAGGAAAGGCAAATAAAAAACCGTAAATAGACTTGAGTTTCTTCGTGAAGGAAGTGACAAAATTGCGTTACAGCCGGTGTTAGTAAATTCAAATTTTCAACAGGTTTCTGGAAGGGCCGATTTGAGGTGGTGTCTTCAACGGGTATACACGCCCCTTTATAAGTTTTTTAAGATTGTTCTTTCGAAATCTCATGGAGCTTCCTTTGGGGCTGGGCCGGAAACGGGGGCTGCGTGAGAGGTGTCACTCTACATGGGAAGGGTCTGCTTAGCTGGCCCATGCGATGAACTGGCAGGCGTTCATTCTGGGCAAGTGGAAAGAGCGATTAAGAAATTCGAGTTGTCTTCCAGAAGTAGAAAATTCCACCAAGCACCCGTGTATTCATCAGTTGTGCACCCCCTTGCCGTTTGTGAATGTCTGTGAACAGCGTGGACTGACTTATTTTATAGTATGATGTGTATTTTGTGTACGAATATCTAAATGAAGTGTCTATAAGCATACAACATACTCTATCACACACAGGTATCTATTGCAGGCCAGTAAAAACAAACAAACAAACAAACAAACAAACACTGAAACAAAACAGACCTTTAAATTGGAAAGCAGGAACACTAGGTTATCTACCATTCAAATTTTTTATTTTCTTCTAAAGGTTGGAAATGGGAGTCTGGAACTCTGGAACAATAGATAAACAAATATTGAATAAGCTGTCAGTGTAACCCAGACCCTCCCCAAAAAAGGATTTCATAGGATTCTAGCACCATAGTCTAAATCACAGACTCATACATTTAAGTAATATCATCAACAGGATTTTAAGTTACAGGTCACCTTTAAATCGGCCATTGCAGCCACTCCTGGGCTGGACAATTCCTGACCCATGAAAGACCACATGTGTGGTGGGAGAGCTCCCTCTGTAAAATTCACCTAAAACAAGTTTTTTGTCAAGGCTTTAAGGAAGTGTAATGTAAAAGAAGGGGAGGGAAATCATGAAAATCTCAGCCAACGTTGTAACTTTTAAATACCGTTTTTAAGAAGGAGGAGGTGGAGTGGAAGTGGGAGGTGTCATAGGATAAGGCCCTCTCTAGTCATATAAAAGGGTGTCTTTTCTTCCTACAGTTAAAATTCACTGTTCTGTAACTGCACTGATAAAAAGTCTATATAAAATATGTTTCCCAGTAGTTTAGTGATAGAGATGCAAACATCTGTGTATATCTCAAAAGAAAAGAAAAAAAACAAAAGAAGACACCAGCTGCCCCTGCCTTTACTACTGCTTTTGTTGTAGTGATTGTAGTTTTGCAAAAGGAAGACAACTAATGCCCTCACTTTGGTGCCTCTTTCCTGATGAGAGGGTTTCTACCACTACTAAAGTAAAAACAAACAAAAAATTAAAACCAGAGGCATTCACTTGTACTAACGTATTTAATAATTCTGAGTATTGGTATCCTTTGGACTTCCAGGTGAACTACATCCAGGCATGCTGAATACCAGTGACAGGTGAGCAGCTTTCCAATAAACTGCTGTGTCATTGCAATAGGCTTTGTAATACAATTTATGCTGTCATTCATAAATAACAATGCCTTATGTCAACCATATTGCATATACTAGTAAATCCATCAAAGTGTCACTATTTGATTTATCCCAACAGCTTCTTCAACTATTGAAGTATAGATATTGGAAGGGATATGGGAGGAGAAGGGGGACACTCCCCACGAATTTGACATGAAAAAAACTTGTGCAACCTTTATTTCTCCCTTATTTCCCCATTTAAAAAAAAATCCTAAAGGATAGGGAATGAAGGGGAGGAGAAGCACATATTGGGGCCAATATAAATAAATATTGGGTGGTTATATGAACCATGAACATGTAAGGGGAATTCCGTGGTTCTTTTTTTGATGTTCTGAGCATTTCAAAACTACAATGGTGCATTTCCTTAGAAATTACCAGTCCTGATAATCAAATGGACTCCTGGTGTGGCACTGTAGGATCAGTACTGGACTGGCAACCACAAGGTAGACAGTGCAAACCCATCAGCTGCTCCTCAGAAACCCTATACAGGCTCCCTATGAGTGGAACCAACTGGCCAGCACTTAGCAATAGTCAAATGGAGTCCTGGTGTGGCGCTTTAGGATAAGCACTGGCCTGAAAGGTCAGCGGTTCAAACTCACCAGATACAGGGTCACTATGAGTTGGAACTGACTCGACAGCACTTAACAACAACAATGGTCAAATGTAGTTCAAGGGCCTTTCTCCAACAGCCCCAAACTGCAAAGGTATAACTGACCGATAAACAAAATAAATCACTATATTTAATGACAAGCGAATTTTACTAGGTTAGATTCTTTGCTGTTATAAAAAGAAAAACTGCCCAGAATCCAATGTCTCTGTCATTGCCACACAGCCTCAATCTTCTGCTTTCGTATTCGTGTTAAGTGCATGGACATGTGGCAGGGATCATAAACTTTAGCGAGAAACCCATTTTTGATTACTCTTAGTCCGGAACATATCTGGGGAGGCGGAGGATTCACTGTGAGCTCAGAACAGCGGGAGGAAGGGCGATCCTGGAGCAGCAGTTCAGAGGATGGCGAATTGCGGGGTAAGGAACCCGTGAACACCCTGGGTCCAGTTTTAACCGCGCACAGGTCAGATTGCGAGGGCAGAAGGAGGTGGGGGGAGGGAGAGGCGTCCCCAGACCGCAAACGCCTAGATTCCTAAAGAGCCTGAGTTCAATGGGTTTGGATCTTGAACCTAAAGTCCCCATCACTTTCTGCTGTGACAAAGCTCGACTAAATTGCAGCTTTTCGGGCTCCTTTACCCATCCTGCTTTAGAGAGGTCTCAATGGACCACTACCCTCTTATCGAGCATCCATGTACCCTTTTAAGCTGGACTTTAATGATCCTTCGATCCCTCTGCTAACCTAGAACACCCGGTTCGCCCTTGAACCTGCCTACATCACGGTCCAAATGGCACTAGGCGTTTAGAGCCCGCTGGACACCCAGCTCTTCTGCAAGGAGGTCGCCTTCGGAGGAACCACACGAAATCGGCAAGTCGTAAGCAATTGCAGGGGCAATAAAGGACGGCCTGTTGTGTCCCCCAGTTCCTTTTCCACCCCATCTTCCAGAGATTCCTCCTCCCCTCCCAGCCTACAGAAACAATCAAACAAAGGCTCAAAAGCCAGGAAATGTCCAATTCACTTCCCTTCGAGTTTATTAATTGCCCAAACCCATCGCAAGGAAGCTTGGCTATGTTCAGTGATCATCACCAGAGACCTGTGGATCCGCAGTCCTGCCCCACCCCCATCCCTCATCACCACCCCACGCAGCGGGCAGTCCCAAGCGCCAACCCCTGCATCCCCAGAGAACTGGTCCTGTAGCCTCTAGGTAACCGAGAGCGGCGTTAACTGCCGAGTTCGGGCCAGCTCGTCGCTTGCTGTTCCTCTCATCGCCCCATCCTTCCTTGTGCCATTGTTTGGGGCTGGAATAAGGTTAGGGTCCGGTTGTAATGGAGAGGTCTGAAAATCCATTTACCTAGATCCCCTGTTGACCACAGAAAGGGCATTTCCATGACTTGTCCTGTTGCTACTCCACCTTCTCCGGCACCTCTCCTGCCAAAGTGCACACTGCTACGTAAGTTTTGCGGATGGTCGCTGAGAGCCACCGTCTGAATATGGGGTTAACGCCACAGAAAGAAAAACTGGCATCTAGATCCCGTTTTTATTAGCATTATTATTGTTTTCTTAAACGCCTTGGAAATTGTTGATGTTTATTTAGGAAGTGTGGCGCAGTTATTGCTTCTTAGAAACTCGGAATGTTAAGGGGGTTTGATTTGACTTTCAATTAGCTTGAAAAAGAAACAGCGCACCTGGGGTCAGGCGGGTCATCACAATAACAAAAAGCGCGTCTACAAAATAAAAAAGCTCTTTTATAAAGAAAGGCAATCCCGGAAATCCATGGAAAGCCTTCTTGATGACCATCTAGCTAGGCCTATTCTCAGGTTTAATTGGCATGCAGTTTATTGGCGCCTTATTGGTGTTGATTGAAATTTTGCTCCCAGTCTTTTCTTTCAAGAATTAGCATCTCAAGTCGACTTACCTGAGTCAATTATCTTTTTAGGGTCTGTGTTTGGTCATAAATTTGCAAATATTCATTAAACTTACTTAGTAAACATCCCTTCTCCCAATTCTACTCAAATCTCTATTATTTCCTAAGAATGTCTTTTCTTTTTAAAGGTTTCCATAAAATAAATTGATCAGGGAGCTATATTTGAATTAAGACATATTAAATCGATGACAGATACATATCACGCTGTGTTTAACAAGAGTTGTACAAGGAGGCGGGTTCCAGATTCCACACGGCTCTGTCGCACCATTATTCACATTTTTACAGCCTTTCCTTCATGCCTTCACCCATTAAACCATTAAATTTCAGCAATTCAATAAAACAAAGCAGTTATAATTTTGAGGAAAAGCTATTTCAAAGGGGGTGGAGGTACTCATTTTATTACACAATAAAAACACTAAAGAGTCTATATTAAAGGCTAGATTGTGTTTCTCTTTTTTTTAATTGCTTTTCTTAAAATTTATAATCTGCAGGATTGAACACAAAACTGCCATTACCTAAGTATTATCACTCACTGTCAAGAAATTCAAGTCAAGGATGCACATTTAACTGTCCTTAGGAAATGAAGACCTTGGTGACAATTCTACATAAACCTTCCAGAGGACAGGGTCCTCACTCACTCTTTGCCTGATTGGCCTGAGATATTAAGTCTTTGAAATGAAAATTGTGAGAGGATTCTTTTTCTCCCAATATAAATGTAGATTTTGCCACTATTGTTTATGTAAAAGTTTTTCATTGTTTCCACTCATGCCTTTATTTTTCCATATTTGAACTTCAATAGCTTACAGGAAAAAGCCCACTTGAAACTTGATTGTAGAACTTTCTTTGTTGCTTGTCAATTAATATAAGAAATGTTTTCAAGGATCACCTAGAGGCTCCCTGTTAAACACTGTTCCCATCAGTGTAAATGGTGTTACCGAATCAACTCTTTAAAAAATATTTCTTATAACCTCCCAGGACCATTTCTCAACTGATGGATCTGTGCAGTCTATTTTTACTTGGACATCAAGCAAATTAAGTTGGTAACATGTCTTATTGCATCCCTCCCCCCCGGCAAAAAAAATTAGTCTAGTTGTCATTGTCACTTAAAAAAAAAAAACATACACAAGAAAATACATTATGGAGGGCAGCAAACCCCCTAAGGAAAATAAAAGTACCCTGACTTTAATTTTTTGAGCACTTTGAATACTATTTTTTAAATTTTAGAATACTTAAAAAAAGAAAACTGAAATGACATTTGTAAATAAAACCCCTAAATTTATCAGGGGGAGCTTCTCATACTTCTCTACTCCCAAAAAAGTGACCACAAGGACCTAATTCTAGTTTTTTTAAAAAACTGACATGTTAGTAGACAGTTTGAAAGGGATGAGGTTAGCTGAACAAGAAAACAGATGCTTTTATGGTTTTCCAGTATGATTTTCTCTTTTATCGATTTATTAGAATATGAGAAGATTAAATTTTGTTAGCAAATAAATAGCAAAGACCCTTAAAATTTTTACGTGATTATTTTTATTAGGTCAATTCTAATACGCGGACCTTATACAAACACACACATACATATGTGTTCTAAGCCAGAAAGAGAAATTCTGATTCCCTTTGGAAAGTTGTTGTTTGGCTTGCCCTGCTCCAAAAAGCAAGTTACAATTGCTGCCCGATGTCCCTCTCGCTCCTGGTTACGGTAGTCTCAATGGAAAGAGGCAGATCTGGAACCCATGAGCAGTCAGATTACATTTACAGCCAATTCCTTTGAACCATGTTGAAAAGGATTCCAGGAGTTAAAAATGGAGGTAAAACGGGAAACAGTTTGACGTCACCAGGTGTTTTGTGTAGCCAAATTATTCATGTTATTTTGCAACCAATGGTTAAGAGCCTTCCAGTTGGTTCCGACTCTTAGCGACATGTGTAGGGTTTTCCGAAGAGCGGCTGGTGGATTTGAACCGCCGACCTTAAATAGCCTTCATTTTGGTTTTTTGTCCGTGCACCCCAAGTGTGCGCTCGGCAGATTGGATGTTCCCAAATATGTAGTTTTCGCATCAGCGCTTCAGATATGATGGAGGCAAACATCTGTTCACCATCTCCCCAAAGAAGGAGGTGAAAAGAGTTTGGGTGCTGGAAGCGACCCAGCGAGTGGTGAGCCGAGGGTTTAGGGATCTCCAGCTTCTAGTCACCCGGCGCGCTCCTGCAGCGTGCAGGTGAATACTCTCTGCGACGCGCATCGCGGGAGCGCGGGACGCAGCGCGCGCAGGCCCAGCTCAAACTTTCTGGAACTGCAACTTGGGCATCCCCGGGGAGGCGGGGACGCGGGGTTCCGGGGAGAGGAGGGAACGCGAAGTGAAAGCGAAGGCGGCCCAGAGCACGCGGGCGATTTCCCGCTGCGCTGAGAGCCTGAAAGGGAGCCAATCGGGCAGTCGCAGCTGCTGCCAATCACGCTGCTCCCTCCAATCCCACCCGTGCCATTTCCAAAATCTCGGTCCCACTGTGCAACTCAAATGTGGTGTACGCTCTGCCAATCGCTGGAGGACAGAGTGGGAGCAGGAATAAGCAGAGTTAGGAGGGGAGGACAAAAGTTAAAGAGCGCCTAATATATACATGTTTTTGAAGGCGGATAGAGGAAAAAAAGTCCTCCCAGTGAGGGTCTATGAGCCTGATTATGTAGTTCTGATGGAGCCCCCTTTGAGCAAGAAGAACCCGTCAGAGCTGAGATTAGTGGATTTGGCAACGGCTAAAGGCCAGCCGCTTCAGAATATGACAGGCTTCCCGGCGCTGGCGAGCCCGCCCGCCCACTCCCAACTCCACTGCTCCGCAGCGCACCTCCACCCGCAGGACCCGGGGGCTGACCCCGGTGTGGCCGTCTCTCCGCTCGGACCTGAGCACATGGCCCTGGCGAGTGCTCTCAGCCTCAGCCTTCCCTCCCAGGCGCTCTCAGCGCAGCGCGAGGCCCCGGGTGCCGCCGCCAGCGCTTCAGCCGCCGTTGTACACTCCGGCGCCAGCATCTACCCCGACAGCGGGGGCAGCAGCGGCGTCCAGCCCTCGGCGCCCCCGCCCCCAGCCCCTCCTCTTCCTCCCTCCCCTTCCCCCCCTCCTCTTGCCCTCTCGGGCTACACCACCACCAACAGTGGCGGCGGCGGCAACAGCGGCAAAGGCCACAGCAGGGACTTCGTCCTCCGGAGGGACCTTTCCGCTACGGCCCCCGCGGCGGCCATGCACGGGGCCCCGCTCGGAGGGGAGCAGCGGTCCGGCACCGACTCCCCCCAGCACCCGGCCCCGCCTCCCCATTCTGCCAGCATGTTCATCTCCGCCAGCGGCACCTACGCAGCCCAGGACGGCGGAGGCAGCGGGGGCCCGACGCTTTTCCCTGCACTACACGACACTCCGGGGGCCCCTGGAGGCCACCCGCACCCGCTCAACGGCCAGATGCGTCTCGGGTTAGCGGCTGCAGCGGCAGCCGCGGCAGCCGAACTGTACACCCGTACCGAGCCGCCCTTCGCGCCGCGTTCAGGAGACTCGCACTATGGGGCGGTGGCAGCCGCTGCCGCTGCTGCCGCGCTACATGGTTACGGAGCCGTGAACTTAAACCTGAACCTGGCAGCGGCGGCGGCGGCAGCCGCAGCAGCTGCTGGACCGGGGCCCCACCTGCAACACCATGCGCCGCCTCCGGCGCCGCCGCCGCCGTCCGCTCAGCACCCGCACCAGCACCACCCCCACCTCCCAGGGGCGGCCGGGGCCTTCCTGCGATATATGCGGCAGCCAATCAAGCAGGAGCTCATCTGCAAGTGGATCGACCCGGACGAGCTGACCGGGCCGCCGCAGCCACCGCTACCGCCACCGCCCCCGGCCGGCAGCGCCAAGCCCTGCTCCAAAACTTTCGGCACCATGCACGAGCTGGTGAACCACGTCACGGTGGAGCACGTGGGCGGCCCGGAGCAGAGCAGCCATGTCTGCTTCTGGGAGGATTGCCCACGCGAAGGCAAACCCTTCAAAGCCAAATACAAGCTCATCAACCACATTCGTGTACACACCGGCGAGAAGCCTTTCCCCTGCCCCTTCCCGGGCTGCGGCAAGGTGTTCGCGCGCTCTGAGAACCTCAAGATCCACAAGCGCACTCATACAGGTGGGTGTCTGTCCCCGTCTGCGCCGCTTCCTGCGCCACCACAGCTTCTGCCGCTGCTTCCGTTACTCTTGCTCGCCTTAATTTTCCCTCCTTCTGCTGCTTCTCTTCGCATACGTATAATCTGGACATGTGACTTCTTTTTTTTCTCTCCCCCTTCTTTTTTTTCTATGAATAAGTAATTCGATAGCACACACAGGCCCCGCGCTGGGTTCCCACACCGCGGAGTCTCCAGCGCGCGCACAGCCCCTCCGTCGGGACCGGCAAAGCGCTCCAGCAGCCGCCGCCACCGCCGCCCGGAAGCAGCAGCAGCAGCAAGAACAGGAAGGTGCCCAGGACGGTCGGCAGTCCCCGTCCGTCCAGCCAGGAACTCGGGAGGACGGCGGGGAAAGGGGCATCTGAGTTGGAGCCACCTTAACAGCGCCCCACCCCCACCCCCTTGGTCACAGATCCCAATCGGTTGCCTTGCTCCTGAGAGCAGGCATGGGGACTTGATGCAAGCATTGGAGTCACCAGACCGAGTTTGGTTTGGCCCCTCCTAAAGGTTCTGGGGCAGGGTGCAAAAGGCAAGGAAAAAGGAGTGCGTCCTAGGAGACCCGCCCCCTACACACACACAAACACACACACGCACACAGGTTCACTGCCACACAGCCCACATCTTCACACTCACACAGCTCACACAATTTTACACACCCATTCCCATTCACTGGGCAACCATGTACTTTCACATACTTACTTTCCATATATTTTCATTCATAGTTTCTCATTTACACACCTTCATGCAAACCTGTACATCGTCACACAGTGCTTTGTCACATATGCCCTAGAGAGTGCTGGACAAGTTGACTTCTGCCTTTTTAAATAAGGTTCTAGTTGGGAGAAGATGCACAGTCAACCGCAAGGTCGGTGGAGTAAACTTCGCCCTGGAACTTGAGGGAAGCCCCAGGCACCGTGGAAATTCTTCCCATCGTCCCCGAAAGCCATGTATTTGGGTGTCACGACCCCGGATGAGGGAGGATGCGACGCGGGGTGAGATCGCTCCTGTATGTGGTGTACCCCTTTGAATTGATGAGCACGTTGGGTGGAGGCGCTGATGAGCGGCAGTGCAATAGGGATTTATAGGGACAATATTACTCCTCCGAGGACACTTAAGTAACTGGAGTTTACGTTCAGTAATTACTTGAGTGATTTATCAGCACTGCAGCGATGAGGAGGCAGCCACTGGGCGTGGGCCTCAAAACCAGGCCAGAGACGTGACTGAGGGTTAGATTTATTTGCCGCGAGAGCCGGGTTGGGGCAGTGGGAGCAGCTCAGCCCGTTGGACTTTTGCTCCTGTAGGCAGACACTTTAGAGCAATCAATCTCTAGATGAAGGGTTGGAAGCATGTTTTTCAAGGAACCATATCTCTCCTTATCGCGATCTGTGTGCCTGTTAAGCCTCTGTGTCCAGCATTTACCCTGGGGCTGGGGTTAATGACCACGAAGAAAGCACGAGGACCCGAGTGGTGAAGCCTTTCCCAATCCTGCCCCAAAAGGAAACCTAAAAGCTGTGCCGGCGATCTCCGGCCCTTTCCACCTTTCTGGAAGGGAAGTGAAGCTTTTCTTAGTGGCTGCCCCTGCCCGGGAGCTGAAGGCAGTTTCCGCTCGGTAAAACAAGGAATTGGATATTTATGGCGCGAAAGCCAACGCGGAATCCTAGTCTTCCTGCGCTTGCCTGGGCACAGGTTTGGGCCGACCACATTCTCCGCGTCGGCCCTGCGGGGTTGGGTGTTTCCTCCAGGAGCTCATGGTGGGTAGGGGTGACCCTGGTCACCCTCACTTGAGCCAGAGTCAGGCGCTGAGGGCACCCACAGCAGCCTTATTTTCTGGCTAGTCTAAGTCCTTCTCTCTCTCCCCCCTCCCGTTGATCTGTGGGGTTCAAACTCTGAAACCCGAGCCTTCTTGTTTTGGTAGTCAGTCCCCTTAGCCACTGGGCATTGTGTCCAAAGAGTGAATTTCTTAGATTTCTATGTTACTCTTTTTATACCTCTTTGCTTTGTCTTTTGAAAGTTACTTTGAGGATGCTCAGGGATCCTAGAAGAGATTGATCACGAGAATAATCAAGGAGCCTCTCCTGCAGGCCCATTTCCTGAGCCATGTGCCTAAACCAGTTCTCTTTATAACACCCCCCTTTATAACTTAAGTTATTAGAGAAAGAGAACTGGTGGCACCTGGAAGTCACACACACACACACACACACACACACACACACACACGATCTGAATTACATTAGGATTTTGCTCACTGCCTTGTTAGGCCCCCTGAATAACATGAGTAATTTTATTCCTTTTCCATTTTATTTTTTCCTTCCACATTCTTCCAAATTTTCTTCCTTTTCTTACCTGTCTGTTTCTCCCTTTCCTGGGCCTAATTGCTTCCCATTATCATAGGCAATGTAGGAGTCAGTAACGTTCAAAGCATTTACCCTACATGTAGATTATACAGAGGAATTCTAAAAAACTAACACACATTTGCATTGCATGAATAAGTAAAGTGAGTTAAATCGCCATGAAGAAGGCTGATTACAATGTATTGGGTATTTTTGTTTTGTTTAAAATCCTGTTTTAAATTAGTATTATGGCCAACAGAATACAGAAATCAGGAAAAATAACTTGATGCTTTGATAAAAGGAGTTTGTTGCATTTTCTCTTCAGAGAATTTTAAAGGCTGTGATCATCACTGGGATTGCTGATTTTTTTTCTCTCTCTCTCCTTACAGCTCAATATAGGAGGTACTGTGTATGAGTATGTGAATGCTATCTATTTTTACTTTTAAAGTGTTTACAGGTAGGGTAAAGGTATATTCTGGGCATCTGAATACTTTAATATTTCTTACATGCTCAAGTACTAAAACAGTTGTTGTTTGTAAAATGTTCAAGAAAAAAACCACAAATCTAACCACTGAAGCAAGAGAAAAAAGAAAATTTCACCATAGAAATTTATATGTACTAATCTGAGTCTTAACACTGTTAAAAGGCCATACTTAGTGTATCATCATAGGAGCTTCTGAAATTTACACAAATGCCACTTTATTTTCTGAGTCATCTAAATATATGAAAATACTATGTTATAATAATATGTATTCTAGTAATAATATGTATAAATACTACATATAATAATAATATGGCTCATACAGTTATGAACTCAAGTGCATCAAGTAAGGTGAGGGAGAAAATTCAGTTATTCTGTTATCTGCTGTCTTACTTGCTTTTAACACCGAAGTATAATGTTGCTGAATTTCTCTAGTTTATCTTAGTAAGAATTTATACTTCCTGGACCAGAGGGCCTTGGTTTAAAGGTATTGTATTACTGGAGTGGTTAAGTCAGTAAAGGGGAGGGGTAAGCCAAGAAACGGGTTAAATATTTCATCTTTTTTGACTATTAAATAATGTAGAAAGCTATTAGAAGAAGCTTATTTGTGGCATCAGGTAAATGGTAGCGTCTAGCTAGGCTTGGAGTTTTTATTAGTGTTTACTGAGTTATTGGTCTGTTGTGTGCCTAATCTCTCTGCAAGTTGTGAGGAAACGCAGGCACCAATCACCTATTTTCTGCCCAGTGAGGCTTGTAAAATCTACTGGTGAGATTGGGTTTTACAGGTGCCTTTATTTCTGAAAAGAAAAGGATTGTTTTATTTCATTTCCTTTTCCAATTTCAAATCCTTTCCTCCTGCCTTTTTCTACCATTGAAATCCTAAAGAACATTTTAAAACAAAAATGCCATTATTAAGAGTTTTTCTGACCCCTCCCCCATTTACTTTTACTTCAGTGTATATGTTTATTTTTCTTTTCTTTTTCTGTATCTTTCTTTCCCCTGTCTATGAATTTGGAAGCATCATTTTCTTTAAGTGTTTAGCTTGGTGGAAGGGATGAATCTCTTGTTTATATTTTGTTTGTATGGACCCTTAAAGAAGTTGGTGTTATATGGATTCTAAATGTGTTTCAATATTATATCCTGGACCTTGTTTCAGCTGCTCTGACCCGATCCCTGGTGGTACTGCAGGGTCTGACATGAATCCTTTCCCAAACTTCGAGCTGCCACTGCATGGATCTACAGGTCTAAGGAGAGCCTCTAGGCCCATCCCTGAATTATCTCTTCCCCTTTTCATCCTGTAACATAGCATTAGGATGGTAGTTGGGAAAATGCATCCAAGATTTCCCTCTCATTTCCGGAAAAGAATTGTTAACCTTTTCTGTGTTTTGTTTCAGGGGAAAAGCCTTTCAAATGTGAATTTGATGGCTGTGACAGGAAATTTGCCAACAGTAGTGATCGAAAGAAACATTCCCATGTTCACACCAGTGACAAACCCTACTACTGCAAGATTCGAGGCTGTGACAAATCTTACACTCACCCGAGCTCTCTGAGGAAGCACATGAAAATTCACTGCAAGTCTCCACCACCTTCTCCAGGAACTCTAGGTTACTCATCAGTGGGGACTTCGTTGGGTGCCCCCTTGTCCCCTGTGCTGGAACCAAACAGGAGTCGATCCAGCACTTTATCCCCTCAGGTTACCAACCTCAATGAGTGGTATGTTTGCCAGGCCAGTGGGGCTCCCAGTCACCTTCATACACCCTCCAGCAATGGAACCACCTCTGAGTCTGAAGATGAGGAAATTTATGGGAACTCTGAAGTTGTGAGGACTATACATTAAGAATTTATTCATAATAATAAATTGGAGTCAATATCCTGGCTTAAAACAATGCCTCGCTTGTGATAAACCCTGACTCAGAGTTGCCACCAAGTCTAATTAGCTCTATTTATTATGGTGTTTGTACATTTAATTAATTTAATTAAGATATTTGGACTTTTTTTTTTTTTTTTCCTCCTTTAAAAAACAAAGAAATCTACCCAAGCTAGACTTTTGTAGTACATTGCAGGGGGACAGAGCTAGAGGCAAATTGTATCAAGGAAAATGAATGGAGAGATTAGTTAATCAAGATACACACTGCCAACAGAATATTTATACATATATATGTGTGTATGTATATATATATGTAGTTTTTTGTTTTTTTTTTTAAGGAGGAGAAAATTAAGTCAGATTTTAACACAGAACAAGGCCCTCTGCAGTTCCTGGAGTGCCTCTTGAATCCCTTAGACACCATAATGTGGGTTGCTTTGAAGCTTCCTATTTGGGCCCTAATTCTGTAAAGGCCTCTTAATTATAAACCACACACTTGCTGCATTGTCAACAGATCTTGGACTCTACCTATGGCTAAACATATTTATAAAAGTCCTTTAAGTTCTAATATTTGTAATTTTTAATTTCTACTCTTCTCAGTCTCATCATAACAGTATTTTTATACAGGGTTATTCAGTACCTTACTTACATGATTTAAAGATGAAGCAACCTTAACATTTCCATATACTGTGCTACTGTACTGTTTAAGTAAAGGTGGAAAGGGAAAAATCTGCTGCAATAGACTAACTGAAACTGTGATATTTTATAAAATGGAAGAGATTCACATGCTTTCTTTTCTTTTTATACTTTTTGTTTTTCCTTTACTAAATCAATCTGAAATTACAGTTTCTGCCTTTCTATTGTTTTTAAACTTCTTGTGTAATACAAAGATTATGGTTTAGATCATAAGTTTTGGAGGATGCTAGAATTAACAGTTTGAGGAGGTGTGATGTTGGCATCATGCCTGTTTTTTAGGGAAGCTGTTGTTTGTAAAACAGGTCAATCCTTGTATACTGTTGCATCAACCTTTTAAAAGTCTATGTTTCAATGCCTAAAACTCCATTTTCTTGCAGTTTCCACCTGAACACTGAGCACAACAAACTCTTCTATTTGAAAATGACAATGTGTGAAGTGTATGATTTACATTAAAAGAGGAGAGAATTACTATACATATTAAAAATTATAAAAAGTTTGTAGTTACCACCAAACACTGATGAATGTTTGACCTTTGCCAGAGCTGTCAAGCTGAGAGGAAAAAGGTCAAGGACCTAGGACAATACTCTTAGTCAATTTATTTTCGGTTGGTACAACACATCTCATGTGCAAAATGTAGTCCATCATAAACATCGTACAAATATACTAAAGAGCACTAATTTATCCTCAGAGACCCTGAAGACATCTCCTCCCCAGGGTTTGTAGAAATTTGTTTCATGTGTTGTGAGTGGTTGATGTAGTCTTGTCATTGTTAATAACTTGTATGTGGACACTATTATTTGTACAGTTGAATTAATTTATTTGCAGACCATGTTTTAATTTTTTTTCCATCTGGAAGAGTTGAAAGCACACCAAAGAATTTTATTATACATTTTGGTGAAAGATCATCATTTATGATCCATGGTTTATTTAAAAAAAAAAAAAGGAAAGAAAATGGAAAATAATATTTCTAAGCTTACTTGAACAGTGTAATGTGAAAACCAAGACTCTTCCTGCATGTGTTTTTTGCATTGTGTTGATGAGATTATATATAGTCTATAGCTATATTGCTAGAACAGTGCATGGTGCTGCCACTGTGAAAGCCTTTAAATGTTGTCTTCAGATTGTTATGGTAAATACCAATCATACAGACCCTCTTTTATAAAGACCATAAAACTTGAATATAAAGTAATTTTACATTTTAAAAGTTTATTTGATTTTCATATTCACTTTAAAAGTTCTTTCAGATAGACAAAACAAGGTATGAACTTTTTTTTGGGGGGGGTATGGGGGATAATTTATGTATTGTAAACTTAGAACAAAATATTCCTGATTTGTAATGAGTTGTTTTATTTATCCAACTTTTTCAATGGTAGTTTGCACTATATTATGCTACACGTTTATTTATTATGAAACAAACGAATATGTATTTTATGTATTTTCCCATCCAGAGTGACTGCCACAGATTTATTGGTTTCTGATACACCTAAAATAAAAACTTAAAAATGTGTACCTCCAATAGAAGGAAAGCAAGAATGATTATGAAATAATTTAATAAAGGTATTCTTCCTATTTATTGCTTACATTTTACATAATGGCAAATCTGCCATTTTCTTACAAACAGAACAGGTTGATGTAGTAAACCTACAGATTCTCTTCTCTTGGTCTCTTGACTTGTTAGAGTCTCCCCAGGTGTTGAAGTATTTTTACAAAATTTAATCTAGAAATTGTAATGTACTAGTATAAAGTATAGGAGTTGCTGCATTCATTTGTAAATAGAAAAATTAAGGGTAATAATCCTTAATGACTAAATCAGTGGAAAGATGGAGCTACAGTGAAAGGCTCAGACACAAAGAAGGAAAAAGCAAAACTATTGAGCTGTTTAGGAACTTTATTCATCCTGCATGAAGTTTCGTGAACATCAGATTATTATACCAGGATATGAGGGGATAAAAACAATTTTACTGGGGATTATTTGGGGAATTCAGTGAATATAAGTAACAGCTCAGAGTATTTGGGTTGGTTTTAAGGAGAAATTAGATTCATGGCAACAAAGTATTCAAGTGGCTTAGATGGATATATTTGGCTATCCACATTTATTTTAGGTAATAAAAAACTGATAAAAGGCAAATAGTTAAAACAATTGAAAATAATGTCAATTATTTCTTCAAAAGGTTATAGTGGTTTTTAAAAGGTTTGTTAAATGTAGTAAAGGTGAAACAGGTTGCAAAGAGTTGTTTTAAGCAGAATGACAATAACCAACACACGAAGACGAAGAAAAACACACATAAATGAGGGCCCCAATCAATGGGAAAACTTATAGCTCTCTAATGAAGTTTCTTGTGAAAAGAAGGGTGACACAAAGCCACCAAGACATGAATCATTCATGGGAAAGATAAAAGATATCTGACAATGAGCAGAACCTTGTATAGAGTGTATAAAACAAGTTTCCCCTTCTTATTTTCTGCTTTAGAACGCACAATCTCCTACTCCCAGCGTTCTCTGTCCAATCTATAGAGTTAAAATTGACCAGTGCTCGTCCTGCGCCACTTCAAAGTAATTTAGTCCAGAACGGAAGGCTTGGCGCTTGGACAATCTTCATGGTGTGTTAAGATTTCTATGGCAATTGGCAAGCAAGACGTTCCCATCTGAATATGTCTCAAAGAAAGCCACTTATTGACACTAAGTTGGCTATCATCAAAGACTATCTTTCCTAGGCAAAATGTGACCCTTGCAAACACTGTTTAAATAATTAATCTACCTTTGTTTTCCAAGCTAGGAGAATCTTCAAACACATCGTTATTTGTAGTTTATGTGTATTTTCCCCCCATTCAAAATGCTTTTTGGTAAAGCGAATGCTCTAAAATCTAAAGCGCTCAGAAACAGCTAGAGGGCAGGAATTATATTCACTTAAGGAGAAGTAGATGTCCACACAAGCCTGACTGCACTGGGACAGGAAAAGAGCAGGCCCAAAGCCCTTGGAAGCCAGGCCCAACTATCTACAGACATATTTGTATTGCAGTCATTCTTTATGTTGTTCATTTTGTGGAACCTCTTGGAGATTACTGTGGTTTATTCCATCAGTCAACTAGTCCTATAAAATGGGACAAATGGGACAACAAATGTTTGCCAGAGTCTTTTCTATTCCAGTTTGGTTAGGAAGGGAGGAGGGGCATGGAGACAATCTGGTTTCTCAAATGATCATCCTAAGTAAGAGGAAAGGAATGTAGATAACAAGGAAGAGAAAATGAGCCAGATACTTATTAATAAATACATTTGTATACTTTCACTTTTTTTTTTTTTTTTTAACCTGCTTGCCCACTCATACCTAGTATACCAAAACAGAACACATGACCACAGCTGTCCACCTTTCCAGGTCTGAAAGATGACACAGGAGACCCACAATGAAAACACCCTGGAGTTGCCTGCACACTTGTCTTCGGTGAACAAAATCACAAAATCACAGCTCCCTGAATTCCCTACCCACCCAAACACTGCAGAGCAGCCATTGCAACCAATGCAAGTGCCTAATCAGGCAGGGAGTCAGGATTGCTATGGCAATGGGCATTTAGGCTGAGTCCCTGGCAGAGCGTCCAATGCTATTTCAGCCACTCTATTAAGATACACTATCAGTGACCTTTATTTCATGCCACGTTACTATTAGTTCAATTCTTTTTCTCCTCCTCTATATATATATATATATTGATATCCTGGCATGGCAC
>NW_006408547.1:570943-577970 GCF_000296735.1 Chrysochloris asiatica | reverse complement strand
CGACGGGAGAAAGATGAGGCTTTCTGCTCCCGTAAAGATTTACAGCCTCAGAAACCCTGTACAGGGTCGCTATGAGTTGGAACCGACTCCACGGCACATACCAACAACAACTCTTCTGGTAGGAGCAAGGTTCTGTGTGAAGGGGGTCTTTGGAGCTTGTCATTCTTGAGATTCTTGAGAGCTGGAGGTATCCTCTAGGGTTGAGATATAACTAATGGTGGGCAGTAGGGTGGGTGAGAGACAGCCTCGCCAGCACAGTCCCTCCAAATCCACTAGCAGACTCAACTACATACATTGGTGGTTGTTTACTGCCTTTCCCATCTTCCGGTTTTGTTCTTTCTCTACTTCTCTTTTGGCATGAGCAGGCCTCAGACCAGTTTACAGGCTGCAGAAAAGATGCCTTTTGGCCTGGAACCCAAGCATAAACGAGTTTGTGTGTGTGTGTGCACCCAGCCCCCTTCCATCCTGCCGCCCCCACCACTGCACTGGGCACACGTTCGAGCTCCAGGCATCTTGCCAAGAGTGCGCAGAGCACCCTGCGAGGGACACTGGCTTATGTTCCTGCACAAAGTGGAGGAGGTGGGGTGAGGAGGGAGGGGTGGGCGGCGGTGGACGCCGCTGACTGCTGGTGGTGCGCACAAGTTCAGTGCTCAACTTCCCGCTTTTAACGAGACCCGAGATCCCTTTGGAGAGGCCCTCGGGACCTGGCGGCGGGGCTGGGAGTGGCGTGGGTAAGATGGCCAGCGCAGGGGGCGCGAGCGGCGGGGCACAAGGGCACTAGAGGAGGGCGTGAGGGTGCTCGCGGCCGGCCGGAGGGCTCAGAGAAGTCAGCACTAGCAGCTGTGACTTCACCTATTAGCCCCGATGTCTTTCCGAGGAGCCTGGTGGAATTAAATAGCCCACAATGGGAGCTCTGGGGCGCCTCCAGCCTGACCTCCACCCGGGTTTAATAGTTTCATAGGAACTTCATTAAATCAATTACTTAGTGAGCACATCATCATTTATTTGTAATTAGCAGTGAGGAGCGCGTTCTCTCCACCAGCCCAGATCCCAGCGGGATTGGTGGAGTTCGACAAGCACTTTTGTTTGCTTCAGTGTTGACTCCCGGCATTATTCGGCCCGAGTAATCTTTACGTCTTAATCTAGCATTCAGGGGGTGAAGGGAAAACAAACAGGCCACAGGCCCCAGGCCCCAGGCCAACCCTTCGGTCTCAGCATTCCCTAGAACTCGCACCTCTGCTCGGGCTCCTTGGGCACGCCTCCGTGTTCTCTTGCCACCGGAACTAAGAGGGCAGAGGGGCCAAAGAAGAGAGAAAGGCTGGGGTGAGGGTGTGTGGGGGTGTGGATGGGGATTAGAAACGACAGGAGAACCAAGAAGGAAGAGGCGAATGACAAGTGGATGAGGATCAAAAAAGAGAAAACCTGAAGACCAAAAAGGAGTGGGAAAGCAAGTCTTGAGAAGCGAGCATTAAAAGCAAATGTTCAAATGTTCAGGCTACTGCGTGTGTGCGAACGGTGTTGGAGGGAAAGTGTGTGTGTGTGTGTAGAATGTACGTGAAATAACATCTATTTCAGCTGCTGGGGAGCTGGGCGGGGAGAAGTGAGTAGGAACAGGAGGTGCTTGCTTGGCAATGCTCGGAGGCAGCTCTCTGGGTGTCCCGGCTGCAAAAGTGCTTTAATTTGGGGGCTGAGATCCCTGAGCGCAGCTACGCGGCAGCCCACAAATTACGGGCGAGTGGTTAGCCGGAGACTGGGGAGTTATTGAAAGCCCGGCCAGGACCTGCGCGTGCGGAGCGACGCTAGTAATGGCTCCGCGAGGAGTCGTGATTTCTTTCGAGCGTAATAATCTTTCCCCACACGCTACAGAGCTGTCCAAATACCGGGCGGATCGCGGGTGTCTCGGCTCTCCGAGCCAAAAAACAGGCCCGATTTCCGCTCCAAGCTGGAGAAGTCTCCAGCACCGGAAACACTTTACTTCTGCGGGCTACCCAAGCTCAGGAAATGGAAGGAGCCTGGGGAGAGCCTGGGGGGGGGTATATATTTTTTTTATATCCCCCTCTCTCTCTCTCTCTCTCTCTATATATATATATATATATATATATATATTATATTTACACATATTACATAGACACACACATTCATTGACTTTTTTGGTTAAAATCCCCCACCCTCTTCTCCCAGAACATCCTATCTTGAAAGAAAGCAGATAGGAAGAATGAGGAGAGGAGAGAAAGCT
This sequence comes from Chrysochloris asiatica, assembly GCF_000296735.1. Lineage (NCBI taxonomy): Eukaryota > Metazoa > Chordata > Mammalia > Afrosoricida > Chrysochloridae > Chrysochloris > Chrysochloris asiatica. The sequence continues at coordinate 575,734 of NW_006408547.1, read as the reverse complement.
GAGAAGGGGTGAGGGGTGATGTTGGGTGGTGGTGGGGAAGTGGCAGGGGTGCCAGAGTCCCAGTTCCTGTTCCTTCTCTCCCCACCTAAGTACTTTTATTTGCAGAGCAATTGTTCTTTGTTTATTTAATACAAGTACTGTGTGAATGGTGAAAAATAAACACGATGAAAAATAACCAAACAGATGATTCCTCCAAGTGAAAAAGCCCGGACTTAATAAAAGTGCGAAGCAGTCACCGCTGAATAAGAAACCCTTTGAAGTGGAACTTATTATAAGAGAAATACTTTGGGGTTGCCTTAACGACGCCACTGAATCGAAAGCGCTCGCCTTTGTCAGCGATTTGTTCTCCTTTGCTAGGGTGCCCGGAGAAATTACTTACATGGGCTGCCTTAACATGCAGCCTGCAAATCAGTAACTTTGCAGCTCAGACTTGCAGACGCCACTTTGCAAGGGACAAAAAGAAGTCAGGGGAAACGCACCAACCTTTCACGCTGTGGCTCTGGGCTTGGGGGAACACGGGTGTGTTGAGGGCCGCCGAGAAGATGCTGTATTACAACCGGCCCCCCTTACCCGAGCTCCCCACATCCATCTAGCTCTCCCCACCTCTAGTCTAGGTTGGGGCCTTGGTCTCCCCACATCTGTTTAGGGGGTGGGGGGCGGGCACCCTGGCTTCTCCCGGACCCTCCAGCGAGGGGCGCTCTTAAACGTGCAGACCAGGCGCGGGACTTTCCCAGCAGTCCAGGCCATATTTAATAAGGGTCGTTTATCACCAAGGCGCTTTGAAGGGTCGCCTCCAACCCTGTGCCCATTAGAAAGGCGGAGGTGACATTTAAACTCCGTTTTCAAGGATCGCGGGGGGACGTCAATGAAAAGGCAACTCGTTTGTCTTATGAGCCTGGAAACAACCCCTTCTCTCTCCTTTTGACCACATGGCATAACTCAAAAACAATAGTTCAAAAGTGAAATGGCATCGTGGTGTTCACTCGGAGACAGGCCCCCATCTAGCACCAGAGAAAAGGGGTAGTCCACAAGACAATGTGCTTTTTGTGTCTCACTCTGTCACAAGGATTGTGTTGTTTGCTTTGGAGGCTGCGCCTGTTATACTTTCCTGAAAGTGCTTGTGTTAAACAAGAGTTATAAGTCATCCAAAACAACAAACATTTTGATTTTCTTTGCCTAAAGGGCTTTCCCTGGCTATGGGTACCGTGAAAAAATAATGTCCTTGCTGAGAAAGGAACACCAGTAGTAGCATTTCAAGCAGGCGCATTAAATATTGAATGACAAGGAAAAAAGAGCTTGTCGAGGGGTACTCAGCCTTAAAGTCTTTCTTCAACTTTGTCTTCGGTGGCTGTTGGACTATTTAAGATGGTATTAATTAAGGCAGCTTCGGATGCCGACAGGCCCCTTGGCTGCGCTCGGTCAATGGGCCTATGTCCCTGTGCTCCAGCTCACACGTTGACGGAGACGAGTTCAAATGTCACTTCTCATTTGGAAGCTAAAGAAAAGTGCCCATCCTACCTTAAGGGCAGCAGGGCGCAGTCATCAGCAGGCGTTAAAGTAATATGAAGGCCTGGGGACAGGGGGTGGGAGGGATGGGGCCGTGGGGGGTGGGGAACAAAATGGGAACAGCTGCCTTGGGTGAAGGAAGAGAGTATGTTAGCAAACAAGGGTCACATGGGACCCCCCCTGGGTTTGATGTACTCCCTCTCTTATTCTCTTGCACAAGGAAAATTAAAACCCAACCCTGCAAAAGTGCGGAAAGTCACGATTTTACAAAGGGACTCCTACAAAGACAGACAAAAACATGGGTACAAACAAGTATCTTTGTTAACATCTTCCTTGCTCCAGAGGTCCCCTTTGCAGGTCACACACAAATAACGCCCGAGTCAAGGAGCTCTCAAGTCAGTTTCATAGACAGTGAAACTGAGACCTCATGCAAGAGTCAGAAAAGATTTTTGTCAATATTCCTCTGAGGAGTCAGAGCTTGAGACCCTCGTGGAGACCAAAGGCCCAAACGGATGTGAAGTTCTGCTTAAGGTCACAAACAACCTTGCCAAAATAACCCATTCCCCCAATTCCAAGACTTTGATTGGAATCAAATGGATATTATTTTCAGCAGCAGATAATTCCTAACAATAACAACAAAAACAAAACAAAAAAAGAATAAAACTTACTACTGCAGACACCAAATGCAGGTTTTAAGAAACTCTGTTGTGCTAGTCCTGTCTGTTTGGACCCATAGTGACCTTGTACAGGGCTTCCCAGGAGCAGCTTGTGGGTTTGAACTGCCAATCTTGCGGTTCCCAGTCCAGTGCTGATCCTATAGTAGCACCACACTATTGATTCTAGATTTGGCTTGGTAACGAGGTGCAGGGCACCCAGGCTGATTGATTTCTGCAGTCAGAACCCCACACCAAGCCCCTGTCTCTCCTGGTGTGAGTTCCAGCTAGACAGGGGCCTTTAAAAAAAAAAAAAAAATCACAAGGACCCTAGGAGGTGTGGAGAAGAGGGGAAGAGGCTGGGAGTGGGGAAAGTCTTTCTAGTCTTCGTGACTCCTTTTCCAATTGCTGTCAGATACAACAATTTAGCACTGTAACTCCTCTCCAGATCCATTTGCATTATCTGATTCGCCAACTTGGGGGTGCCCCTCAGGGTTCTCTCAAGTCTCTTGGATAACTGTCCCTAAGGAGTTCTGGTAGCTTGGTGGTTACCAATCAGGCTGCAAACCACAAGATCAGCAGTTCGAAACTACCAGCTGTTCGACGGGAGAAAGATGAGGCTTTCTGCTCCCGTAAAGATTTACAGCCTCAGAAACCCTGTACAGGGTCGCTATGAGTTGGAACCGACTCCACGGCACATACCAACAACAACTCTTCTGGTAGGAGCAAGGTTCTGTGTGAAGGGGGTCTTTGGAGCTTGTCATTCTTGAGATTCTTGAGAGCTGGAGGTATCCTCTAGGGTTGAGATATAACTAATGGTGGGCAGTAGGGTGGGTGAGAGACAGCCTCGCCAGCACAGTCCCTCCAAATCCACTAGCAGACTCAACTACATACATTGGTGGTTGTTTACTGCCTTTCCCATCTTCCGGTTTTGTTCTTTCTCTACTTCTCTTTTGGCATGAGCAGGCCTCAGACCAGTTTACAGGCTGCAGAAAAGATGCCTTTTGGCCTGGAACCCAAGCATAAACGAGTTTGTGTGTGTGTGTGCACCCAGCCCCCTTCCATCCTGCCGCCCCCACCACTGCACTGGGCACACGTTCGAGCTCCAGGCATCTTGCCAAGAGTGCGCAGAGCACCCTGCGAGGGACACTGGCTTATGTTCCTGCACAAAGTGGAGGAGGTGGGGTGAGGAGGGAGGGGTGGGCGGCGGTGGACGCCGCTGACTGCTGGTGGTGCGCACAAGTTCAGTGCTCAACTTCCCGCTTTTAACGAGACCCGAGATCCCTTTGGAGAGGCCCTCGGGACCTGGCGGCGGGGCTGGGAGTGGCGTGGGTAAGATGGCCAGCGCAGGGGGCGCGAGCGGCGGGGCACAAGGGCACTAGAGGAGGGCGTGAGGGTGCTCGCGGCCGGCCGGAGGGCTCAGAGAAGTCAGCACTAGCAGCTGTGACTTCACCTATTAGCCCCGATGTCTTTCCGAGGAGCCTGGTGGAATTAAATAGCCCACAATGGGAGCTCTGGGGCGCCTCCAGCCTGACCTCCACCCGGGTTTAATAGTTTCATAGGAACTTCATTAAATCAATTACTTAGTGAGCACATCATCATTTATTTGTAATTAGCAGTGAGGAGCGCGTTCTCTCCACCAGCCCAGATCCCAGCGGGATTGGTGGAGTTCGACAAGCACTTTTGTTTGCTTCAGTGTTGACTCCCGGCATTATTCGGCCCGAGTAATCTTTACGTCTTAATCTAGCATTCAGGGGGTGAAGGGAAAACAAACAGGCCACAGGCCCCAGGCCCCAGGCCAACCCTTCGGTCTCAGCATTCCCTAGAACTCGCACCTCTGCTCGGGCTCCTTGGGCACGCCTCCGTGTTCTCTTGCCACCGGAACTAAGAGGGCAGAGGGGCCAAAGAAGAGAGAAAGGCTGGGGTGAGGGTGTGTGGGGGTGTGGATGGGGATTAGAAACGACAGGAGAACCAAGAAGGAAGAGGCGAATGACAAGTGGATGAGGATCAAAAAAGAGAAAACCTGAAGACCAAAAAGGAGTGGGAAAGCAAGTCTTGAGAAGCGAGCATTAAAAGCAAATGTTCAAATGTTCAGGCTACTGCGTGTGTGCGAACGGTGTTGGAGGGAAAGTGTGTGTGTGTGTGTAGAATGTACGTGAAATAACATCTATTTCAGCTGCTGGGGAGCTGGGCGGGGAGAAGTGAGTAGGAACAGGAGGTGCTTGCTTGGCAATGCTCGGAGGCAGCTCTCTGGGTGTCCCGGCTGCAAAAGTGCTTTAATTTGGGGGCTGAGATCCCTGAGCGCAGCTACGCGGCAGCCCACAAATTACGGGCGAGTGGTTAGCCGGAGACTGGGGAGTTATTGAAAGCCCGGCCAGGACCTGCGCGTGCGGAGCGACGCTAGTAATGGCTCCGCGAGGAGTCGTGATTTCTTTCGAGCGTAATAATCTTTCCCCACACGCTACAGAGCTGTCCAAATACCGGGCGGATCGCGGGTGTCTCGGCTCTCCGAGCCAAAAAACAGGCCCGATTTCCGCTCCAAGCTGGAGAAGTCTCCAGCACCGGAAACACTTTACTTCTGCGGGCTACCCAAGCTCAGGAAATGGAAGGAGCCTGGGGAGAGCCTGGGGGG
>NW_006408547.1:567475-569448 GCF_000296735.1 Chrysochloris asiatica | reverse complement strand
GACTGCTGCTTCCGTGAGTGTTGATAGTTGATCCAAGAAGAATGAAGTCCTTGACAACTTCAATCTTTTCTCCATTGATAAGAATGTTATTTATTAGTCCAGGGTTGCTATGAGTCAGAACCAATTCAAGGGTATAACAGCAACTTATATGCCCAGCTTCTGCTGACCCACCTAAAATAGGTTGAGAACTTGGATCAGCCTGGAAAGCAGGAAATGGAGCCAAAGAAAGACCACCAATCAGCCTGTAATCCTGGGGGATGCATCTTTTAAAACCTAAAACCACTTTGCATGCAAGTCTCCTTCTCCCAGCCCAACCCTCTGTCCCAGTCCCCATTTCAGCCCAGTCCCTCTGCCCACAGAGTGAAGGCATTCTGAATTAGTTAAAATGATCAGACTTTCAGAATTATCAGGAAAAGCAAATGTCTGCATAAAGCAAAATATTATTTTCCTAACAATATCTGAGAATCAAACACTCTTTAGAATCTGTTGTAAACATTGTTTGTGTTCCTACTTGGGTATGTGAAATACTTATGCAGGCTAAATGTACAAGGGGGATTCAAAATGTTCGTGATCATTTTAATTATTATATCTCTTAATTCCATTTTTCCCATGAGTTTTTTGAAGCTCTCTTGTATCAGACAAGTCTATATATTTATATAATTATAGTACATCAAAATGTTCATGGAAAAATTCCCTTATCTTTTAATACGAGCCTTTGAATCCCCTTTGTATCAGATAAGTATTTGTACAATTTATACAACTATAGTACATTTTAAGCTTTAATCAAGGCCCTACACATCCTGGACCTAACCAAATTTAGGATGGCCTTGAAGGAAACAAGACTGAGAAACACTACATTTAGAATGAAATGTAATTCACCCCAGAATTCTCTTTCCATTCCTCCTTTCTCCTCATCCCTCTCTCCCTCTAACACTGGTTAATAAAATAGCATTTGGAGAAAGGAAAGAAAGTTAGAGGGGCATTTCATGAGATGATAGGGATTTTGGTGAAGTGGCTAATTTAGAAAATCTAGATGCTGGGTGCAAGGTTTTCTTCTTGTTGTGTGCCCTTGAGTTGGTTCTGACTCATAGCAACCCCAGTATAGGGTTTCCAAAGAGTGAAAAGTGGGTTTGAACCACTAACTTTGCAGCTAGTAGTCCAATGCTTTATCCTACAGTGCCACACCAGGACGTAAGAGTTTTCTTTGTGATATTCAAATTATGCATTTCTCACCCTACTCCAGCTCTTAAAAACTTTTAGCATCAAAACCTCAGTGACTCAATTCTGACTCTATCTTTATTGATCTGCATGCCTGGCAGCTATGCCTGAAGCCCTCTCTGGATCCCTGGGAGCCCTGTATTTGCCTTTCCTCTTCCCTTCAGTGTGGTTCCCCTTGCAGTACATGCTGGACTTTTTCAGCCTGTTTCCCATACTTGACTGGTACCCTTGCCATTGGACCACTTCACATGAAAACTAATAGTCACCAGACTCACAGACTGTCCTAATCTTTACAGGAAGATTTTGAGCAGACTTCTTTTGCTATCCAGTTTCATTTTTCATCTTCTCACCTGAGAGGAAAAAATAAAAGGTCTGGCATAGATGTATTCTAGACTCAAAACTGGGCGAAAGTGACAGCTTGGTATCTAGTAATGATGCCTAAGGGAATTTTAAGGGAGGACCCTCGGAAGACTTGGAATGGGGAGGGCTATGCCAGTGTTTATCTCCCTTTAGGAGAGAGGGCAAAGGTTGGACAACTCTGTTCATTTCTTAAATAAACTGGACCCAACTGAGCAAGCCTTAGGAAAATCTATTGTCTGGGACAAGTGTCTGTTGTGTTAGAGAGAGAAACTTCTGGGTAGGTGTGGGCCTCACCCTGGGCCACCTCTCTCCCTACCTTATAACTCAGCAGCCCTGATAACTCCCAGGAGAAAGTCTGGTTGTTCCTGTGAGGGACAAAAGTATGCAGGGACCAA
>NW_006408547.1:556074-567015 GCF_000296735.1 Chrysochloris asiatica | reverse complement strand
GGAAACCCTAAACAGGGTCGTTATGAGTCAGAATTGACTCCTCAGCACACAACCACCATCACCACCACCACCACCAGTGACCCTTTAAGGAGACCTGGTGTGGCACTGCGAGATAATGCACTGGGACTGCAAGGTCAGTTTGAATTGCAGGGTTGGCAGTTCAAGCTCACTAGCCGCTCCTCCGAAACCCTGATACTGGGTCACTATGAATGGGAACCGACTCAACAGCACTTAACAATGACAGCAACTGACCCATTGCTGACCAACCCCTAACTAGAGAGGGAGTGAATCCTCCCTCCCACCCATTTTGATCAGTAAAAGAGAGTTTGTTTCCTTTTCCTTAAATTTAGAACACAATAAGAAAGCCAATATCCAGTAGACCAAGGCCAAACGTTTTTCTGGCCACTTACATTTTGTGTGTGTGTGCTTCCCCCCAATTTTCCAGGAGGATGTTGTAGGATCAGCAGTAGACTGGGAACCACAAGGTTGGCAGTTGGAACCCACCAGCTGCTCCACAGAAACCCTACACAGGGTCGCTATGAATCTGAACTTACTCTATGGCATTTAACAACAGAAGTCAACCCTCCATGAAACTAGAGGCAGGTCACTTGGAGGAGGTGGTAGTGTTTCCCATCAATCCTTTAACTTTCCTTCTCTGTTCATAGGCCCCCACCCCCTCCCACCTTCACCCTTCTATACCCAACATCAATCAAAAACTGAAGAACCTGGTGTATAGCTTGGTGGGACAGGAGAAGAAAAGAACATGCTCCTCCATCCCCAAAACCTTGGCTTGTCAAGGCTGTGATTTGTGGGTTTCCTCCCAGGCATTCCTCTCTGGTTTGGGAGATAGCGTTGGAAAGTTCCTTCTCCACATTCCCAGGGAGCAGGGTTTGTAATATTTTACAGCAGCTGTTTAACATTTCCCTACCTAGTTATTAAACACGAAAGGGAGTAAATTAAAATGGCAAAGTAAAATGAAATAAAAGGCGTCTTTTCTTTCTGTAAAGAGACAACACCTAATTAAGAAATATTTGAATCCCACAAAAATGCAAACTCTCACGGGTGACATAAAACTTCTCCTTTTAAACTAGGAACAAACCCCAGAAAATTAGGGACAGGCCCAAGAGGTAATCCTTTAAAACAAAAAGCTCCTTCCTCTTGAGACTTTTGACTTTTTTTCCTTTCCTTTTTTCCTCTTCCACAGTCCTGGGGGAGTATTAAAACTCAAACAACTCCTTTGAGTTAAAGTTTTTTTGGTCGCAGCCAAGCAAGCACACACAGCCAGCCTTCAACCCCCTCCTGCCAACAGTGCCTCATTGCTCCAGCCCAGAGAGTTTGTTTTCTTCTCCCCCAAACTCTTCCCCTCCCCCAAGTCTTTTCAGTCCTTCTTCACAGTTTCATACCAGTTTCTCTTTTGTCCCCTTCTGACTCTTGCTCTCTCCCCCCCTCCCTCCCCCCCAGCATTTTCTTTACCTCCCCCATATATATATATATATATATACATACAAGCACTTCTCTGGGAAGAGGCCTACCTGAAGACAGAACAAATCTCCTCACAAACACAGTCTAGCCAGTGTCCTTCGTCCTTCCTCCTCACATCCTCCACTCCCCTTATATTTCTAGCCTTTTACTCTTTAGACCCTTTAAACCATCCCGTAATTTAGAAAGCTTGGCTGATCCAAAGACAGAAATATACCATAAAAGTGCCATGGACAAGCAGATTGGAGTATCTATTTTCTGAGACACCTCTAACCTGAATGATGCCTTCTGGGAAGGAAGCAGAGAAGTCACATCATGAAAAATGTCAATCTTGGTTTTTCAGGTTCCTTTTTAGGTTTAAATGGGAAGGTTTCTGTGGGCCCCACGGGGAATTTTAGACACAAAATTTCTCATTTCTTGATGGTCAGAGGAAGCCTGCCTTGGATCCTGGATTAAGCTGAGCATCACCCTTCCTTGAAGCTGGGAGCTCTGATGCCCTGGGGACATAGGTGGAGGTCAAGTGTTTTCCAGGACAGACCCTGTGCAGAGAAGAGGACACGTTAAGTGTCGAGAACTTTATATCCACTGCTCCCGTGCTTTTATGTGTCCATGCTCCTCACATAGTATGCTTTTTATGAACCAATGTGTAAAACACTTTACACAAAAAGGGGGCTCCAAGCCAAGAATTCAGGATATCAGATTTCTCACTTGGATCTGGCTTCCCCAGGTCAAACAAAATGCAGCTGGAATTCAACGGAGAGCCAGATCATGGTCAACCAGCTCCATTGCATTCCCATCTTTGCCTATTTGTGTGTGTCCAGCCCTACCTAGTGCTCCTGCTTCGGAGGAACTATTAACACATTAATATTATCAATAGCAGGCAGTGCCTGAGCCATTAGGGATTTATTAAAACATCTGAAGCAAGTCGTTTCAAAGCGCTGATTTGTTTTATAGTCAGTATTACATTTTATGACAGGCTCTTTTGCCAGCAAAATGAGCACATAAGCATAATACACAGCTTAGTAGATGGGAACTGGTACCCTATGCTGCCCTGCAAATTTGTGTTCCAGACCCCTGGGGAAGCTTCTGTGATTTGCGGACAACTACTGACCCTTTCAGGTTCAAATCTACCAGCCACTCCACTCCATGGGAGAAGGATGAGGCTTTCTGCTCCCGTAAAGATTTACAGCCTTGGAAACCCTAAACAGGGTCGTTATGAGTCAGAATTGACTCCTCAGCACACAACCACCATCACCACCACCATCACCACCACCACCCCTCCCCCCCAGCATTTTCTTTACCTCCCCCATCTCTTCTGGGAGCATTCTGAAACAACAAACTCTCTCCTACCTTCCGCTTTCCTTAACCCTTCAGAGTTTGGTTAGTGGGGATCTTCTTTCTTTTTTTTCTTTGTCTCTTATTTTGTTCCTGACTAGAAACCAGAGTGTGTGACCTCCTCTACCGGGTGTGACCTCCTTATTACGCGGTTCTGCTGTTGTTGTTCAGAGCCATGAAGTAAGGTCCCATAGGGACCCTATGAGTATAGGGTTTCTGAGGAGTAGCTGGTGAGTTTGAACTGTGGACTTTGCGGTTACTAGTCAATGCTGGTGTGGTCCTAAAGGATCAGCACTGAATTGCAAACCACAAGGTCCGTAGTTCAAACCCACTAGCTGCTCCTTGGAAACGCTATACAGAGTTGCTATGAATTGGAACCAACTCCAGGGCACTTAGCAACAAGTCAGTGCTTATCCTACAGCATCACATAGGGCTCCCACCTACCCCTTTAACTTCAGTACCATCAAATCTGTTCTGATTCATGAAGACCCTGTGAGTATAGAGTTACCAAGGAGTGACTGGTGGGTTTGAACTACCAATCTTTTGGTTAGCGGTCCTATAGCACCACATTGTTGTTGTTGTTGTTAAGTGCCATCGAGTCAATTCCGACCCATAGCGACCCTATATAGGGTTTCCAAGGAGCAGCTGGTGAGCTTGAACCACCGACCTTGCAGTTCAGAGGACTGCAGTTTGATGCATTAGCACACAGAGCCACACCAGGACTCCTTATTAAATATAGAAGCTTGCTTTTTGTCTCTACCCTCAGACACTGTTGACAGTTTACTTTTTATTCAGGAACTCTCTATGGACAATTTAGCAAAAGGTTTTTTGCGTGTGCTTTTTTTTTTGTCATCAGGGCATGTGATAGAAATAAAATTCACTAAGGAGTTCTGTTGTGGTATTGTGGTCTAATGTGCTGGACTGCAAAGTTGGTTTGAACCACAAGGTCGGCGGTTCGAGCTCACCAGCTGCTCCTAGGAAACCCTATACAGGGTCGCTGTGGGTCGGAACTGACTCGACAGCACTCAACAACAAGAAGAAGAAGTCCTAGTGTGACACTGTAGGATAAGCACTGGACTCTTAACCGCAAGGTTGGTGGTTCACACCCACCAGTCACTCTTCAGAAACCCTATACAGGGTCTCTATGAGTTGGAACCTACTCATTGGCACTTAATAGCCAAGTGTTATAAGCTTCCACCAGTTGTCTCCATCTCATGGTGACCTCATGCACAACAGAACTAAAAGCTGTCCTGGTCCCACACCATACGCCATTCCCATGAACAGTTGCCGATGAGACCATGTTGTCATCGTCTGATTTTTGTAAGTAGATCACCAGGCCTTTCTTCTTAGTCTGTCTTAATCTGGAAGTGCTGCTGAAACCTGCTCACAGCAACACACAAATCTCCAATGACAAATGGGTGTTGGCAGCACATGAGGTGCACTGGCCAGGACCTGGGGTGTCCTACATGGAAGGCCAACGTTCTACCACTGAGCCACCAATCCTCCTTCAGTGACTGAGTGAAGCCACCTTAGGCAGGAAACTTGACTTATGGCTCATTCTGTTATGGCCAGGGTGTCTCAGAGAACATGAAAGCCAGGACTATTCAATGCCTAGGACACAGTTCTTGTAACAATTGCTCAATTAACTCAGTGTCTCTTTAATTACTATTTTAGAAGAATATTTTGTGTTGTTGTTGTTGTTAGGAAGAAGGAATGAAAAGGCCCAAGTTAGGATGAGACTAAGAAAAAAATGAACTAACATAAAATAAAGTCTTAGCAATGCCTTACCCCAAGCTTGCCTTTCTAAGGTTATTTTAGGCCTTTGATAGTTTAAAAGTCCTACAAAATTCTCTTATACTATAGTGCATAGGATAGAGCCTAACGTTCCCAGATTCTTGCTTATTACACTAAATAGTACAAGGAAATCATTTCTTCCCCCTTGAGAAAGAAGGGAGACTATTTCATTGGCATTTCCTTTTTGGGATGAATCCTGTTTCTGCTTTTACTTTTACAAGGGTAGACCCAAGATGCCTAAAATGGTGTATAATAGAAACAAGGTCTGTTACTCCCTGATCCGCTATAGGAACATTTCTGTGACTGACTTGGCCCAGTTTTTAAATTTCTTTCATCTATAATAAAACATATGTAGTATTTTATGGGTGGAATTTTTAGGAAAAAGGTCAAAGTCATAAAAATAATGTATTTTATTATTTCTAACATTTTAAGTCTTTCACATGTATTCTGTGATTTTGGTCATATAATACTTCTCAAAATAGAGTGGGTAGGCTTTGTTATTCTTATTTCATGAGTGAGGGAACCAATTCAGAATGTTACAGAGTCCTGGCGTGGTGCTGTAGGCTAACGCACTGGAACGCCAGGTTGGTTTGAGTCACAAAGTTGGCAGTTCAAACTCAACAGCTGCTCCTTGGAAACCCTATACAGGGTCGCTATGAGTTGGAAACAACTCAACAGCATTTAACAACAATAACAAGGTCACATAGTAGTAAATGTAGAATGAAATGAGTCTAAATCCTGGTGTCTTCTTTCCAAAGAATATCAGAAATAAAGAAATGGAAAGAAAGAAAATGACATTGTAATTTGGTGACCACATCACTCACATTTTCAGAAACAACAGGATCAGCATAAACATGGTCCCTTCAGTTGCTGTCCTTCAAAAGAATGTCCTTCTTTATATTGGTAGTTTGAAAGAAAAAAGATAGTGTTTGACCCTATTCCTAAGCTGGTAAATTTGAACTGCCGACCTTGTGGTTCAAACTGACATTGCAGTCGAGTGCTTATCCTATAACACCACACCAGGAATCCAGAAAGATGTTTACCTGTGCTTAATTGACAATGCAAAGACTTTCAACTTTGTCAGTCATGACAAATTATTGACAACATTGCAGAGAATGGGTTTTCTGGAACACTTAATTGTGCTTATGAGCAACATAGACCAAGAGGTAATCAGTCATTCAAACAGAACAAGGGAACACGGAATGGTTTAAAATCAGAAAAGGTGTGTGCCAGGGTTGTATTCTTTTACCACACTTATTCAATCTGTATACTGAGCAAATAATTTGAGAAACTGGATCATATGAAGAAAAATGTGGCATCAGAATTGGAGGAAGACTCATTAACAACCTGCGACATGCTGATGATACAACCTTGCTAGTTAAAAGCCAAGATTACTTAATATACTTACTGATGAAGATTAAAGACCACAGCCATCAGTATGGGTTGCATCTCAATGTAAAGAAAACAAAAATCCTCACCAGTAGACCGATAAATAAAATCATGATAAATGGAGAAAAGATTGAAGTTGTCAAAGACTTCATTTTGCTTAGATCCACATTCATGGAAGCAGCAATCAAGAAACCAAATGACTTATGACATTAGGCATATCTGCTGCACAAGACCTCTTTAAAATATTTAAGATCAAAGATGTCAGTTCGAGGGCTACCGTGCACCTGACCCAAACCATGGTATTTTCAATAGCTTCATATGCATGGGAAAGTTGGACAGTGAATATAGACAAACATAGAAGAATTGATGCAGTTCAGCTGTGGAGCTGGAGAAGACTATGGACTGCCAAAAGAACAAACAAATCTGTGCTGGACGAAGTACAGCCAGAATGTTCCTTAGAAGCTAGGATGGGAGACTTCATCTCTCATACTTCAAACATATTATCAGTATGAACCAGTCCCTACAGAAGAATATCATGCTTGGTAAAGTGGAGGGTTAACAAAAAAGAGGAAGAACCTCAATGAGATGGACTGGCTCAGTGACAGCAACAATGAACTCAAGTTTAACAATGATTGTGAGGATGGCACAGAAACGGGCACTGTTTTGTTCTGTTGTACATAGGATCGCTATGAGTTGGAACCTATGTGACAGCACCTAACAATAACAACAAGCTTTGCTTCCAGAATCCACGCTCCTTATTCCGGTATCATGCCACCTTTCAACCCTTATTACAGCTTTAGAACTATTAAGCACCTTGTATGCGTCATCTGTCAGCCCAGTGAGCACCCTTAACCATGTGTTTCTCTACTCTTTCCCTCTGGCGTGGATCCTAAATTAAATCCGTTGCCCTAACGTTGATTCCGACTCTTGATGACCCATGTGTGTCAAAGCAGATTTGTGCTCTGTAGGGCCCAGTTTCTTCTTTTGTCTTCCCTTAATGAGAAGTTTTATTATTATTTTAAATAATTGTTTTTATTTTTGCTGTTATTAAGAATACACACAACAAAATATACACCAATTCAACAATTCCTGCACGTACAGTGACATTGATTACATTCTTCAATTTGAGCAACCATTCTCACCCTCCTTTTCTGATTTGTTTTTCCCCATTCGTTTACATTCATTGCTCCTTAAGGTTCCTATTTCATGAGAATTGGAAATTCTGTTCTACATTTTACCCCTTTTGTTCAGACTTCCATAGAATCTTTTATCAATTGTTCAGCAATGGTAGTGGGCATTGTCCAGTTCTTCTGGTTTTATGGCAAAGGGAACTGGTGTTCATGGAGACAATTAGCCACACACATTCTATATCCTCCTTCTGTTGCTAACTCAGCTTCTACCTCTGGGGCTCAAGGTGAATACAGACTAATTGTCATGATTTGGATGACTGTTTATAAGCTTTTTGGTCCTGGGCACTTTATATTGAACTAGGAAGTAGAACAGAGGCACTAAATATGGTATTAGACCAATTAACTGGGATGTCCCATGAAACTATGACCCAAAACCTCCAAACTCTCTGAGATGTTTGGTTGTATATGAGCAATGTCAGCAGCTACTCTCTTTGTTGTTGTTGTTGTAAATGTATCTTTTACTTAGCTTTTGCCAATTCAACTGTTTACTGGTGTACAACTTATTGACAGCAATTGCAATAATTGTGTAACCCTTTTGTGGTTGCTTTATTTCATTTAGCATAATGTCTTCAAACTCCATTCATTCTACAGCATGTACCAGCACTTCATTACTCTTATTGGTTGAGTAGGAATCCACTGTATGTATATACCACATTTCGTTTATTCATTCATCAGTCGAAGAGCACTTATGTTGTTTTCACCTTTAGCTATTGTGAATATGTTACAACGAATATTGGTGTACAAGTCTCAGAGTCTCTAAGTCTTTGGGTATATGCCTAGGAGTGGAATTGCTAGGTCATATGCAGCTCTATTTTTACTTTTTTGAGAAACCATCACAGTGTTTTCTGCAGTAACTGTACCATTTTGATATTCCACCAGCAATGGATAAGAATCATAAGGTTTTTAACAGTTAATTTTCTAGCAGCAGATTGCTAGGCCGTTTTTCCAAGGTGCTTTTAAATCTACCCTAATCTCCCATCTTCCTGTGAGCAGTAAAGCACATTAACCATTCGAACCACCCAGGATGTGTGGAAACACATCTCACCTCATCCTTCTTATGAGATCGTAAGCTGAGGATGGATACTGTCTGGATCAATTTTAAATGTTCTGGAGTCCTGGTGCACTGTGGGTTAATGCGCCAGACTGTAAAGCCATTTGAACTGTAAGGTCCACAGTTCAAGCTCACCAGCTGCTCCTCGGAAACCCTATAAAGGGTTGCTATGGGTCAGAACTTACTCGGTGGCATTTAGAAACAACAGAACCTATTACTTATAACATAGTTGATGCACACATTTCTGGAACGAAGCTAGCTCAATTGGAAAACTCATTCATTCACCAAATATTACTGGCACTAATTATACAAAGAATACTATTAGACCTTGATGAACAAGTCAGATACGGTTTCTGACTTGAAATATAAATGTTAGTGAGGAGACATATCAGAAGCACACACGCATACACAAACTATCAGGTAGGACATTTGAAAAAATAAAATAAGCTATGATAGAGAGGGATGTGGTAGCCGCACTACATCAGAGTGGGTGCTCAGAAAGGTGGGATTTGACTGATTAGAAGTGAGCAGAGTGAGAAGATTTTAAACCAAAGGAATAGCTGTGCAAAAGCCATGAGATAGATAGAAGACGGTCCTCAGATACCTTTAGTAGTTTGCAGGGGTTCTCAGCCTTTACACTACTTTCATTTTGGGCCAGGTAATTCTTTGTGGTGGGCTTGCCTTATCAGATGTTTAGTAGAATCTCTGGTCTTTACCCACTAAGGGGCCAGTAGCAGCAACTCCCCAAGCAGTGATCATCAAAAATATCTCCAGACATTGCCAAATGTCTCCTGGGGGTAAAATGGCTCCTTATTGAAAATCAGTGAGCTAGAAGGATAGAATGATGGGTCGTATGGCAGGAGCACAGTGAATTAGACAGATGATGGCTCACGATGAGGTGGGAGTGATGTGGGCTGGGCCCAGATCATGGAAGCAGTTTAGATTTTATTGTGGGTACAATGGGAAGTCATTTGAGGAGTTAAAATCGGGGCATGGAATAATGCAATTTACTTTTTACAGCTCTGACTTGTGTATGAGGACAAGAGTGGATGGAACAGGAAGTTCTGGGTGTAAGCTATTTCAGTGGTCCAGGTGATGTGGAATGGGAATGGATAAAAGCAAACAGGGAGTTAGGTGACTAGTTGGCAGTGAGAAATGCAGGAGAGAAGAATCAAGGAGATAGATAACTAATGATTTGACTAATAATTGGATAAGTATTGGTACCATTAATAACAGCATGAGCAAGTTAGAGACAGACATTGGTGTGGAGGTGCCAGATAGACAATAGAACAGGGCATTCAGGAGATCCAAAGAGAGGCGAGGGTTAGAGATAGGGCAGGTCAGAAAATGTTGCTACAAAATCATAGAAATCTTTAGTACACAAAAATATAAAATGTGAAATGATTGTTGTTGTTGTTTGTTTTTTTTTTTTACACATTCTCCAGCTAGGTCTATATACTGCCATCCTTAGCTCTTCTCCAAAAAATTCTGTGCTTTTCAATTCACACCACATCAAAATGGCAGTTTCAGAATCATGTTCATTCTATTTGATTAAAAAAATTTTTTTTAAATTGTGAATTGAATGACGGTTAAAAGACAAGATCATCAGCTTTACATTCAACATATTAAATGCTTTGTTTTATCTCAGTGATTACAATCCCCTCTCTGAAATAAGAGTTATCATACTTCCTCCCTGTGGCTTCCCTTTTACATCATATACATGTTCATTTAAAATATCCTTTGAGAATTAGGAATAAGAAGCAGTCTGAAGAGGCACTATCAGGGTTGTAGGGTAGATAGAGTAAGGTTTCCCAATGAAAGCCTCATAGGACAGCCCTTGATACCGTCGAAGAATGAACAGGTGCTTTGTCATGATGGAAAAAAATTAATCAGAACAGCTTCTCTGGCCGTTTTCTCACCAATGCAATTGTCCATTTTTGGAAAACTTCTTTCTAATAAGCCCCCATGACCATCCTGTGTCTTTTAAGAAAATTTACTGACATAAACCCTTTGGAATCACCAAAATAAATAGTCGCTGACCTTGCAGCTAGCACTTCAGTACTTATTTTACAGTGTCATACCAGGACATTTAATTCCTAAAAGCAGGAGGGAAGTTACAGAGTGTGAATAGAAGTGAGAATGGGCTGGTAGTTTTGTGGATAGAAGATAAAGGGTCTTTGGACCAATTGTTCATGGTTTCTCATTGAATCTGGAGGGTGGGAAAAGGGGTAAGGGTATAGGAGGAGACAGGGGCAGTGTGAAATACTCATTTGGAGAGTAAGAAAACTAGGGTAGTATATTAGTATTGGTGGTCAATGTCAAATGACCATTTGCAATTTGTGCACTTGAAAGTAAGACCAGTCAACAAGACTGTGTGAATAAATGGACAGTAAAAGTTACACAGGGTTGGCAAGAGAGAGTGAAGCAAGGGAGTTAAGAGCATGTGCAAGGTCATGATCTCAATAGTGGGCCATGTAATTAAAATTGGATAAGCAGGTGGGAGCATGAAGAAGGGACTGATAAAATCTCCAATGTACAAAAGATGGTGATACCATCTTTCCTTTTTTCTCTTATGATGCCCTAGATAGCAGGAGTCAAATCTCATTTAGAATTTATGAATTAAAATCTGGGTCTCTATTACTCTTGACAAGGAGCTCTGGTAGCATAGTGGCTATGAGTTGAGCTGCTAACCTCGAGGTCAGC
>NW_006408547.1:553851-555223 GCF_000296735.1 Chrysochloris asiatica | reverse complement strand
CACCACCACCACCAATGTTCTTGACATCTCTGAAGAATATTCAACAGAAGGGTATGAAATGGCCACGTGAGTAGTCCAGCATTGCCTCCTTCTATGTGTGCTATGTTGGTGTTTTTAAGGGCCGTTGAATTGGTTCTGACTCAGAGCAACCCTGTATAGGGTTTCCAAGGAGCGGCTGGAGAGTTTGAACCACCAACCTTGTGGTTCATACCTACCTTGTAGTCTAGTGCATTACTCCACAGTGCCACACCTGGACTCCTGAGAAAACGTGAGAGATCCCTACAATACTTGCACACCCTAACCTAATTAGGTAAGAGAAGAAAGACGCATATGGTGTTTTATATGAGGAAAGAGGTACATTTTCTATGAATAGCCAAGCTATCTGAACAGACAGTCTGACAGATGATTTCACTTTATCTGATCACACAATATGGGCATCCACACTGTGTGAAAACCCCCAAAGCTTCAAAAACTTGCAAACGTCTTCCTTGTTTTCTGTATCACAGGGCTTGCTTTTTCCTTCAAAACTGAGGTGGAGGTGAAAGGACATTTCTCAAATGCTATAGGATCTCTGCCCTGAAATTTCCTCTGAGTTTGCCTCATTTGTTGGTTTCATACTGCTGTGCTGTTTTCTGCTATGTTGATGATCATCTCTTCTACACAGATGTACTCTTTATCCTTTTTGATAATTTTGTGTTTTCTGATTTTGCTTATTAAAAACGGTTTTGGGTGCCTATTCTTAAAAGATTAAGTTGCACGTGCATAAGGCTACACTTTTGAAGTAAATGTTGACTGGAGCTCTTTTCAGGACATGCGCACTTGATGAGGAGTCCTGGTGGCACTGTAGGATAAACACTGGACTGCAAGGTCGGAGGTTCAAACTCATCAGCTGGAACCTACTCGATGGCACTTAACAACAACAACAGCAGCACTTGATGAGGAGGCAGAAAGCCTATGGCTTTTCTATAATGGAAGAAGCTAGAGCAGGTTACATTTTATATAACAACATTGGATTAACTGTTTAGTAGGTAAACCTAATCTCACTTAGTATTACGTTTCCAAAAATACTTAAGGAACATAGGACCTCACCAGCATGGCAGCTTCCTAAGTAGTTGTAGAGTGGCCTTCAGTACTATGTGCACTGCAGAACTTCCTGCCACAATGTTGGTACTATAAAATGCTGTCCAATGCAGTGACCACCATGGCTTGATATATGGCTAGTGCAACAAATAACTTTTTTTTTTTTTTTTTTTTACTTTTTAAAGTTTTTTTTGTGAATTGAGTGGAGAATATCGTTTTTACACTCATCCTATCCTATTTTGTTTATTGCACTGATTACAATCCCCTCCATGCATCGTCATTCCCACTGTCC
>NW_006408547.1:545427-553751 GCF_000296735.1 Chrysochloris asiatica | reverse complement strand
CTTTTTAAAGTTTTTATTGTGAATTGAGTGGAGAATATCGTTTTTACACTCATCCTATCCTATTTTGTTTATTGCACTGATTACAATCCCCTCCATGCATCGTCATTCCCACTGTCCTTTTTTGTTTTGAATGTACACAAACACACGCAGGAATATATGATCATTTAAACAAGCCAAGGGCACATTCTGCAAGCCTGCTTCCTGGCTGCCAGCACACAGCCTTTCTCTTTCGATGAGTCTAGAGTCTTCAACTGCTCCCTCTCTCCATGTCCTCATCTCTGCCTCCATCTCTGGTGTCGCTGCTTCTCTGGTTAGGGCCCCACATTCCACTTATGCTCTACTCCCTTGATGGTCCTGGCAACAACTAATTTTTTTAAGTTAAATTTAAATATAGATCCTGCTGTGGCGCTGTAGCACAAGCACTGGACCGAAAGGTCAGTTTGAACTTCAAGGTCAGAAGTACTCCTACCCTCACCACATGTAACACTTGGTTATATTTTCTAGGGGAACAAATCCATACAAAGTTACAACAGACACCTTGAGGAGAGGAGGGAACAAGGTGTAGGAGACAGGGATGAAAGTGGAGCATTTGTGAATGCACCCTATTTTATATTTTTGACTTTAAAATCATGTAAATGTTTTCACAGTTAAAACATAAAATAAAAGTTTTTTTTTTTTAAGTTTCACTGGGATTTTTTTGTCTTTTGGTGCCTTGGTTACTAGAACATGTAGGGAGATGCTGGGCGGGCAACAAATGGGGTCTGCTATAGTATTGTTGTTGTGAAGTGCCAGCAAGTCGGTTCTGACTCATAGTGACCTGGATGTAGGGTTCCCGAGGAGCAGCTGGTGAATTTGAACAGCCATCCTGCGGTTCAAACTGACCTATCGGGTCCAGTGCTTATCCTACAGTGCCACACTAGGACTCCTTGCTATAGTGTGTACCAGGGAAAATGTCACCTGTCTCGGGAGTGTGCTCTGACTACTTTAGAACTAGTCAGAGCTAGCATTTATTGAACCTTCACTGCAGAAGCTGTGCTCTTAACTCCACATGTACAAAGTTATTTCACACTTACAACAAATCAGGTAAAAACTCCTGCCATCAAGTGGATTCTGACTCACAGCGACCCTATAGGACAGATTAGAACTGCCCCATAGGATTTCTGAGACTGTCAATCTTTAGGGGAGCAGACTGCTTCAGCATGGTGCTTAACCCACTGAGCCACCATGTCCAAGTACAGAGATACTGTTTTCTTCATTCTCTCTCTTTTGCACAGAAGGAAAGTGAATTACAGGGAGATTAAGTAACTTGACCAAGGCAGAGGCCCAATGTGACACCACTGTCTGCTGCTGCAGTCCAAAGTCAAAGTACCACAGAGACCATGGGCCACATAATTCATTGTGGTACCATACACTCTCTTATCAAAGGTGAACTCAAAGTTATCACATTGAAAAACATTTGTTATGGACTGAATAAATGTTATAACAGGATCAGAAGTAATGTGGGGCTATTTGGCAATATTTGGAGACATTTTTGCATGTCACAACTGGAAATAGAAGTGATACTAACATCTAGTGGGTAACAGTCAGAGCTGCTGATAATCATCCTAGAGTACATCAGATCGGCACCGTGATCATCCAAAATGTCAAGGTTGAGAAATCTTCATAGAGAAGCTATGAAGGAAGGAATCTCTTTAATTAATAGTAATGTATCGATACTTAATAAATATTAATTGAATAAGTGAATAAATGTTTATAAGAGAAGCATTAGAACAACCCAGACAGAATTACTACTGAGGTAGCGCTCCAGTTTATGTAACACAAAAAAGAGCAAAGGGAAATATTACTACCCTCCGGTCTTGTGGCTACCCACTATGGTGGGGTAGGCTGGTAACGAGAGGGCATTTTGACTAGCATAATATAATTTTCTTTAATTATTGTGACTAGAAATGACATGTGCTGTGTGTGATAGAGTTCATGAAAATATGTTTAGCAGTACATTGGCATTAGGCATGAATTACACGATTGTTGTGAGCCATCTTGGTTTGTATTACTTCCTCTATTAAACAGAGGAATCCCATCTAAGTAGTTAGTACAGTAACAACACCATTTAGTACTTTTCGCTTTTGTTTTATGAAGCATCCAAGAGATTCAGAAATGAGGAAAGACGAGGGGTGACACGCTTCTAAATATTACTTGAAAGTGCATTTTTTGTCCTTAGAGAGTTTTTAATATTGAAGAACTGTCAGAGAGATAACAGAAATGAGAGACTTTTGATATTTAGTTTGAAACAAAGCATAGAGACAGGAGATTCAAATATAATAAATGGAAAATTTTCAAAAGAGAAACTGGACGACAGTTTCTTGGTTTCTACTCTCACATATCAAACGAAGTCCCGCTTAGATAATTGCTAACAGTCAGCTGTCTCCATAATATCATGGGATGTACATTAACACTGCGAACCCTTCAGAGGCCCTGCTTACCCTTCCTCTTAGTTTTGGTGTGTTTAGTACTGTACTCAGGGTCGCCTAGCCACTCTCAGACATGGTCAAGGGTATTATCTGTATCCTGAAGTTGGTCTGTGTGCCTGGTATTCCAAACGATTTTTGACAATACTGAGTCCTACTCAGGGGCATCTTCCACACATGTGGTTCTCATAGGCTTAAGAGCAGAGTAATTGGCTCAAATTCATGAAGAGAGGAACAAGAATCCATATGATTACAAGGAACTCAGTTGAGTGAAAGAGGCCTGTATCCAGACAAACTCTGTGAACCACCTAGAAAGTGCTGATTTTTCTAAGAGTATTTGCAAGGATGGAGCAAGTCTACTGGGGGCAGTCAGTGAAAGCTTCAAAGAGGAGGTGATGTTTAGGCTGGGTCTGAAAGGACAAATAGGAATGGTGTCAGGCAAAAACAGGAGGAATATTCCAGGAAGAAGTGGCATATGAAAATCCAAGGGGTTGCAAATGGATTGAAGTTCACTTTGGCAAGAGGAATGGGAATGGGGATGCGGATGGAGAGCTAGTGGCAAGTAATGAGGCTGGAGAAATACATTGGAGATGGACTGTGAAGAGCTCTCAGAGACTGAACAACAAAGTTAATGATCAGAGTGCACAATTGCACAATTCCAGAGGATGCTATTCGTTGTTATTCTTGATAAGTGACGTTGAATTGATTCCAACCCATACTGACCCTGTATAGTGTTTCCAAGGAGTGGCTGGTGAGTTTGAACGCTCAACCTTGAGGTTCAAACTGACCTTGTGATCCAGTGCATTATCCCACAGCGCCATACCATGACTCAGTCAAAATAAGGTATCCTCGGAGTTGTGGCACACGTCTATGTGGGTATAGGCATTGGCCTAACTCATGTTTATTGAGCGATTACCACTAGGAAGTATACTGAAAGCTCTATATATCCTATCTTATTTAATTCTCACAACTACTTTATAAGGTAAGATCTGTTTTCATTTCCATTTTACAGATGAAGAAATTGAGGCACAGAGAGATAAGCTTGTACAACTACTAAGTAGTAGAATTTGGATCTTAATCCAGGCAGTTTGTTTCTGGAGTTCAAGTTCTATAATGCTGCCACAATAAGCCTTCCAACCTTGCATATGTAGAGAGAGAATGGGCTTGAACGTGCTTTTACGCACACAGCATGCTTCCTAACCATTTTCATATTATAGCGTCACCATGGGAAGCAATGCTTTTATGGTGGTTATTTTTACTAGGGGCTGTCAAGTCAGTCTCAATCCATAGCAACACCATGTACAACAGAACGAAACACTGCCAGGTCCTGCATTGTCCACACAACCGTTGTTCTGTTTGAGTCCATTGTGGTAACCACTGAGTCCATCCACATCATTGAGGGATTCCTTCTTTTTCACTGACTCGCAACTTTACCAAGCATGTCCTTCTCCAGGGACTATTCCCTCCTGGTAACATGTCCAAAGTATGGTACAATGAGGTAATGACAAAGCTGCTCATAATCTGGAGGACTCTGGCCTAGGACTCCTGTGTCTTAGATGGTGCACCAATCACCCTAAAGGCTGAGGGGATACTCAGGATTTTGGCATACCCATAAACCATTTGTGCAGTACACCAGAGTGGTGGGTAGATCTCAGCTCTAGGGAATGCTCTAAGGTTGCTTCTCCAACCACACTCTTGTTATATTATAATTAACTTTTTTCCTCTCAAATGGGAGGTTGCAAAAATCCTACTTATTTTAGGGTCTGGGTTACTGGCTCTTGGTTTTATAGTTTTTTAGGTTAAGGGCCATGTAGAGAAAGCATGGGGTCTAGAGACAGATAAATCAGGTCAGGTCTTTGAGATTAAACTCTACTCGTTAATGTGAATTTGCTATCTGTGAGCCTCAGTTTCTTCAAGGATAGAAATGGACCTAGGCCTAGTGACTCAGGACCATGGTCTTGGGGAACACAAAGGTCAATTGGCATAACATAGACAACAAAGACAATGTTCTACATCTTACTTTGGTGAGTGGGAACTAGGGTTTTAAAAATTCATGAGCAGCCATATAAGGAAGAACTAATAATCTTGGTTCATCCAGAGGAAAGAGAAAGTCTTAAATGGAAGGAATTATTACTCCAATGGAATAATAATGAACCATGGGAACATCAGTTTCCATGACCGTGAGACCAGAACTAGATGATGCCTGTCTACAACCACCAACTACTCTGAAAGTGATTGCATTAGAATGTTCTGGATAGAGTAGGAGAAAATGTAGAACAAATACACAGAGTAGATAGGGATGGGCAACTTGGACATTGGCTACCCAAAATGGAGGGCTACAAGGGTAAGAAGTGACTGGCTTACAAAACTTTCAGGAGGGAGCCTAGATCCAGAGGGCCTGGAGGAAGGAAGAATCTCCACTGAGTAGTATCCAATCTGTCTGGGTGGGGCTGATGAAAGGAGTTGGGGATAGGTCTCTTGTGGTATAATAGTGAATAATTGTTATCAGGATTGATTGTTAGGGGTGGAAATGTAAAGCAGATGTTTTGTAGCAAAAGGAGGGGAGCGATTGACTTTGCAGTCCAGGAGTGGAGGTCTCTGGGACCATCAAGGGAGAAGAGCGGAGTGTGGGAACCTACCCAGAGAAACAGTGATGCCAGAGATAGAAGCAGAGACGATGATGTGGAGAGATGGAGCAGCTGGGAACTCTAGACCCACAGAGGGAGAGGGGCTGTGTGCTGTGGGGCGGGGACAGGCTTGCAGGATATACCCTTTGGTTGGTTGATGATGCAGGGAGGGGATTGTAACCATGGCAACAAAAGGATCTATGATAGGATGAATGTAAAGCTAACGTTTTTTCCATGTAAACAATCACATAACTCACATTAAAACATTTTTTAAAAAACCAGAAATTTACTAAACACACTGGTGGAATCCCTGAGATGATGGCCCTTAGCCACCCTTCAGGTCTGTGAATGAACTCACCCTCATGATGCAATTTTCAGCCAAACAATAGGTTTACAAGGGAAACAATAATGCTAAGAAGGTATTCACTCCTTAGAATAATCAATCATTTGAGATTAAAAGGGGAACATTACCCAAGTATAAAGTTCAGAATGGTTGGGAAAGAATGAGGAATGGAAACAGGAAACACAGGGATGAAGTGAAATAAGTGATATTATATTGTAAGGAATGCAGCAATCATTGACATCAAACCAAATGTATATGGATTGTTGAATAGGATACTGATTTGCTCTGTAAACCATCACTTATTCACAATTAATAGTTTTGTTTTGTGTTAAAGTGTACACTAAATAGCCATCTCATAGATTTGTTGTACTAAATGTGATATTGTTTGTTGTTCTTAAGTGTTGGTTCAGACTCAGAGCAACCCTGAATAGGGTTTCCGAGGAGAAGCTGGTGGGTTTGAACTGCCAACCTTGCAGTTAGCCATCTAGTGCTGATCCTCCAGTGCCACAGTAGGGTTCCATTAGATGTGATAGTTTATGAAAAGCAGGTGCATTGGTGTTTTAATATAGAATTCTCACCTTGCATGTGGTGGACTCGGGTTTGATTCCTGGCCAATGCCCCTCCAGCAGAGCCAACACCTGTCTGTCAATGGAGGATGGGGAGGTGCTGTGATGCTGAACAGGTTTCAGCAAAGCTTCCAGACTATGATGGACTAAGAAGAAAGGTATGCTAATCTACTTCCAAAAACCCAGCTAATGAAACCCTGTGGATCACCGTGGTCTAATCCATCGCCGATCCTGAGGATGAGGCAGGACTGGGAGGCATTCTTTCTGTATGCATGGGGTCACCATGCCTCAGGGGCCAAGTCCACAGCCACTAACAGCATTAACAACGAACATAAAGCAGCGAGCACTGCCCATAATGTAAGCCTCTTTACGTCTTTTCCTTCTTCCAACTCTGGATGTCTCTGATCAAGTACTATGCCGTATCATTTTGGAGACCCAGGCAGTAGCTGTATATTCACAAACCACTTTTCTTTATTTATGGCCACACTGCAAGTGACAACATCCTTTCTTTAGAACTTTCTTGTGAAAGTAGTTCTGAGATTTATTGGCAAAAGTTTGTAGCTTTCAAAACTGTCCATGAACATAAACAAGCAGAACCACCCAACAAGAGTTTCCATTTCTTTCCATACTTGTTCTCATTTGCTCATCGTCATTATTTAATTTTTCAGATGACAATATAGTTATCTAATAAGATGAGCATTCTGCCCTGCTAGTCTAGCAAATTGGGACCATTGGTGATTCAGCGGTAGAATTCTTACGAGAGCCACTGGTTTGATTCTTAGCAATACCCTCATGTGCAGCCAACACCTGTCTGTCAGCGGAGATGAGCTCCGGTAGCGTAGTGGCTACGAATTGGGCTGCAAACCGCAAGGTCAGCAGTTCGAAACTACCAGCTGTTCCGTGGGAGAAAGATGAGGCTTTCTGCTCCCGTAAAGATTTACAGCCTTGGAAACCCTGTACAGGGTCGCTATGGGTTGGAACCGACTCGACGGCACTTAACAACAACAACAATGTGGGCTAATGTGCTGGACTGCAAAATCGGTTTGAACTGCAAGGTCAGTGGTTCAAGCTCACCAGCCGTTCCTCGGAAACCCTATACAAGGTTGGTATGGGTTGGAACCAACTTGACAGCACTTAAAACAACAACAACATGAGCCTGAACAGATTGTAGCGGAGCTTTTAGACAAGATAAATTAGAAGACTTGCCAATCTACCCCCAAAGCTCAGTTGGTGGAAAGCCATGTGGATCACAAATGTCCCATCTGCCCCCAATCATAGGGATGGTGTAGGACCAGGTAGTGTTGGCAGGGCTTTGTTCACTTGTGCATGGGGATACCATGAGTTGGGGGCTAACAACAGCAATCTAGCAAGTTGTTTTGAAATGTTCTGCATGCTTTTTAAAATTTGCTGGTAGTGTAGTGGTTATGAGTCCGTAACTCTCAAGGTCAGCAATACAAAACTACCAGCCATTCCAAGGAGAAAGATGAGGCTTTCTGCTCCTTTAAAGATTTATAGACTGGGAAACCCTATACAGGGTCACCATAAGTTGGAACTGACTCCAAGGCACACAACCACTGCCAAAGTTGATTTACCCCTGTTGTTCATCGAAATCTCTTAAAGTACCTGAAATATTACAAATTCCTTAAAAGGTGTGTTACTTCCCAGTGCAATTAAATGACTAGCAAGAATATGAGTTGTGCCGTGCAGTGGCACTGTAGGGTAAGCACTGGACTGCTAACCTCAAGGTTGGTGGTTCAAACCCACCAGCTGTTCCTCATAAACCCTATACAGGGTGGTTATGAGTCAGAACCAACTTTTACAGCACACAACAATAACAAAAAAATAAGCTAATAGAAAAACAAGAGCATCTGAATTGTCTCTGCCCTTGAGAAATATCACCTTCTTCTCCTGGGTTTACGTGGAGGGAACCATACCACCCTGAGCACACCTGTAAGTCCCTTGGGGAATGGAAACAACATGAATTTGTTGCCCTAAGAAGGGGCTGATACATGGTAATCAATATAAGAAATAATAACTCTGGGGCATCAGACATTTTTATAGTATATTATGGCTTGTATGGTTCTGGCTATGTCATAGAATACAAACAATTAAAAGTCTCATTTTCCAAATAAATTGCACCAGGAAACAGACATCAGCCCAAAACAAATGCATCACCAGAAAAAGGGCTCACACACCTCATGGACTAGGTATTCTCTCTGCCTCCCCTCTTGTTATTAAGTTATTAAAAGCCCATCCCCACTTTCTTTCAACTTTATTTTGTGAGCTGAATGAAGGTTTGCAGAGCAGATCATCAGCTTTACAT
>NW_006408547.1:509435-544837 GCF_000296735.1 Chrysochloris asiatica | reverse complement strand
TTTCTCAGACAACGTATTGAATGATCCTGTTTTCATATCCATTTTAGTCTCTAGGTGTCTTTTTTATTTTATTTTTTATACAGAACAAGAAATTTTATTATCTCAAATGCTGGTACATTCAAATATCAAGCTGAATTTAGAGAAGGAAAAAAAGGAAGCTGAGGTGGATTTCTGGGCAGGTTTAAAACCTTTACAAAGTTGAGAGCTGAATTCTTCAGTCTTTTTCAGATGTACAACTTTCCTTTTACATGACAATATTCACCAAAAGTTCATATAATATGAAGTTCAACTGAAGGTTTTTGCCTGTCAAATTAAATGAGAAATAGAGGAGCAAAACCCAAGTTTTTCCTAGTGCCTGGGTATTTGAATTTTTTTCTTTGTACTTTCACATAGCAAATTAATGTCTAAAATTTTCAACTGTTGTTGTTGTTGTTAAGGGCAATTGACTCAGTTCCAACTCATAGCAACCCTGTATATGGCTTCCAAGGAGCGGCCTGTGAGTTTGACGTGCCAACCCTGGTTCAAACCAACCTTGCAGTCCAGTGCATTATCCTGAAGCACCATACCAGGACAATTAAGGAAGTCTTAATATTTTCTTTTTAAAAATGGTCACAATATGGGTTTTCTTGAATTACAATAAAAATAACATGTATAAACAAAATTTTAAAAGCTCTTGGAAACACATTAAAAGATACAGCATGTGATGAATACTTGTTTTGGGAGTTTGTTCATCTTTTTGAGAAATCGATGAAAGCTAAATTTATGCTACACTAATACTTTTGATAATTATGAATTCAATAGATCACAAAGTCAGAATTTCCAAAGCTTTCCCAGTAGGCTTCTAGTCCAGATATTTCAAAGATATCCTGTGTCATAAATTGGGCATTTGGGGATTTGTTCTCATTATATAATTATTATCAGTGGATTCTTTTATTGGCAGTTTGTCTTGGTCATGCCTTGTTCTTGCAAAACCATCCCTTACAGTGAAGCAGGTATGAAAGATATAGTTCCCAATGCAAGGAAAACTCATCTGGATCAATAGCAAAGTCAAAGACCTGGGTGTTTCAGGACATTCTTGGAAACTCGTTCCAACAGTCCTGTGATCCTTTTTTCTTTAAGTTTTTATTGTGAATTATGTGTTAGTTTATATGAGTGAACATTATCTTTACATTCATCCTACCATATTTTGTTTCATTGCAATGATCACAATCCCCTGCATGCATCATCAAACAACCAAAGGGTACACCCCACAGGCTTGCCCCATTGGCCGCCAGCCCACAGCACCTCTCCCTCCCTGAATCCAGAGACCCCAGCCACTCCTTCTGCCCACATCATTGTCTCTGCCTCCACCACTAGCATCGCCACCTTCCTGGACAGGGTCTCGAACTTTCTCCCTTGATGGTTCCAGGGATCTCCGCTCCTGGACTGCAAAATCAGCCACTCTCCTCCTTTTGTTACCAAACATTTACATTTACCTTTCCAACACTCACTGTCACACCCGATAGCAATCATTCCCTATTGAACCACAGGAGTCCTTTCCCCTTCACCTTTTATTAACCCTCTCCAGACACGTTGGAAACAATTCAGTGGAGAGTCTACCTTTCCCTGTATCCTGTGGAGCTGGGTTCCCTATTGAAAGCTTGTAAGCCAGTCAATTATTGCCTTTGTAGTCCCCCCATTTTGGGTAGCCAATGTTTAAGTTCCCTATTCCTGTCCACCCTGTGTACCGAGGGGATAGGAAAGATCCTCACTGTAGAGATTTGTCTGCTCCTGCGATCCTTTTTCTTTTCTTAACGATGCTCTTCCTTTTTCACAGCTGTGTAGTCACTGTTCCCTTCGCCATCTGCAAAAGGTCATACCAGGTGTCACATCCTTCTGCAAGTAATTGCCGTCCTCATACAGTTTGGACAGCGCGGACATTTCAGACATGATTTAAGCTGCTCAGATGCTCACAAGGTGTTTTCAACCACATCAGAGATACCTGGTCTCTATGTCTCTTGACTGGTACATTCGATCTATTTAAATTCAATGTAATTATCAATAGGTATGAGTTAATTGCTATAATTTTTCTGTGTGGATTGTGTGTGTGGTGCTGCTGGATTCTTTAGTTGCACATAATTTTCTATTCTGAGCTCATTTTGTATGTGGGTTTCCTTTTCCCTTTCCATTTCTGGTGTGCTAACATTTACTAGACCTTTCTGATTTTCTTCTTAAATTTTGATTTGCAGGTATTTTCATTTTCTTTGAGGTTACCCTGTAATTTATTATTTTTTACCCCTGCTTAAAACAGTCTGTTTTATCTTGAAATCTGCTTGACTTCCTTGCCATTTGGAAGTTCTGTATTTATATTATTCCCTCTTTGTGTTTTTTCCCAAACCAAAGGTCTCACATATTTATCAACCCACCTTTTAATGCGGAAGCATAAAAACAAAAGAAGAAACCAGAAGTTTTGTACCACATGTTCAATTGATCAGATCTTGGCAAAATTCAACTTCATGGGGTAGAATGTTAGAACCTATGTACATTCTTGTGCCGTCACATGTGTGACTCCTGAGAGATCTAACTTAGTTCTCCTCGAGTGTCTTCTCTCGGAGTGGTACTTGGTTTTATTACCACTTTCCATTTGAATCCATTGGAGAACTGGACAATTCTGCTTTTGTTTCTTGTTGGTTTTTTTTTTTTTTGTTGTTGTTGTTGTTGTTTCTTGGCCAGAAAAGTCATAGGGAAGATGAAAGGTAACAGCACTTACATGATGGCAAAGAAAGAAAAACTTCCCTCCTTTTGCTTTGTAGTTGACTTCATTATACATTGATATCGCTGGTTCCCTATTTTCAACCATGTAGGTTTGTTTTACTTCAAATACTTCTGTATCTGGATTGTTATCTGCTGTTGTTAGTTCTTAGTCCAAAGAACACCTTTTAGCCTTTTTTTGTAAAGTTGGTCAAGTCATTACTAATTCTTTTAATTTCTGTTTATCAGGAAGTATCCTAATTTTGCCGTCATAGCTGACATATATGCTTTGCTGGGTATATGATTCTTGGTTGGCAATTTTTTTTCTTTCAGAGTTTTGGATATGTTATCCCATTGCCTTCTTGCTTGCATAGTTTCTGCTGAGAAATCAGAGTTTAGTCTTACTGAATCTCCTTTGTAGGTAACTTTTCGTTTCCCCAAGCTGCATTCAAGCTTCTTTCCATGTAGTACATTTTGGAAAGTTTGATTATAGTATGTCTTGGTGATTTTCTTTTGGGATCTATCCAGTTTGGGTTCATTAAGCTTCATGATGTTAGGGAAGTTTTCTTCCAACAACTGTTTGACAATTTTCTCTGTGCTTTCTCTTGCCTCTTCCTGTTCTAAAATCCTGGTCACCTGTAAGATGTTTGTCTTCATGGTGTCTCACATAACTCAGACTTTCTTCAGTTTTTTTATTCTTTTTTCTCATTGCTCTTCTCGCATACTAGTATTGAGAGATTTATCTTTAAGCTCACTAATTTGGATTTCCATGGCTTCAAATCTTCTCCTTTGCCTGTTGAATGTATTGTCCATTTCTGAGATCTTAGTATTAATTTTCTGGATTTTCATCTCACGTTTTGTATTGTTTCAAAATTTGCACTTATTTTGTCTTTTGTTTTCTTATAGTGTTTTCCTCAATTCTTCTAAAGCTTTTTTTCTGTGTTCTCCTTGTTTTCTCTATCTTTCTGTCAATCTGTGGAAGGTATATCAAAATACCATTCTTTCTAATTCTTTTTCATTTAGTTCCATTACCATTTTTCCCCTCAGAAATGTTTTCTGTCCCTGCATCTTTGTCATTTGTTTGAGCCAATCTCTCTTGTTTTTTGGTGTGAGCTAAAATTGTTGTCTCCGGGGCATTGTAACTGCAGAAATGAACACTTCAGATGTTGGACCCGGAGGGGAGAAATCTCTGGTGGGCTCCAGCAATTCAAGAATTTCCTTTTTTTTTCTTAATGTTTTATTGTGAATTATGTGATAGTTTACATGGGAGAACATTAGTTTTACATTCATCCTATTGTATATTGTTTCACTGCGATGATTACAATCCCCTCCATTCATCATCAACCAACCAAAGGGTACACACTACAAGCCTGCTCCCTGGTTGTCAGCACACAGCCCCTCTAAAGCCCCCAACTGCTCCATCTGTCCATATCATCATCTCTGCCTCCATCTCAGGCATCACTGATTCTCCTGCTCTCCGCTCTTCTCCCTTAATGGTCCCAGGGACCTCCACTCCTAGGCTGAAAAGTTAATCACGCCCCTCCTTGCTACAAAACGTCTACCTTTACATTTCCAACCCTCACAAGCAGTCCTGATAACAATTACTCACTATTGTATCACAAGAGACCCATCTGCATTTCATTCCTTCAGCCCCCGCCTAGACAGATTGGATACTACTCAGTGGAGATTCTACCTTCCTTCACACCCTCTGAATCTAGGTTCCCTGTTGAAAGCTTGTAAACCAGTCACTTCTTGCCTTTGTAGCCCCCACATTTTGGGTAGCCAAAGTTCAAGTTGCCCATCCTTGTCTACTCTGTGTATGGAGGGGGTGGGAATGATCCTTGCTATAAGGATTTGTTCCCTCTTTTGAGCTACTGCATGCATAGGTGTAGGTCAAGTTCATCAAATTGTATCCGATTACTCTTTTTTAACTCTTCTTTCTTCTTCTGGTTGAGCTCTGATCATCCAGTCATTGAAGCCAGGTCAAGTGGGTATTATCTGCAAGTGTGGGTGTTCTTGAGCATATGCCCTCTCTTCTTATCAGCTGGCTGCTTCATTCTCCACTCTAGTCCTCTGTGGCTATGTCACTGACTCTGTGCCCAAGAGTCCCCAGGTCTTGCCACACTGTTGGCCAACCAGGTCTCCACCTGGGTTCACAGAAGTCTGTTGAACATTGTAGGGCTTAACTTGCAGCTTCATTGTTGTTTTTCCCTCACTTCCCCTTATAGGTGATGAGCGTGGTCACCAATCAGAGCGTGTATTCCCATTGAGTCTTAGTCTTGGAAGGGGGTTTACACTGAGGGGACCTGACCACTTGCCTTGATCTCTCCTGGGCAAGCAGGATTTCCTATTGGCCTCGGTGTATTCTATGTTCAGAGAAATCAGTCCAGAAGTAGTTCGTGGGAGCCCTTGATAGAGCTGGTTTCAATGTTTGTTAACACCTCAGGGAATCTGGGGGTAGGGTGACAGGTTAAATGCTGGTCTGGTGGTTCTGTGGGTTTTGTAGGTCTGGAGACAAGCCCATGTGAACCTAGGCACCAAAGCAGCATACCAAAGCAACACAGCTGGCCCCCAACTCACACTGGTGTGGCTCCCAATCACACTGGCTCCCCAACTCACACTGGTGTGGCTCTGAACTCGCAGCAAGTAGGGTTTGTGCTGGGGATGGATGAGGGTGGGAGCTGGCTACTGCTCTGTTCACTTGAGGGGAGCATGGGCAAAAGAAGATATTGCACCTCTCCCTTTGTCCTCGAGAATCTGCTCTGCTAGGCCTCCCTCCACTGACACTGGCTAAACCAGATGGTTTAGCCTCAACTGGTCATCATTTCACCAGCCAGTCTTTCTCTCTCTCACCATTTCTGCTCAGCCTTTCCACCCAGCAAACACTGCATCCACCTCTCAAACCTTTCTTCTGAAGTTCAGGGTGCCAGAATTTTCACCTGTCTGTTTTATTTTGTCTCTCATATCTTTGCTGTAAAGTATTCATGTAGTGTGTTTGCCTAGTCCACCGTCTTGCTGGAAGTCAAGTTATTAAATGTTCTTGAGTTGGTTCTGACTCATAGTGACCCTGTTCTAAGGAGCTGTTGGTGGTTTTGAATCATTAATCTTGTGGTTGTAGTCCAGCGATTATCCTACAGAGCTGTCAATTTCTCTGTGTGTGTTTATGCTGAGGTTTGTGCTGGTTTTCCATCTCCACAATGTCTTGTGTTTGCCCATGGTTGTTTGCTCTGAGGTGTTTTTGCTGGTTGTGATCAGCTGCCTGCGTGTTCTGGTTCTCTGGTAATATGTCTCCTATGCATTGGTTGTTCATGCCTCTGTGTTTTAGGCCAGGAGCCGTGTTTCTCTTTAGCTGGTGGGCTCTTATTCATGTTGATTGGTGAGATTTTACTGCATCCCAGACCCTGACAGTATCCTTTGGCTTTGTTCCAAGAAAACCTCCTCCCCATTACCTCTGCCAACTTCCTCAGTTCTCTCTTCTTCTAACAAGTTTCCTAGTTTCTGTTCTCATTCTTCATCAAGCTCCTACCCCCACACCTCTCTCCTACCCTAACCTACTTCTTTAGCAAGTGTGTAACATATATGAGGGAGCTTCAGAAACTTTGTGGAAAAGCGAAATTTCCCTAGCATAACTTTGGAGTTCTGGTGTGGCGCTGTGGGATAATGTGCTGAACTGCAAGGTCATTTGAACTGCAATGTCAGCAATTCAACTCACCAGCCACTCCTTAGAAACCCTATACAGGGTTGCTACGGGTCTGAACCGACACGACGGCACTTAACAACAACGAGAGCAGTATAACTTTTGTTTCCTCATTTTGATTATCCTGTTCTTGGCCTAAATTTGAGAACTGGGCTGACACTCGAAAGTTCTTCAGTGCCCATGAGGTATACATCTCTTCCTTCAGTGCCCTCCCTACAATGAACAATTTAATTATTATTCATAATAAGAATTCTGGTATGGCACTGCAGGATAAGTATTAGACTGGAACACAAAGTTGGCAGTTCAAACCCAACAGCCACTCCTTTGAAACCCTATACAGGGTCACTATGAGTAAGAACTGACTCAATAGCACTTAACAACAACATTCATAATAAATTAGGATAATATGTATCAATAATTGTCTTAATTTAGATTCTCAGAGGCAGCCCTCACCTTCTTTTTGAAAGTGAAACCCTTAGAATTTCTTCTACCATGCAGTAGTAGTTGTTGTCATTAAGTGCCATTGAGTCTGTTCCAATTCATAGCGACCCTGTATAGGGTTTCCAAGACTTGTAAATAAAAAAGAAAGCCTCATCTTTCTCCCACGGAGCAGCTGATGAGCTCAAACACTAACCTTGTAGACAAAAGTCCAGTGCTAAACCGACAGAGCCACAACGCTCCATTCGTGCCTTGGGAAGTGTCTACAAATGGTCACTAGGATTAGAACTAACGAAAGGGGAGGCTAAAGGAAATTTACAGACTTTGTTGTTGTTAACTGCCATGGAGTTGGTTCCTATTCATAGTGATCTTGCATAGGGTTTCCAAGAAGTGGCTGGTGGGTTTGAACTGTCCACCTTGTGGTTAGCAGTCCAGTGCTTATCGTACATAACTACAGGTTCCCTATAGTCTTTGTTACCCTGTTTCAGTGAAGGGCTCAGATGCTTCCTGGTTACCCAGTTACCAGAACCATTCAAGAATCTCATTGGTATTTCTCATCCTTGATGATGATGGAGAATGAGTAGGCAGAGATAAAGGGCCCAGGAATGAAAGCACCTAAGGAGCGCTGGTAGCGTAGTGGTTATGAATTGGGGTGTGAATCTTAAGGTCAGCAGTTCAAAACTACTAGCTGTTCCATGAGGTTTTCTTCTCTCGTAAAGATTTACAGCCTCGGAAACCCTGTGCAGGGTCACTATGAGTCGGAACCCACTCCACGGCACACCATACCACCATTGAGTGTTTGCTGGGACAATTCTGAGATAGAAGAACCAGTACGCATATCAGTTTCCTTTTCTTGTTTTTTGATTAGTAAGAAATGTATTGTTTTTGTTGTTAAATGACTTTGAGTTGGTTCTGACTCCTGACCTTGGGTTAACAATCCAGTGCTTATCCTACAGCATCACACCAAAACTCCAAGAAATGTATTGTGTTGTTAAGAGTTGGTTTGATTCATAGTGGCCCTGTATATGGTTTCCAAATCCCTGACCTTCAGGTTAGCAATGCAATGCTTATCCTACAGCACCACACCAAGACTTCTAGTGGACACTGTTGTTGTTGTTAAGTTCCGTCAAGTCAGTTCCAGCTCATAGTGACCTTGTACAGGGCTTCCGAGGAGCATCTGAAGGGTTTGAATAGTCTAGTGCTTATCCTACAGAGCCACACCAGAAATGTATGTTGGTGGTGGTTCTGTCCTGTGGAGTTGGTTCTGACTCGGTTCTGATAGCGACCCTGCATAGGGTTTCCAAAGCTGTAAATCTTTGGTGGTGGTTGATGGTTATGTGCCGTGGAGTTGGAACCGACTCATAGCGACCCTGTACAGGGTTTACAGGGCTGTAAATCTTTACGGGAGCAGAAAGCTTCATCTTTCTCCCATAGAACAGCTGGTAGTTTCGAACTGCTGGCCTTAAGGTTTGCAGCCCGATAAAGCCTCATTTTTCTTCCATGGAACAACTGGTAGTTCCAAACTGCTGACCTTGAGGTTAGCGATTCAACTTGTAACCACTACACTGTGGGCTTCACTAAATCTTGGCACAGGAAATGAGAAGCTCCTTTAGAGGCGGAGTTCTTATAAAGAGTCAAACAACACTTATACCCTGACCACAGGCTCAACCCAAAGGGCAACAGAGGAGCTGGTTAGAGTTGTAGAGGTTGAGGCAAGCAGTGGTCAGTTGGGCACAGGAGAAAGTCAATCAGGAGGTAGTCAAATTCTTCCATCGTTTCCCACTTTCATCTTTTTGCATCAAGAGACTCCTGTTTCTTTTCTTGTCATGTTCCCTCTAGCTTATTACAACAGTGGAACCTGTGAGAGTCAAAATTTGCCGGAACTGCCTTGATTTTCCTGATC
Organism: Chrysochloris asiatica; assembly: GCF_000296735.1. Taxonomy (NCBI): domain Eukaryota; kingdom Metazoa; phylum Chordata; class Mammalia; order Afrosoricida; family Chrysochloridae; genus Chrysochloris; species Chrysochloris asiatica. Next base: position 536,069 of record NW_006408547.1, on the reverse strand, counting down.
TTGCAAGTTTTCCACCTTTGACAGGGTGCAGTCTGACCATTTTTCTATTCTTCTCTGATAAGTTTCCTCTTGGAGGTCTCATGTCTTACTTGTTGTTAAGTGCCATCAAGTCAGTTCTGACCCTGTATACAGTTTCTGAAGAGCAGCTGGTGGGTTTGAACCCCTGACTTTGCTGTTAGAGGTCCAGTGATTATCCTACAGCACCACAGCAGGACTCCATTGTTACTCACTATGGATTATTCATGTTTTTTTCACTTTGATAAGGTTTGTTTGTAAAGTTTAATGTTCAGAGCTGACTCACTGGGCTAGAGAACAGATGTAAACCAGTCATGCTCCCCTGTCCTACTGGCTTGAGGAGGTGATTTTGGTGGGTTCTGACTGGTAAAATTAATATGTCCAAATGAGTTCTTCAAATGAGTATCAGTCAATGGATGTGCTTCCTAAGCAGATATGATGGTAATCACTGTTGCAGGGGAATAAAATTAAGTTCCCTTTATATTTGATGACGCATACAACACTTGTGATTTGTTCCAAGTAACTACTTCAGAATATCTAATCGAGTAGATTCTGTGCGATGCAGTTTTCCAAACATAATGGCTGAAGATACATGCATATGGAGGGCATGGAGTTTACGGGGAGAATGGTGTTCTATATTAGGCAGTAGAGTGTTGCCTAAGACCTGACTCCACACAGACAGTCTAGTGAAGCCCTACTGAGTTCTCTAAGCTCCCTTTGTGGCAGAGGTGCTTCTGGTAGTGGATCTTTGGGGAGAGAATATATTTTGAAATAGTAAATGTCAAGTTTCCTTCTTGTTCCACATTTTTTTGAGGGGAGCCAGTTACTGCAATCTGAATTTTGTTCCTTGTCTACACAAAAGGTAATACAAAGTTCCTTTTCTTCTATTTAAAATGTATTGTTATGGTTAATAACCCACACCAAAACAAACCCATTGCTCTTCAGTCAATTTGGACTCATAATGACCCTATAGGACACAGCAGAATGGCCTCATAGGGTTTCCAAGGCTGTAATTGAGCTTTGGTTTGGTGCTGTAAGGTAAGCACTGGACTGCAAGGTCAGTGGTTCAAACCACCAGTTTGCTCTTGGAAAGCTTCTACAGGGTCTCTATGAGTCAGAACTGATTTGACAGCACACCACCACCACAACAATAATCTTTAAGGAAGCAGATTGCCACATCTTTCTCCTACAGAACAACCAGTGCTTTCAAATGGCCAAACTTAACCTCTGCTCCACCAGGGATCCCATATTATGATTAATGTGGTTACTCTTGTTAAGTGCCATTGAGTCAGTTCCAACTTGTAGCAATCCCTGTATAGGGTTTCCGAGTAGCGACTGTTGGGTTTGAACTAACAGTCTTGAGGTTAGCAGTCCAGTGTTTATCCTATGGCGTCCTACCAGGAGCTCATTGTGATTAATACCTCACATTAATTGTTTACTCTCTGGTAGGCATTATATACCCGTGCACTAAGTCCTGTAAAGATTTACACCCTCGGAAACCCTGTACAGGGTCGCTATGAGTCGGTTCCGACTCCACGGCACATAACAACAACAACAACAAGTCCTTTTCACAGTAGTTTCATTCACTCCTGAAATAGTACCATTGGTAGGAACATTATTTTCTCCCTTTTATAGCAGATGGCAAAATAGAGACTTAGAAGTTATGGAACATGGTCTTAGCATAAGAGACAAAACCAGGAATATGTACCCAGTTCTGATCCCAAAGCCCATGTCCATAACTGCAAATTAGACTGCCTCTTTCTTCCAACCTTCAAGTTTGAATGATTTATTTTCTTCCAGCATTCTCCTGTTCCTCAAACACCTGCCTCGCTTCTCTTCTCCTCAGATTTCATGATGCCGAATGACTGAGATGTCATCCATGTGAGCTCCCAGAGTGAACTCCCCAGTACAAACCAAATGGTGAGATCAAGCCCATTGGGGGTGTCATTTCCTCACCCCTCCAAAAGTAATTCAGTGGTTTCTGCTTGTCAAACGCTTCTGTGTTTCCTCGATAAGCCTGTATTAGTCATTGTGATATGTCAGCATGTGAATGGATTTACTGTATTCCAACAGCTGCAGAACTCCAAGTACATGCTCCACACATGGCTGCAGTAGGAGCATGGCAGGAGGCCCAGCAGACAACCAGGATCCCCTCTATTATTTCCAGGCTCTGAGGCTTCAGGGAGGATGCTGGGAGAAGAAACCATTTTTTTTTTTTTTAATGTTTGGGAAAAGTCTACTCCAATTTGGTCCCCACGCTTTCAAAGTAATGGAGGGCATTGTGTGTGTGGCGGGGACACAGCCTGATTAAAACTGTACTCTGTGAGGTGTGGATTCTCTACTCGGAACAGAGCCCATATGCCCAACAGTGTCTGAAATAACACCGGACAGCCAGCAAAGGAGTGTCCATTGTCACATCCACATTTGCACTGCAGTTAGTCCACATGTTGCCCTATAATTCAAGTCAAAACACCCTCTTCTGTGACAGGGAGGTGGGCAATGAAAATGCTGGTTGTGATCCCAACAACCAGGATTGTTTTTCTAAGAATTTCTGCCAGGGGCCATTGAGGACTCTTTGTGTGTGGTAGCTACGGGAGATCTCGAAATTTAGGTAGCTATCAAATTCCAAATTAAACACCGAGGAGCTGCCAGCGTGCTGGAAAGACAGCCTGGTCATACTGATTTGTGTTTGGGAAAGACCGGGATTTGATTGTACTTGGTGCTTTCAGATTGAAACCCTCCTAACAAGCTTTTCCAAGTTCACAAATCAGATGATAGGTTTTAAAGCTAACAGCCAATGGAGCTGTTGTTAAAATACTCAGAAATAGTCTGCTTTGAACCTCTGGCCTCAGAATTTCTGGAGGGCCATTATGATCCCCTCACATGGTGACCTTACAATTTTTACAACCATTGGAAATGTTCGCTTACATTTGGCTTTTTATGACCGATTTTTCAGATGTGAGCTGCCGCTCAGATTGCAGTAAGCATTTTATGTTTTCACCCCTAAATATTAATTTTAGCTTCCGTGAGAGAAAGAATCAAGATGGTCTCACTCAGATTTAGGTTTATAAAATATTTCTCATCGTGTACTATAGTAACTGTTATGAATTGAATTGTGTCCTCCAAATTCATACGTGTTAGAATCCTTACCCCTATACCTGTAGATGGGATCCCACTTGGAATAGAGTTTCGTTTGTTGCGTTAATGAGGCTGTCCTAAACCTAGTCACTGTTGAGTATGTACAAAGCAGCTTAGACACAGTAGGGCAAGATGATGTCACACGAGGCTCACCCAGGAATGAGGAGCACTAGGTCTACAGAGGCTGAGATGAGGGTCCGCTTTCAGAGCCGACAGAGACCAAGCTTTCCCCTATGGCTAGTATCGGAATCTGTCAGATAATAAATGGACTGCTCACCACAAGGTCTGTACTTCAAAGCTACCGGTCACTCTGCAGCAGAAAATAAGGATGTCTTCTGTAAAATTGTTGTTGTTGTTTAGTGCCGTCGAGTCAGTTCTGACTCATAGAGACCTTGTATAGGATTTCCCAGGTGGGTTTGAACTGCCGATCTTATGGTTCCGAGTCCAGTGCTTATCCACACTAGGAGTAAAATGACAGCTTCAGAAATCCTTTACAGAGTTGCTGTAAGTCAGAATTGACTTGATGGCAATGGTTTTGATTTTGGGGGTTTAACTGTGAGAAAGGAGCCCTTTAGACCCTGTAGGATGAGCACCCTCCATCAGGGAGAAAGATGAAGTTTCTACTCCTGTATAGATTTAAAGCTTCAGAAATCCTATATTGGGGCACTATGAGTCAGAACTGACTCGATAGCACGTAACACCACCACCACAGGATGAGTACTAGACTGTTACCCATAAGGTTGGCAGTTCAAACCCGTCAGTTGAGGCTTTCTGCTGTCTGTTGCTGACAACTTGTCAATCTATCTTGTTGGGGTCTTCCTCTTTCTTTTTCATTGCCCTCTACTTTACCAAGCATGATATCCTTCTCTAGGGCAGAATCCCCTTGTTCTGTTCTTAATGACTGCCCAGGCAACATGAGCCATAAAGTTGAATCCCTGTATATAATCAATAAACTATAAGTAAACACCTTTCTGGTATTCTTTAATTTTAGCAAAGATCCATCAACAATGATATCATTAGTCCATGTCCTCTTCTGAATCCAGCTTGAATTTCTGGCATTTCCCTGGCAATCTACTGTTGCAATCATGTTGAATTATCTTCAACAAAAGTTTACTTGCATAAGGTCATCAGTTCAAAATTACCAGCTGTTCCATGGGAGAAAGATGAGGCTTTCTGCTCCCATAAAGATTTACACTATGAGTCAGAGCCGACTCCACAGCACATCACCACCACCACATGCTATTAATGCTATTGTTAGATGATTTCTGCATTCCGTTGGATCACCTCTTTTTGGAATGGGTGCAAATACGTGTCTTTTCCAATCGGATGGCTAGGTAGCTCTCTTCCAAATAAATCTGTGTTGGAAGAAGTACATCCAGAATGTTCCTTAGAAGTCAGAATGATAAGAGTTTGTCTCTGATACTTGGGACATGGTATCAGGAGAGACCAGTCCCTGGAGAAGGATGTCCTGCTTGGTGTATTGGAGGTTAGCGATAAAGATGAAGATCCCCAATGAGATGGGTTGGCACAGTAGCAGCAGAAATGGGCTTAAGCATACCAAGGGTCGTGAGGATGGTGCCGGACAAGGCAGTGTTTGGTTCATTTGTGTGTAAGGTCACTATGAGTCAGAACTGGCTCGATTGCACCTAACAATAACTACAATACCCGTGCATTTCAGCTCACTGATGCCTAGGAAATCAATCGTTATGCATTCTATTTCATGTTTTACAACTTCCAGTTTTCCTAGATTCATACTTGGAACATTCTTCATTGCAATTGTTAATGGATGGTGGCAAACTGTGTCTTCTTATTTTGAGTTGTGCTCTGTCAGCAAAGAAAGAGCCTGAAAGCTTTGTTCCACCCACATCACTAAGATCAACTCTACTCTGAGGAGGCATCTCTTCCCTAGTCATAATCTGAGTGCCTTCCAACTTGAAGGGCTCATCTTCTGGCAATATATCAGCGAATGTTCTGCTGCTGTTAATGAGGTTTCCAATGGCTAATCATTCAGAGGTGGTCCATTTCTCCTTCCTAATCTATCTTAGTCTGGAATTGTCACTGAAACCTCTCTATCTTGGGTGGTCCTGCTGATGTTTAAAATACTGGTTGCATAGCTTTCAGCATCCCAGCAACATGGAAGCCATTCACATACAACAAATGGACAGACAAGTGGCAGATCAGTAAGGTAGGGGATTATTATTATTATTTAAATTATCTATCTTTTCCTCTTGGGGGAGTAACAGTTTTACTATTTATTTGGTTTTGGGGAGCTAGTGTTTGAGTCCTGATGCAGGTTAATGTACTGGTCTGCAAGGTCTGTGTGAACCGCAAGGTCGGCAGTTTAAGCTCACTAGCCACTCCTCAGAAACCCTATACAGGGTTGCTGTGACTTGGAACTGACTCGACGGCACTTAACAATAACAACAGTGTTAGAGCACAACCTTCAAATAACCAGGAGGCCAACCATCGTAAGTTCAGTTAGTGAAAACTGAGGTACCAACAAGTGTTCTATTTGGTATCAGAGAGGGATAAGGTCTGAATGATGCAGGCCAGGAACAAGTTATAGGGTGTAGGTCCTGGGGTGTATGAGTGGTTTTGGTTAGGTTTTTGGGCTAGCAGGAAGGGAAACTGATTTGAGAGACCTCATTAAAGAGTCAGTCTATAAACTTGAGATTAAACAAAAGGCACTGGCAGCACTGTGCCTGGCACTTGCTGAATGTTTAATAAAGAAATGTTCCTCCTTTAAGGGACTGACTAGCCAGTGGTATGTAGGACACAGTGGTTTCAGCTCACTAGATTCTCTGCTGTCTCTCCAGGTAGGCCCTATTTGGAGACAGGTCGCCACCCTGGCAATGGGATTTTATGGGTACTAAAATGTCCATCTGGCCCCAAAGGTGGTCTTTACCAGGTTGGCATGATGCCTGACAGGCGCAGCAGGAAGGATACCTTTGAACATGGAAACAAGTAACCTGGGAGGAGTAACACAACACATTAGCATGAGCACTGTGGCTAGCTGTCACTTGGCACAGAGCCCTGGGAAAGTGGTATGGGAGATACATGTTGAGAAAGGCAGGGAGAATATCTGAAGCTGTAGACCTTGTTCAGGCAACAAAGGCTAAGTAGCTTGAAGGAAAAGACTTGGCTAGCACAAGGGTGGTGGACTGTTTGGGGTCAGCACTTTTGTTCCTGGGTCAATGAAAAATGTTCTCACACCTTGTCAGAATGCCTGTGTGGATACCTTTGCACAATTCCCACTCATTCCAGTGACCTTTTTTGAGTCTCCTCCCTTACATCCTTTCCTGAATGTACCTACTTGTACTTGTCTCTACAAAGGAGCAGTGCTGGGTTGCCAACTGAAAGATTGGCAGATTGAACCCACCCAGTGGATCTGCTCCCAGAAAGATTACAGGAACCCTATAGTGCAGTTCTCCTCTGTCACATGGGATTGCTGTGAATTGGAATTGACTCAGTGGCACACAACCATCATCATTAAGCCCTGCATTTATCCCCACCTGGATCTTTATTAGAAAAGCCAAAAGGCTTCATTAATCTTTACTCTAACAGAATAGCTATGGCCTAAATGTGCTAACTGGGAATTAGAGACCAAAACAAAGATTCTGGAAAACCCAAGCATTTATTCATTCAACAATATTTATTGCATGCATAGTCTCTAAGAATACCCATGGCAGTTGATGGGAATACACAGATGTTTAAAACACGCACTCCCACTCTTGAAGAGTTGACTGTTTAGCCAAGGAAGCAAATGTTAAAACCAAGAAACGTGGACACTACATTGAGGATGGTTTTAATGTGATGGGTGCTATAATGGGGGTATGTTGCAGGACTCAACAGGGGCACAAAGGAGCAGTTTGGGGCATGTGGATCAAGGAAGCCTTCAAAGGGGAAATCGTATTCAGCTCTCTATCTCAGAACATCTTAACCACTACACTAAGGAGCTCTGGTAGCATAGTGGTTACGGATCGGGCTGCGAACCGCAAGGTCAGCAGTTCAAACCTACCAGCTGTTCCACAGGAGAAAGATGAGGCTTTCTACTCCCGTAAAGATTTACAGCCTTGGAAACCCTATACAGGGTCACTATGAGTTGGAACCGACTCCACGGCACATAATGACAACAACATCTCAGAACATGCTTGGACCTTGACAGAGTCTAGGGAAACCTGTCATGCTATTCTATACATGGAATTATTTTCCCACTTACTTTTCTTAATGTGAGCTTATGTTTTCAGAGGGGAATACAGTAGAAAACTGAAAGGCCATCAGAAGGATCCCAGGCAGACCTTCATTATGCCAGATCTCATCAAACAGCAATTGAGTTACAAGTCTTACTTTGCCCCATGACAGGATGTTGTTATCATTATTGTTAAATGCCATCAAATCAGTTCCAACACATCATGATCCTGTATTGAGTTTCCAAGGAGCGGCTGGTGGGTTTGAGCCATCAACCTTGAGGTTAGTTAGCAGTCCAGTGTTTATCTTACAGCACCACACCAGGACTCCTCTTATGGGGTAGGTAAGGAATTTGCAAACTGATGTTCATGACGGTTTGAAGACCCTGTGTTGAAAAATGTAGTAAGGTAACATCAAGTAGAAAGCACTTCTTATTTACTTTTTAAATTTAACCGACATATCATAATCCCATATGTATTCGGGTAGAGCAGTATTCTGTAGTTTTCAATGACTGGTTTTTCTTCAGACACCCTTCTGGGTGGACTCAAACCAACACTGTTTTAGTTAGCATCTCAACACTTACTCCACAGCACCACCAGGTTCCTTTTGAACCACCCAGGCACTTACTTACTTAGCAATAGACAACAGTAGTGCAACTGAAAGCAACTTTAGCTATTACATCAATCAAAAGGAAAATGAAAAGATGTTATGCCCATAAACTCATAAGTAAACAAAAAATACAAAAGAAAGAAATTTTTACTACATACAAATTTTCAGCACTAAAATTAATAGAAACTGGAATTATGCATCACTATGTTATAAACTTAAGTGATGCCCTTTGGCACGATAAGGGTTATTATTCATCATCAGTAGTATGCATTTTTTTAGACCCTTGAGAACTGGGATCTGGATGTCTGAATCAAGTTAAGAGAGTAAAAGACTGATTTTTGGGTATGCTTATAAAAGAGTTTCATTTTTTTATGGTCATCCTATAAGTTTCTACTGGGTGTAGGTTTTATTTTCCCCCAAATGTATTCTGCTCTCCATAGACAACTGGTTGTTGTTGTTGTTGTTAAGTGCTTTCGAGTTGGTCCTGACTCACAGAGACCCTGGATAGGGTTTCCAAGGAGCACCTGGTGGGTTTGAACTGCTGACCTTGTGGTTAGCACCACATCAGAAGTCCATATGTACGTAAGGTGTGAAAAGAATAATTCACAAGTGTAATGTTTATAGATAGGAACTCTCTTTTTCCTTTCATTTCAACTTAGCAAATATTTGAAAAATAAGACGGAATTTTTTTTGCAATATGTAAATATACATTGATTATGTATATGTAAAAGAGCTCTGGTAGCGTAGTGGTTACAAATTGGGCTGCGAACTGCAAGATCAGCAGTTCGAAACTACCAGTTGTTCTGCAGGAGAAAGATGAGGCTTTCTGTTTCAGTAAAGATTTACAGCCTCGGAAACCCTGTACAGGGTTGCTATGGGTTGGAACTGACTCCATGGCACATAACCACCACCACCACCATATATATGTACACACACATATATATACATGGAAATGAAATGCTTTTATAATTTTAAAAGCTATTTTTGGGAATCCTTTCTATAGTTTATTTGTAACTCTACTTACTGAATGAAAAACAAATTGTAGGAGCATCCCAAATGATATATGTCTCTGGGGACTTGGGATATATGACTCTGTGTAAAAAATTCCCCCCAGAACTTGCCTGTGCATCATGTTGTTGTGTATCTCACTTATGGTTATATTTAAAAGGTTGTAGTGAGTTTATTCCTAATATAAAATTAGTTTAAAAATTATAAGTAATCACTCTGATTTTCAGGTGTTTATTCAAATTACCCATTGATTTTAAAATACACTTTAAAAAGAGATATAAGGATATACGTCTTCCATGACTTATATCCTTCAAGTAAATTGGTTCTGAATTCAGTCTGGTTTTCAGTGTCATTAAGAAGAAAGTATCTAAGGGGGTGGGTGGGTGGGAAATGAAGAACAGAACAGAGCTTTAAATTCCCATGAACTCTACACTTTCCAGAGCCACGGAAGTTTGATGAAGCCCTGAAACTAATGCCCTGAGAAAATATTTAAATCTAAAATACAAAATATTCCTTGAAGGCTTCTTAAAACCAAACAATAATTTAGCCTAACTAGTAAAAAAAGGTCTGCCTTGAGCATTATGCTCTTTTAAAAACTATCCATATGAGATCAAAGTGACAACAACAACTAGGAAAATTAGATCGAAATCTCAGGGGGTAGTTAGTGACTTCATGTTAATGGTGGAGGAACAGCACAGAAAAGGAAGGCGAGAATGGTTTCACAACTTGGAGAATGTGATCAAGGTCATTAAATTGCACATGTGGAAACTGTTGATTTCTGTTTTACTGTGCAAAGTCTCAAAATTACAACAAAATAGATCAAATTTATTTTTTTAAAAAAGGAAGTAGCTCATCTTGGATAACTGTTCTTCAATAATTCCTGCAATGCAAAAAGTAATGCTTGTCAGTTGTGGGCTCTAGGCCCATTGACTGAGTAAGAGTTTGTGCTTGCAGGCCCGAGCCTGGCTGACAGAATGTGCTCTCTGGATGTTTACAAAGATATTTATTATGTTTTTTATAAGTTTAAAAAAGAAAGTAATGTTTGTGAAGAGCAGAACTGTAGCTGAAAATATTTGAATATTTTATTACTGTAGAGTTAGTAGGAGGTTTTAAGAAAAGGCTTTGTGTTTTGGGTTGTGATTTTTCTTGGGGCACAAGCCTTAAAGCTTTAACAATTGTTCCCTCAGAAGAAGGTCACACCCATACTCTTGGCCCCACCTTTTAGGTTTTCGTTAACATAATCTCCTAATTAGTAACACTGTACTTAACTTATTGAAGACATTTGTGCCTATTTTTACTTATAATTCCTTATATTTTAGCAGACCTAAGATATTTTAAAATAACTTGACTAGACAGTTAGGGTCAGACATGTGTCTAGGATCAGGTGGTTCATGTAAGAAAGAAGTATAAAGTTTTAAAGGTGTTAGAAACTGTTTCTGACATAATGGGGTGTCAGTTTGCCCAGCTGTTAAAATAAAAAAAAGATGGATTCATATTTTCAGCAGAAATGTGATGCGGGTTAGAGAAATATCTTTAAAATTAGATGAACAAGCCTTTGAATAGTTTAAGTATAGCAGTCAACATTTTGTAGAAGTCATTCATATAAAAATCTGAATTACAAATTAATTCTGAAAGAATGCCATAACTCCTTAATTGGCATTATGAAATTTTGAAATTTTTAATAGCAAAAATACATCAGGCAATCTGAAACATAGATGAATCATCTACCTGGTTGTGACACATGACGACTTTTGTGTGCTTGGGCTGCAGAGAGGAAGGCTTAGAAGATTACACTAATTTGAGGACTATACTCTATTATCAAGGAGTCTTTGGAATTTGTCTGCCTAGTTCGTTTCATCTGTGTTTTACTTTGGCTCTACATAGATTTTGCATAAGATGTAAATGACTTTCTTGGGAAGAAAGAATTTCTGCATGTGTGTTGAGGAATATTTTAATGAAGCTGGGAGTCAATTTAGGTAACTGGCATAGGGATTCTGCTAAACATGTGGACAAAGAATAAGGATAGCTACAATAGGAAAGGGGCAGAGGAACAAGGTTAAAGTGAAAGAAAAGGCACACATAGAAAGCAATAATGTTTTTATGGGAGCTGGGCAGTTCTTGGTGGGAGATGACCAGCTTGGAAGCTCTAGCCATTCCGGCCTATGTCGGCTGAAGAGGTCAGAGATGCAGGTACACATCTGCAATACATAGAACTTGGGAAACACTTGTCTAGTGACCATCATGAATGCATAGTGTAAACCTTGAGGTCAAGGAGCCCTTTGAGAATATAATGAAAGTTATGGACTCTCCCCCAGAAAAAAACACAAATAAACATACACTTAAACTTTGCTTATAATTTCAAATCAACTTGCTGTCATTGTTGTTAAGTGCCATTAAGGGAGAGGGGTTAAGTCAACTCATAGCGACCCTGTATAGGGTTTCCAAGTAGTGGCTGATGAGTTTGAACCACTGACCTTGTGGCCCAATGTTTATCTTAACTCATATGTTGGACCATTACTTAAAGAAAGGGAGTTGATTAAGAAACAAGAACAATCTTATATGGAAAACTTTTTATCTGAAGAAAGATGGAACCACAGATTCTTTTTACAAAACTGTGGTTTTGGAAAGGGTTTAAATGTTGTGGATGCCAAGCAGAAAATATCCAGGCCAGGTAATTAGATACAAACAAACCAGTGAGTTGCAATGGTTGAATGGATTGTTTAGTTTCTGTTGTCTCCATTTTTAGGTATTGATGTTAACTTGGTTAGGATGATTATTTGTTCAGTTGTTCAATGACACCAGTAGAATTTCTGGATTCCCTCCTTTCCAAATGTTTTTCAAAAATCACTGTCTCTCCTTAATCTGTATGATAGAATGGGGAGGGCATGATGAAGTACATTCCTTGCATGGATTTCCAAGTTTGACAGGGACTACCTGGACATGTTTTGAGGATTCTGCTACTTGCCTCATAAGCAATTGTTCTGACTGACTCTATTTAACTTCCTCACGTAAGTCCATCTGCACCCTCAAAGCACCTATACTGCTGAAATGACATGTACTCAAAGCAGAATCATTGAGATTAAATGTCTTACCAATTATTTATGAAATGAAACACAAACAAGATCTCCTAAGAACTATAATGGTGAGTGAGGGATGAAACATCAGTATTATCTTAAAAAGTGTATGACTTCTTAGTGATACTGGAGATGGAGGCTGAGACAATGATGTGGAGAGATGGAGTGGCTGGGGACTCTGGATTCAGGGAGGGAGAGGGGCTGTGTGCTGATGGCTGGGTGTGGGTGTGGGTGTTGGGCTTGGGCTTGCCGGTTGTGCCCTTTGGCTGTTTGAATGGTTGTATATTCCTGAGTGCTTCGAAGTACATCAGAAACAAACAAACAGACAAACCTAGAGGGAATGGAAGCAAATGCTGTTGAATGATGATGCATGGAGGGGATTGTAGTAATTGCAATGAGATGAAATACGATAGGATGAATATAAAGCTGATGTTCTCCCATGTAAACTATCACCCAATTCACAATAAAAACAAACAAACAAAAAAAGCGTATGACTTCTAGTAGTTTACTTTTGTTGTTGTTGTTGAGAAGTGTCAAGCCAGTTCTGACTCATAGCGACCCTGTATAGGGATTCCAAGGAGTGGCTGATGGTTTTGAACCATTGGCCTTGCAGTTAGCAGTCCAGTGCCTATCCTACAGCTCCATACCAGGAGTTTACTTTTAGGCCTCACTTATGTGAAAGTCTGCAAAATACAGCCTGGAGTGAAATTTTTCCATCGCCTTGATGTGAGTTAAGATGTGCTTAGTTTTATAACAGATTATTTGCCAACTGGATCAGAGATACTTTTGAGAGAGATGCTCAATTACACTGGTTAAATACATATTTCAAAATAATATTTACATACCTCCTAGTTTATGTAGTTTCTCTTACGCTCTTCCCAATACTGGTGAAATGAGAGAATTGAAAAACTGATGAGATTATGTTGCCCTCTGGTGTCTGCCAATCCAAAAGATAGAGCTAGAACTCAGGAAGGGGATGTGTAAAATGGAATTGGTGTTGTTAAGTGCTGTACAGTGCGCTCTGACTCATAGTGACCTAGTATAGGGTTTCCAAGGAGCAGCTGCTGGGTTCCAATGGTTGACCTTGTGGTTCAAAGTCCAGAGCTGCTCCTAGAGTACCACACCAGGAGAGAAAATTACCAAGAGAAAGGTGTAGAGACAAAGAGGTAGGGAATGGAGAGGGAGGAAGGGAGGTGAATATGGCATGCTATATCCATTGGACTTTTCTTCTTTCTTGTGGAAAATGGCAAGTGTCCAACTACCTTCTCCTGGCTGAGAAAGAGAGTGATCCTGCTAGAGTTACCTGCCAGATAACATCATTAATGGATGGAAATTGACCTCTTTTGAAAACCAATGAGGAGCAGAGCTAAATGATGACCGACCGTATTCTTGTCCTTCAGGACATTTCTTGAACTAGGAGTGGAAGATAAAGGTCAATGATAGCAAAGGAGAAATTACATGAATCTGGTTTTCAAGATGGCATCTTGGTCGTTTTGGCTTTCTGCTCCTGTAAAGATTTACAGCCTCAGAAACACTGTACGGGGTCGCTATGAGTCAGAACCGACTCCACAGCACATAACAACAACAACAACAGCAAATGATATTTTAAATACCAGCAGGATCACCTATGGTGAACCAGTTTCAACAAAGCTTCCAGACTAAGACAGACTAGGAAGAAGGTGAGGCAGACTACTTCTGAATGATTGGCCAATGAAAATCTTATGAATATTGGAATATTGCAGTGGAACAAAACAAGCAAAAGCAAATGGAAGCCATGAGGAAGCAAAAGAGCCAAACAGAAAATTTCAAAGGGTAGTTTGAGACAATAAAGTCAAATATTATCATGAAATGTACAAAGATCTGGAGTTAGAAAACCATAAGGAAATAGTACATTAATCATTTTCTCAAGCTGAAAGAACTGAAGAAAAAATTCAAGCCTTGACTTGAAATATTGAAGGATTCTATGGGCAAAATGTTGAATGATGCTGGAAGTATCAAAAGAAGATGGAAGGTCTACACACAGTCACTGTACCAAAAGGAAAAAAGTCAAAGTTCAACCATTTCATGTGATTAAGCATGTGATTAAGCATGTGATTAAGCATGTGATTAAGCATGTGATTAAGAACCGATGGTCCTGAAGGAAGAAGTCCAAGCGAGCAACACTGAAGGCATTGGTAACAAAAAGACTAGGAATTGATGGAATACTAACCGCAATATTTCAACAAACTGATGCAACACTGAAGACACTCACTCATCTATGCTAAGAAATTTGGAAAACAGATACCTGGCCAACCGATTCTCTGTGCCTAATTGTATTTGCGCCCATTCCAAAGAAATGTGGCCCAACAGAATGCAGAATTCTTCTAACAATATCATTAATATTACAGGCAAGTAAAATTTTTCTAAAGATAATTTTAAAATGGCCGCAACAGTTACCTCAATAGGGAACTGCCAGAAACTCAAGTGGGATTCAGAAGCGTACATGGAATGAGGTATAACCTTGCTAATGTCAGATGGATCTTGGCTGAAAGCAGAGAATACCAGAAAGATGTGTACCTGACAACACAGACTTTTGACTATGTGGATGACGAACTATGGATAACATTGCAAAAAAATGGGTTTTTCAGACCACTTAAGTGTGCTCATGAGGAACCTGTACAGAGATCAAGAGGTAGTTAGTGTTCAAACACAAGGGGATACTGAATGGTTTAATATCAGGAAAGGTGTGCACCAGTTTTGTGTTCTTTCATCATACTTATTCAATCTGTATACTGAGCAAATTATCCAAGAAACTGAGTTATATGTTGAAGATTGTGGGCATCAGGATTGGAGGAAGACTCATTAATAACCTGAGATATGCAAATGATACAACCTTGCTTACTGAAAGTGAAGAGGACTTAAAACATTTATTGATCAAGATCAAAGACTGCAGTCTTCAGTATGGATTGTAAAGAAAACAGAAATCTTTACCAGACCAATAAATAATAATAATATGATAAATGGAGAAAAGACTGAAGTTGTCAAAGACTTTGTTTTGCTTGGATCCACAATCAACACTCATGGAAGCAGCAGTCAAGAAATCAATTGTATTATATTAGGCAAATCTACTGCATAAGACCTCTTTAAAGTGTTTAAGAGTACAGGTGTCAGTTTGAGGACTAAGGTGTATCTGACCCAAGCCTCATATGCTTGTGAAAGTTGGACAATGAATAAGGAAGAATACAGAAGAAGAATAGATGCATTTGAATTATGGTGTTGAAAAATACCATGGACTACCAGAAGTACAAACAAATCTGTCTTGGAAGACATGCAGTCAGAATGCTTCTTAGAAAGCAGGATGACAAACCTTCTCACGGGTTTTGAACATGTGATCAGGAGGGACCAAGGACATCATGCTTGGTAATGGTCAGCAAAAAAGAAGACCCCCCCAAATCATGGATTGACATAGTGACAGCAGCTATAGGCACAAGCGTGATAACAATGGCTAGGATTGCACAGGACTGGACAGTGTTTTGTCCTGCTGTGCATAGGCTCGCTTTGACTCGATGGCATCTAGCAACAACATGTTCTCATAAGAAACACAATTTTGAGTTAAAGTTGCAGAAACTATTAATGACTAATAATATACAGAGAGATGTTTAAAGGGAGAAAAGTATGCCAGTAGAATAATTTTTAAACAGAGCTAATTCATGACTGTATAAATTTTAAGTTATTTGAGTTCAGTTAAGCATTACATAGTTGAAACTGAGTAAACATAATAATGGCACTTTTCCCATATTCTCTATTTATACCTGGTGGTGGTCGTTAAGTGCCACGGAGTCGGTTCCGACTCACAGAGACCCTGTTTAGGGTTTCAGAGGCTGTAAATCTTTATGGGAGCAGAAAGTCTCATCTTTCTCCCGTAGAACAGCTGGTAGTTTTGAACTTCTGATCTTGAGATTAGCAGCTCTAAATTACTAGAGCTCCTTACTCTATACCTAAGAGATGGGAGTCTCCTGTTTTGTACCCCATTATTTTCTTCAAGGTGAGGTGAGTTTAGCCTAATGAATCTGAACATCCAGGGCTGGCTCTTGGGGAAAAGAAGCAGAAATAGGAGTTTCCAAGTCCTATATAATGTGTTTGTTAGAGAGAGATTTCACTCATTTTGCTCATGTGCCTTCCAGGTGGTATGTGTTTTGAACATTTCAGTCTTTGTGCACCTAAGGACCTCAACCTACTTCCCCTGTATTTGCTCTCTTAGAAGAAGAGGTTTAGTTTACTACACTTCAGGACTGGCCTTGCCTGTATATTTAGTGCTCTTTGCTAAAAAAAAGGATTTGGTGAGATTCGTTGTATTCAGACTAGGTTGTTCCTTAAGAAATTGGTTCATTTTAGCTTTATTCATCAAAATATGAGCTATACCGTTATGGATCAATCATTTTGCTAAATCATTCTCCTCCCCGCGCCCCCCTTCTTTCTTTCTTTGTAAGTTAAAGCTATTTTGTATTACCTGAGCAACAAAATAATTTACAAAATGAAAGAGAAGGACAATCTATTATAATGGTTAGAAGGCAGTAAAAAAAATATTTATGTGCGCCTGACTGATGTTGAATTTTGGAGAAAGCTCACTTATAAACTGAAAGCTGGGAAAAATGAACGATGAAAAGCCAGCCCTCTTGGGGTTCCAATTGTGACTGTACATCTTCTTAGGGGGAAATTTTCTTTTTTGTTTCAGTGTTTGCATTTATAAAATGAAGTTATTCGTTTGGACCTCTCTATCAGTAATGCTGTGTTGAGCTGTTAGTTCAGTTATATAAGCCTGATTCTCAGAACCTGGGCTTGGAGATTGAGGGTGGTGGATAAATCCATATAAGGAAATGCTGTGGGATTTCAGGAGCAAGGGTGAGGGTAGGAGATTGCTGCTCAATTTGAACTCCTTCTAAGCCTCATTTTTTCCCCCTTTACCTTCCTTCCTCTCCCAAATTATAATGCTCTGGTAAAAAAAAAAAATAAAATAATATATATATATGTATGTATGTAAAAAAAACCCCAACATCAGTCAATTACACATGCCTATCTCGTTCTGCTGATCTCTTCCACCTTGCAGAATCTAGATTGCAGTACAGTGTTAGGTTAGCAGAAGATTCAAGGGCTATTTGGGTCAGTTTGTAACCCTGCTTGTACCTTGGTTGACGGGTCCGTAGTAGAGCATAGCCCTGTGATATCAGTACAGAAAACGCAATGTTTGACTAGTAAAGCTCTTCAGAGTTTTGAGCAGTAGGAACAAAGCCAGTTTACAATCAAGGATAACAGATTTCCCTCACTGCCATTATCACAAATAGTATCCTATTTCAGCAAAATGGTGGCAACCTGCAGGAGGTCCAGCAATGCAGATCTTAATCAGAAAACTTAATTTTATATACAATTCACAGTTTGTGTGCCGTGAGAAATGTTTCTCGCTGCATGAACTTACAGGACTCAGCTCTGAGCAAAAGGAGTTTCAATTTATGTAACGTCTTTCTCAATAAATAATGCCCCAAAGCAATTCCTGGTAATAGACAACTTGCATTGCTCAGGAAGCAACCGCAGAAATCTTTCTTAACATTACCCAAGATATTATTTGGAACAATTAAAAAAACGGCTGCATTTCACACAAATTCATTTTTACACAGATGTTAAATTGGACAAATTTTCGGTGAATCTCTCAAAGAACCCAACTACTCCGTGCTCTCCTTACGTGGAGTTGGCTTCCTTGTAGGATGCTGTGGGTTAATGCTCTGTATTGCAAAGGTGATTTGAACCACAAGGTGGGAGGTTCAAGCTCACCAGACACTCCTTGGAAACCCTATGCGGGGTTGCTATGGGTTGGAACCGCCTCGATGGCACTTAATAACAAAATGGGCATGTAAGGGCATCCTGGTGTGGTGCTGTAGTTTACGCACTGGACTGCTAACTTCAGGGTCAGCAGTTCAAACCCACCAGCAGTTCCTCAGAAACACTATACAGGGTCACTATGAGTCAGAACTGACTCAATAGCACTTAACAATAACAAGGCATGTAAGGCATCATTTTGTTCTGTTGTATTGTTCTATGAGTCGGAACCCACTCTGACAGCACCTAACACAAGGCACAAAGGAGTCCTGGTGGTGCAGTGGTTAAGCCCTCAGTTGCCAACGGTGATTGGAACCTACCAGCCACCATGGGAGCAGTCTGCTACTGATCAAAAAGTCAGTATTTACCCAAGGACAAAGTTCAGGAGGGTCAGAGAAGAAAAAATGGAAACAGGAAACACAAGAGGAAGTGGGATAAGTGATGCTGCATTGTACAGGTTACAATCAATGTTATGAAACAAAATATATATGAATTGTGGAATAGAAAAATGATCTGCTTTGTAAACCTTCACCCAATTTCACAATAAAAAGTTGAAAAAAAAATTATAGACTTGGAAACCTTATGGGGTAGTTTTACTGTGTCCTACAGGGTTGCTAAGAGTTGGAAGAGATTTGCTGGCTGTGGGTTTAGTTTGGTTTGGAAGGCATGTACGGCAACGTTCCGCCTGAACTGATTTTGTTTTCCCAGTTGACTTGTAAACTCTCAGAAGAGAAGCCTTTTACATGAAGGGCACTGAGTTAGGAGTTATTGAATCAAAGGTTTGGTGGACGAAGAATGGTCTGGTATGGTGTTTGCCTTGGTGACCAGCTGATAAAAGTCAATTTCATTATCAACTCTCATTGTGAGTGGATGATGGAGAGAAGCCAGCCCTTGACGAATTTGCCTCATTTGAGTATGGGCTGAGTTTGAGGCACTACCCGTCTGCGTGATGGCTGGGCTTCATCCCTATACCTGGCAAGAGAAGGCTGGGCTCAAAGGGAGGCGGCTTCTCAGGAAACAACCATCCTGGTAGAAGTGGGGACCAAACCTGTTGTTGTCTAGTTAATTCTAACTCATGGCAACCCTCTGTGTTTTAGAGAATTGTGTTCCGTAAGATTTTCAATGGCTGTAATCAGAAGTAACCACAATCTTAATGGAAGTAGACCAGCAGACAATGCCTCTCCTGTCTGCCATCTTGATTCAGGGCTGATTAACTGAGGCTGGTATATTACTTGTCAATTGGTCCATGCCAGGAGAAGGTACCATCTCTACTTATTAGAGCAAAATGCTTCCTCCTTCCCATACCTGTTGTTTCATAAAGGGATCTATGATGAAGGCTCTGTGCCCACCCACTGCTCCCCCATGACCTTCTCCTCTTCTCAGTAGTGTCTGAGCTCAGCTGACTTGTGCTCATTTGCATTTAATGCTGTGAGTTTCAGTGGGAGCCACTGTGGCTTAAAGAGGAGCACCTCAGCTTCTTTCAGGCATGTTTTATGTTACGCTAGAGCCCTGGGGTGGGGGTGAGTCTTGAATGCATTGTACCCTGCTGGTTAGAAGACAGGCAGAGCTGGTGCTCTCACTAATAGCACCTACCATTTATTGAGTACCTGCTCTAGCCAAGGGAGTCCTGGTGTGACACTCTGGGTTAATGCACTGGACTGCAAAGTCGGTTTAAACTGCAAGGTTGGTGGTTCAAGCATCTAATCTTTACAATAATTCTGGTTCTTCTATTCCTCCTGTTTACCCAGGATGAATCTGAGGCTCAGAGAGGTTAAGTAACTGGCTTAGCTAAGGTCACAGGGTTAGCCAGTGTCTGTGGACTGGATACAAAGCCTGGACTCTTTCTTCTGTATATTGTACTTCAGTCTTGTAGACTAAAGACCCCACAAAGGAGTGCAAAATAGAGCCTACTCCACGGGTGTCTCAGGAGTGGGAGCTAGAAGAACATTTGGCGATCTGGACATCAGTCATGGCAGAAGGGCACTTGCAGTATGGTTCCTGGCAGCAGGGCACTTAAAAAGCATCCCTATGTGTTCAATAGGCAAAACAACTCCGAGGCTTGCCACAAAGGCCTTATTTAGACCAGAGACGACCTATATTCTGTCTGGTTGACTAGTAGTAACTGTCTGACCATGTCTGGAAAAGGTTTCTGACTCAGTTGAAGAGAATAGTTAAGTTGATGAGCAATGTCTGCTTTGAACCAGAGAGAAGAAAGTATGGGTTGTTTAAAAAGGATTTGAAATTCCTGTAGTTTGGGCTTTTTTTCTCCTCTCAAATTCTTGTTATTTCCCCTATCAATCTGAGTGCACAGCTCACAGAAAAATAATCTGGCACGTACAAAGGAGAGCTGGAGTGGTGGGCCAAACAGAAAGTTCTGGAAAGGATTTTAAAATCCAAAGAACACAGGAAAGATGTATTTATATTTGCTCTGGTGTGGTGCTGCGGGCTAATGTGATGGACGGTAAGGCCAGTTTGAACCACAAGGCTGTCTGTTGAAGCTCATCAGCTGCTCCTTGGAAACCCTATATGGGGTTACTATGGGTCAGAACTGACTCAACGGCACTTAACAACAACAGCAACAATTTGGTATGTACTGGTTACTGGCCAGATTTTTTACAAATATTAACTCTTTTAATCCTCATAACCACCTTATAAGAAAGGAATAGTATTTCCCCATTATGCAAATAGGACAACTAAAATGCAGAGAGATTAAGTTATTTGCCCAAGGTTACACAATTTTGTCAATTCAAGCCGTCTGACACCAGAGTCCACATGCTTAATCTGCACGGTACAGCCTCTCTATCACGGACAATATTTATTTTGCTTTCCAGGTTCTATTGTACTTTCTTTACTTCATGTTTGTTCTCCAAACTAGAGTGAGCGCTTTTCAGGGGAGGGATTATGCTTTACTATGTATAAATTCCTGACATATAGGAGGAGCTCAATTATAACCAATGGCTGTAGTAGCGGAGGAAACGCAGTGGCTCCAGACACTAAGCACTGGACTGAGAATCACAAGGCCCACAGTTCAAGCCTGCCAGCTGCTCTATGGGAGAAGAATGAGGCTTTTTGCTCCAGCAAAGATTTAAAGCCTCAGAAATGCTGTACAGAGTCCCTATAATCGACTTGACAGAATTTAGCATTGTTGTTGTTATGTGCCATGGAGTCGGTTCCGACTCATAGAGACCCTGTACAGGGTTTCCGAGGCTGTAAATCTTTATGGGAGCAGAAAGCCTCACCTTTCTCCCGAAGAACAACTGGTAGTTTCAAACTGCTGACCCTGAGGTTAACAGCCTGATTCGTAATCACTACGCTACCAGAGCTCCATTAGTGGTATAAATTTAGGATTAATCATGTTGTATTTGAGTCAGTTTCTCCTTG
Source organism: Chrysochloris asiatica (assembly GCF_000296735.1). Taxonomy (NCBI): domain Eukaryota; kingdom Metazoa; phylum Chordata; class Mammalia; order Afrosoricida; family Chrysochloridae; genus Chrysochloris; species Chrysochloris asiatica. Next base: position 514,806 of record NW_006408547.1, on the reverse strand, counting down.
TGTTTTTGGTTCTACCATGAAAGTGAACATTTAGAAGTGGGATTCTTAGTTACACATTTCTATATGACCGCATCTAACACACTATCTAGGGGAGAACATTGTTCATTTGTTCATTAATTCATTGGCTCATTCAATTATTCAGTCAGCAGAAATGGCTAGATGCCAGTGAACAAGGTAGACAAACTTTCTGCCTCTGTGGTTTAATTCCAACCTCACAAGAGAATGATATATGAAATGATAATGATATTCTCTAAATGTGATACATTTATATCTGTTCTGCAAAAACCAACACCAGACAGTTTGTAATTGCAATTTATGAATTCCCACCCATACGGTGTGAGGAAATAAATGTGTAAACAGTTATTGCATTTTATTTTTATTTTACTTATAGGCACTAGTTGCCTATATTATTGGTATTGAGTGCTGTTGAGTCGGTTCTGACTCATAGCAACCCTGTCTAGGGTTTCTGAGGAGTGGCTGGTGGGCTTGAACTGCCGACCTTGCGGGCAGCAGTCCAGTGTTTATCCAACAGTGCCACACAAGGACTCCTGCCCATATTAATCAGATGTAATATTTAAATCACTTGGAAAACTGATGGAAGAATGTGGCCTCCCACAATCTGAGATAGAGCTATTCCATCCTCTTCTGTTACATGAAGAGGTTTAAGCAGTGTTAAATGATCCTAATCCGGTATTTCTTTGAAGATTTGTCTGTAGTGTGTTGCTTAGAAGCAAAAACGACTGACTCCACAAATGGTGAGGGAACTACCCTCTCGCAAACCTCCCTTTGTGCAGGTCCAGGTGTGTAGACAGAACAGATGAGCCCTCTGCCCTGGAAGAAGGAATTCCTAGAGGCAAGGGCAGGAGTGGAGTATTACATTTTTCAGGATATTTTTTTCCTACCACCAAGAATGTGTCTCAGAAATTCCCTTGACTATTTTCTAATTCTCTTTAACTACTGAGGATGCAGATTGCATGCTCTAGATGGAAAGATCCTTAGAGATCCCTCCGTATAGAAAAGAAAAAGGCTTTTACCAAGGACCTACAAGAAGAGGAGCATTGCTGGCTGATGCCACTGGCTGCTAATGGAAAGCGTGGAGGTTCAAGTCAGCCCAAAGCAAGGCCTGGTGATTTACTTCTAACCCTATTAACTGCTGTTCTACTCTGACACACTTGGAATCGCCATGAGGTGGATTTGACTATATGGATGGCAGAGCAAAGAATGGAACACAGATTACTTTCTTTCCAGTCCTGGACATTTTCTCCTACTCAACACAGCCAAATCCTTCACTTGCTATGAAGAGAAACAACATGATGGTACAAGCCACAGAGAACCCCTAGGAAGCACATGCCCTTCAGATACTATGAAAATTACCTTCAGGAGCTTCTGTATTCAGGATCTGTTGGAGATAGCCACAAAACCATCAAAAGCAGTGCTTCAATGGTTTTTATTTGTAATTAACTCCAACTGCATTGTTTAAACTTGATATATGTTTAATGAAAAATTGGAATACAAAACTATAAAAAAAAAGAAAAAAAAATCACCTGTAATCTCATCATCTAAAAACAGTAACTCCTATCATTGCTAATATTTTCATATACCTTTTCCCCTATTTAACATGGTTGTAGTCATTGTTGCTGTTAGGGGATGTCAAGTCGGTTCTGACTTTATGCACAACAGAACAAAACACTGCTTAGTCCTGTACCATCCTCACAATGGTTAGGCTTGAGCCCACTGATGCTGCCACTGTGCCATTGGGGGATCTTCTTCTTGTTCACTGACCCTCCACTTAACCAAGCATGATGTTCTATTTCAGGGACTGGCCCCTCCTGATAACATGCCTGAAATATGAGAGACATAGTTTCTCCTAGCTTCTAAATAGATTAGTTTGTTCTTCTGGCAGTCCATGGTACTTTAATATTCTCCTCCAAGACCATAACTCAAATAAATCCACCAATTCTTCTACAGTCTTCCTTATTCATTGTCCAATTTACACATGCAAATGAGGCTAATGAAAATACCATGGCTTGGGTCAGGCACACCTTCTTCAAACAAGTATTATTTTAAAAATTAAATATGAGCCATTTTAAGACTACGTCTATATCAAACTCCTCTTTAATCATCTAGGGATGTAAATGTATAAAAAGGTAGAAACTGTGTCACCTGGTAAAATCATTTCATGTGGCCCAAACATAATTATGGAAACTTAAAGGAGCTCTGGTAGCGTAGTGGTTACGAATCGGGCTGCGAACCAAAAGGTCAGCAGTTCGAAACTACCAGCTTCTCCGTGGGAGAAAGATGAGGCTTTCTGCTCCCATAAAGATTTACTGCCTCAGAAACCCTCCCTGTACAGGGTCGCTATGGGTCGGAACCAACTCGACTGCACTTAACAACAACAATTATCTTAAGCTTGCTTCTTAAGATTTATTATAGTTCCAAATCTATTATGATATGTTGGTTATGTGCTGTGGAGTTGGTTTTGACTCATAGCAATCCCGTACAGGGTTTCTGAGACTGTAAATCTTTACGGGAACTGAATGCCTCATTTTTCTCTGGCGGAACAGCTGGTAGATTCAAACTGCTGACTCTGAGGTTAGCAGCCCGATTTGTAATCATTATGCTACCAGAGCACCCTTATAATTCTAATTTACCCTTTCAACAAGGAGCCCTAATGGTGCTATAGGATAAACACTGGACTGCCAACCCCAAGTTCAGTCATTTAAATCCACAACCGCTCCATGGGAGAAAGATGAGGCTTTCTGTTCCCATAAAGATTTACAACCTCAGAACCCCCGACAGGGTCCCTAGGAGTCAGAAACAATTTCATGGCATGGTTTTGAGACTTCTCAACACTATGTAGGTATGTTTGTTGCTCTTCTTAATCTACAAAAGGATGGGCTGGCCAGATGTGTGATTAAGTCAGTCTGAGGTGGAGCCCAGGCATTGGTATTTACTAAAAGCCTACCAGGTAGTTCTAACATACAGCCAGAATCTAAAACCACTAACTAGATGATGCCTAAGTCTTTAAAAAAAAATTGGGCACCTAAATGCTATGATTTTTATAATTCTAAATTTTAAACCAAGGTAAGTGAGAAAATCAGATTATTCACTTTGCAGGCAATTCTGCTAAAAAAAATGTCATATTTCAGAAGACAGAGGAAGATGAATTACTGAAATAAAACCTACTTTGCAAGCGACCCAACCCCCATGAAATATTGTGGGCCTATCTTATGAATTTGGAAAGCTTACATTGTTCCACTTTTCAATATTCCTAAATGGCTTTTAAATCAATTATATAAAACTGTTATTTTTTTTACCTGTAAGTTAATATACAGTATTTAATTTCCAGATGTATTTAAGGGTCAAATGAAAATGTTTATGGTTAAAGATAGATGAGAAAGATAGTGACTATTTGCTGTTTGTTTTGGATGACAGTTCCCTCTCTCTGTGTGATTCTTGCACAGGAGCCTCTGCTGAAAGTAGAGAGTAGTTGAATTATTAACTACTGTTTGGCTGCGAATCAAGAGGTTGGTGGTTCGAAGCTAGCCAGGCTCCACAGGAAAAAAGACTTGGTGATTAGTCACCTTAAAGATTACAATTTAGAAAACCTTACAGGGCAGCTCTACTTGGTCATACAGCGTCCTGATGAGTTGGAATTGACTTAATGACACCTAGCAACAACAGTTGATGTTGGGAGTACCTACAAATACGCTCAACTGCCAGTTGAAAGGTTGGAGAGTCGAGTGTATTCAGAGGCACCTCAGAAGAAAAATTTGACAATCTGCTTCTGAAAAATCACAACCTGAAAACCCCAGTTCTGTTCTGACACACATGGGGTTGCCATGAGCTGGAATCAGAAGCAACTGGTAACTGATAGTCCATATTGGGGGAATCACCATGGGAACTATGGATAGATGGGGAAGACCACAGTTGTTTGAGCTGGCATAACTCTTCTTATTGAAAGTTGTGTTCCAAGGACCAGCTGGATTTTAAAAGGCTGCTCCACTTTAGAGATGGTAGTAACTTTCTCTTTAAGCAACCTGACCTCCTATACCGTACAGCTGGCAAAACCAAGATAACTAGTCTCTAAATGTTCAGTCAAATAGACTGCATGCAACACAGTACTGCTCACAAAGTGTATCTGTGGCAAAGCAAAGCTAAGGCTGAAGCCTCTTCACGAATAAGTCAGGAAACAGAAAGATCCATGTTTGGTATTTGGATCAGAAAGAAGTATTTGCAAAAGAAGTAACATTACCATCAGAAATGTGCATTTCCAAAGGTTTTAAAGTTTGGGAAAAAGTAAAGCTCATGCCCTGGGGCTTCTGAGAGTATGGACAAAATACAATAATTAAATTAAACCCAGCAGTTAAAACTCCTCATAAAAAGAGAAGGCTGGAATACTTCCCAATGGGGAATGCTTGACTTAAAAGAAAGGTTTTAGTCTGTGGCCTGAAGGTCAACAAACTGGGGCGCTGCAGGAATGTATACAATTTCTTAAAGGCGTTCTTAGGTCTTTGTTTTGTTGAAAGAAAAGAAAATAGTAAAAAGGGACAAGTTTTGAAAATTCAAAAAATGAAAGTGCAGTCCTAAAATCATCACGATTTTTATGAACGCTGCACCAGAGGCTATGAAAACACTCTCATCTCTGAACACTAATCTAACACATATGCACGTTGAGAAGGAAAAGGGCCAATGGAGCCATGTGAACAAACCATTGAAGAATGTGCTCATTTTCAGAGGCAGTGCATGCAAATTTGTGACCCATTAATTGCTGCTCATTTGGGAAAGTGATCTTACAAAGTCTGAGAAATACCGCTCACAAGTTAAAATCCCTTAGATGGTACAAAACTGATTTTTTCAAAGAGATTTTACAAGGCAAAGTTAAAAATAAATAATTTGGGGGGGATCACAGTTACAGTCATTTAAAGTGTATTGTTTTATCATAGTTGGAAAATCTCTTTCTTTTGTAATAATATATATTGTTTTCTTTCTGGTTGTTGTTGTTAAATGCTGTTGAGTCGGTTCCGACTCAGAAGATCCCTAAAAAATGAATGAGAGAAGGATATGTCAAAATTTAGACCCTTAAAGGTTATTATTTATAAGCTTCATTCTAGTTGACCATGGGAGTTTCAGGCCTCATATAACTTCTATTAAAACATAGCTAATAAACCAGTTTGCCAGATCCTCATCTTAACTGCTTAAAGAGAATCTGAATGTTTGCTTTGTATTAAGACAACATGATCAAATATAAAGACAATTTTTTTTTTTTTTAAAAAAAGCAGCTTTGGCAGCAATCTTTAATTGACTAATTAGCAGCCTCCTTGACATTTCTGTTTTAATTCCTGAAGTACAATATTAGCTGTCCTATGTA
>NW_006408547.1:500907-508370 GCF_000296735.1 Chrysochloris asiatica | reverse complement strand
GGGAAGAAGGATGAGATGATAACTTTATATGAAAAAGGAGAAGGAGAGGGAAAGAAGCAGAAAGACTAGGTACAAACAATGGTGAAGGCAGTGGGGATGGAGGCCGGAATAGAGCCAAATAGTGCGTTAAGTGCAGATACAAAAGTTGAACCTCCGCCCTGCTCTTGCGGCCTTTTACAGGGACTTTTTAGAAAACCCAAGACATTCATCAGCCATACAGTCCAGTCCCCCAGTGGACAGTCCTGCTAAATATGCTTAGGACTGTTCAAACTGGGGGCTACTTGAGGGCCTTCATGGATGCATATGACCAGTTGGAATTTGTTTGGTGGTGAGCTTGTTGACGGGTTGTTTGAATGGCAATGAGGTCAGATATTGTGGGAGTCAGGCACTGACTCTGGGTCAAGCAGTTTGGAAAAAGAGGCTTCTGCTTTTTTCGCATTGTTTTACAAAATTAATGTGGCACTTTTTTACTGTGCAATATTGATAGAGTAGGGATGTTAATGTGAAACCGTGTATCTGATGTGTTCTCAGGTATTGAACCATGTGTCCTAGTGGACGAACTACATAGATTGGACATTTAGAGACTTTAGTTGTCGTGGTTTTGTCAGCTGGTGCGACCTTAAGCCAGTCACCTACCAGGGTCAACAGTTTACAACTCCAGAAAGCACCTTTCACACTGCATTTTATGATTGTACTTTTCTATGTGAATGCAACCTTTTTATCTAGGAATCTACTGCAAAATCCTCCAGTGTCTTCAGCTACAAAATGGGGTGCTGGGATTTGGACAAAATGATTAGGTATGAGTTTATAGTTAGATCATCTCCAGCAGAGAGAGAACTTTCCATAGTCCAGAAATGGGGTAAAAGATTCTTAACAATATAAACAAGTGAGCAACAAAGCTGTCCTGGAATGTACGTTGACTGTCAGAGTATGTGACTACATGTAGCATGTCTGAGGACTGGCTCCACCATTTGTTCGTTTTCCTGTGAGAACAGACAAATCCTATCTACCAATAAAAATAAATGAGAAATAGATTCACTTAGTAGAAATTCACTCTGCAGACACATTTACTGCTGTGGGATCTCCATTCTTTACTGTAGCACAAGAAGTGTGTTGGTTCCATACAATAAGTAAACCACAAGGTCCTTGATTTGAACCCGCCAGCTGCTCCCCAGTAGAAAGATGAGACTTTCTGCTGCCGCAAACAATCAAAGCCTCAGAAACCCTACTGTTGTTTGTTAAGTACCACAAGTCATTTCCAACTCACAGTTACTCTGCATAGGTTTCCGAGGAAAAACCTTGTGGTTCAAACCAACCTTGCAGTCCAGTGTTTATTCCTTCAGTGCCACACCAGGACTCCCTATAGAGGGTCAATATGAGTCAGGACCAACTGGATGGTACTCAGTAACTGCAGCAAAGGTTTAGCATCTGGATGGAAAGAAATTGCCTATTATATGCTAAACATGAATTTTATCCTCTCCCACAGATTGCATTAATTAGAAGAACATGCTTGAGACAGATCTTCAAGCTATTAGTGAACAATGCCTATTGCAAAGGAGAAAGAGTCAGGATTAGGCAGGAGAAATCCAACTGCCAAGACAGCGTACCAAAGTCTTGGCCTACTCTACTGAGCGCTCTGGAACATATACAACTCAGCAGAATATCTTTCATCACACTAAAATGATTCTCTTATTCACCGACAGACACTGAAGGAACTGATAGTTAGAAGTTGTCTGCTGGATGTACTCTTCCCAGACAGGCAAGTGGGGATCTCAAAAGGGAGGTATGAGGAGCAAGCTTTTGGGACTCTCACATCCTCACAGTTGTTGTTAGGTGGTGTCCTGTCAGTCCTGACTCCTAACGATCCTCTGCACAACAGAACAAAACAATGCCCAGTTCTACAACATCCTTACAATTGTAGTTGTGTTTGAGCCTATTGGTGATGGCTCTGTGTTAATCCGTCTTGTTGGGGTCTTCCTCTCTTTTGTTGACCCTCTACTTTATCAAGTATAATGTTTTACAGGGACTGATCCCCACTTACAACATGTACAAAGAACAAGAGATGAAGGCTCGCCATCCTAGTTTCTAAGAAGCATTCTGGCTGTACTTCATCCAAGACAGATTTGTTTGTTCTTCTGGAAGTCCATGATACTTTCTTTTTTCCTTTTTTAAACTTTTTATTGTGACTTGAGTGAAGGTTTACAGAAAAGATCATCAGTTTTAATTCAACAAAGCATATACTTCATTTCATCTTAATGGCTACTTCTCCATGCAACAGCAGTTACCCTGTTTCCTCCTTATGGTTCCCATCTGCATTCTACCATGCTTCTCAACTTTGTCATGGGATAATGTTGCCCTTTGATCCCAAATGATTGACCATTACATGGTGAGCAGACCTTGTCTGAAAACTGGGCCTCGAGGGTGAGTTCCTTTCCAGACCTGAAGGGTTGTCGTGGGTGATAGCCTCAGGTTGCTCCAGTCTCTTTCTGATTGGTAGACCAGGTCTTTTTTATTATTATTAAATAATTTTGAGTTTTATTCCCCATTTTCTCCCACTGTATCTGGGACCCTCTAATGTGATCCCTTTTAGTGCAGTTGGTAAGTGGTAGTCAGAAACCATTAAGTGTTCTGATCTCAGAGCTGTGGAGATTGATGTTCACATGTTCCATTAGTCCACTGGACTGATTCCAAGCCTCTTCAATTCTGATCACCCTTCTTTCTTCTGCACAGGGAGAGACCAATAGATGTACTTGAGATGGCCACTCATGAGCTTTCAAGATCCCAGATGCTAGTCACTCAAGTAGGATGTAGAGCACTGTCTTTGTGAACTATGTTATGCCAATTGACCATGTTGTCCCCTGAGACTACGGTCCTGAGCCTGCAGGCCCATCAACTCATTGGCCTTAGATGTTTGATAATATCTAGGAAGTTTTCATTATTTTGCCCACTGTATGGTCTACCACATTCATAGCTCTGTTTTCAGGAAAGGTAAACATTTATGTACAAATAGCCTCTTTCAAATTCTTATATATTTATGGGATATATAAACACATATACATCCCACTCTTTCTCTTTTACCCATTCAGCGTATGTCTTAATCTATGTATCTACGCACAAAACACTATTGTTCCAAGGTTGTGTATAGATCACTATTGACCTCTATCCCCTTTACCCCTGCATACCTCCCCATGTTTTCTCATATCTTCACCATTCTTCTGCCATCTTCCCTCTTCTTGTATAGTGTCCTCCCCATCACCCGAACTAACATGTGTGTACTCTCTAGTCAGTGAATTACTCTTCCCTCCCACTCCAGTAACCATCAAAGAATATTTCTTTTAGTATGAAAACATTTTAAGTTTTTACAATAATGGTCTCACACAATATTTGTCCTTTTTTGATTGACTTAATTTCACTCAGATAATGTCCTCCTAGTTCATCCATGGTACTTTCAGTATTCTTTGCCAATACCATAATTCAAATGCATTGATTCTTTTATAGTCTTCCTTATTCACTGTCCAACTTTCACATCCATAGGAAGTGATTGAAAATATCATAGCTTAGATCAGGTGTACCATAGTCCTCAAATTGACATCTTTGCTCTTAAACACTTTAAAAGAGGTGTTTTGCAGCAGATTTCCCTAATGAAGCACATTTTTTGATTCTTGACTGCTGCTTCCTTTAGTGTTAATTGTGGACCCAAGTGAAAAGAAGTCTTTGACAATGTCAATCTTTTCTCTATTTCTCATGATGTTATTTATTGGTCCAATTGTGAGGATTTTGTTTCTGTTTTTGTTTTTACATTGAGATGCAATCCATACTGAAGACTATGGTCTTTAATCGTCATCGGTAAATGTTTCAAGTACTCTTCTCTTCCAACAAGCTAGGTTTTATTATTTGAAGGTCTTTATTAAGGAGCTCTGGTAGCTTAGTGGTTACAAATCAGGCTGCTGATCTTATGGTCAGCAGTTCGAAACTACCTGCGGTTCCGTGGGAGAAAGATGAGGCTTTCTGCTCCCATAAAGATTTACAGCCTCGGAAACCCTATGCAGGGTCACTATGAGTCAGAACTGACTCCATGGCATGTAACAACAAGGAGTGTTACTACAATCCTGATGCCATGTTCTTTTACATATAATCCAGCTTCTTGGATTGTTTGCTTAGCATACAGATTGCATTAATATGGTGAAATGATGCAACCTTGGCACACACATTTCTTGATTTGAAACCATTCTTTATTCCCTTTTTCTGTTCTAACGACTGTCTTTTGTTCTATGTACAGGTTCATCATGAGTACAATTAAGTGCTTTGGAATACCCATTCTTCACAATGTTGTTATCCATAGTTTGTTATGATCCACAAAGTCAAATGCATTTATACAGTTAATAAAGCACAATAAACACCTTTCTGATATTCTCTGCTTTTAGTCAAGGTCCATCTGATATTCCTGGTTTCATATCCTCTTCTGAATCTGGGTTGAATTTCTGACAGCTCCCTGTAGATGTACTGCTACAATTGTTTTTGAATTATCTTCAGCAAAATTTTACTTACATGTGATATAAATGATATTGCTTGATGATTTTTGCATTCTGTGGGATCATCTTTCTTGCAAATGAGCACAAATATCTTCCAATCAGTAGGCCAAATTTCTTGTCATAGATGATTGAGCACTTCCTGGGCTGTATCATTGTCAAAATAGTTCAGTTTGTAGTTCATCATTCCTGTTGTTAAGTGACACTGAGTTGGTTCTAACTCATAGTGACCCTGTACAGGGCGCTTCCAAGGAGCAGCTGGTGAGTTTCAACTGGTGATCTTGTAGTTCGCAGGCTGATCCTACAGTGCCACACCGGGAGCCCTCATTATTCCTGGAGCCTTGTTTTTCATCATTTCTGTCAGTGTGGCTGAGCCTTCTTCCCGTAATACTATTTTTTTTTTAAGGTTTTTATTGTGAATTGAGTGGTAGTTTACATAGTAGAAAATTGGTTTTATACTCACCGTTTCATTGCAATGATTACAATCTCCTCCATGAATCATCATTCAACAGTATTTGCTTCTACTCCCTCTGTTTGTTTTTGAGGGGGGATGTACACAAAAACAGTCAGAAATATATAATAATTTAAACAACCAAAGGGCACATTCTGCAAGCCTGCCTCTTGGCTGCCAGCACTCAGTCCCTTTCTTTCCATCAGTCTAGAGTCCTCAGTTCCTCCCTCTTCTCCATATCCTCATCTCTGCCTCCATCTCTGGTGTTGCTGCTTCTCTGGATAGGGTCCCACATTCCACTCATGCTCTTCTCCCTTGATGGTCCTGGAGTCCTGTGTTCCTCCCCCGTTTTTGTTACAAAACTTCTACCTCTACAGTTGTGACAATCACAATTAGTCATGATAACAATTACTATTGAATCATAGAATCTTACTTATCCCTATCTCCTTTCACCAGACCTGTCTAGATAAGATGAAATCTATTCAGTGGGGATTCTACCTTCCTCCAATATTATTGGTTCTTGATCATATGATACCTCTTGAAGTGGCTGAATATCAACCAATTCTTTTTGGTGCAGTGACTCTGTGTATTCCTTTTATCCACTTTTGATGCTTCCTGCATCCTTCAATATTGTGCCTACTTTGTCATTTTTGTTGTCTGCCTTTGAGTCAGTTCTGACACACAGTGACCTTGTATAGAGTTTCTGAGGAGAGCTGGTGGGTTTGAATTGTCCACTTTGTGGTTACCAGTTCAGTGCTTACGCCACATCAGAGAATCCTTCAGTATTGTCATGGAAGCTTGGATTTTGGAATTTTTTTTCTTTATTTCTTTCAGTTTGAGAAACACTGAGTATGTTCTAACTCCAGTTCTTTGCATATTTATTGTAACACTTTACTTTGTCTCTTTGAATTGGTCTTTAAAGTTTCTTGTTCAGCATTCTTACTTCCTCACTTCTTCTAATTGCTTTAGCTTCTCTAATCTCGAGAACAAGTTTCAGAGTCCTTTCTGACATCCATTTTGGTCTTTTATTTTCTTTCCTTTCTTTTTAATGATCTTTTGTTTTCTTCTTGCATGATATAGTTGATGTCATCCTACAGCTCTTCTGGTGTTTTCGTCATTGGTGTCTAATGCATCAAATCTGTTCTTGACATGTTCTGTAAATTCAGGTAGGATATAAATTCATATTTAGGTTCTCATGGACTTTTTTTTTTTTCAGCTTTAGTCTGGATTTACATGTGAGCAACTGATGGTCTGGTCCATAGTCGGCCTCCTGTCTTATTTTGGCTGATGACATTGAGCTTCTCTATCATCTCTTCCTACAGATATAGTCAATTTTATTCCTGTGTATTTCAAGTGGTGAGATCCATATGTACAAACACCATTTATCTTGTTGAAAAGGTATTTGCAACTAATTCACTGGTCTTGCAAAATTCTGACATGAGATCTCCAGTATCATTTCTCTCACCAAAACCATATTTTTCATCTACTGATCCTTTGTCTTTGTTTCCAGCTTTCACATTCCACATCATCAGTGCATCTTGATTGCATGTTTGATCAATTTCACAATGAAGAAGTCGGTTACTATTGTTGTTTGGTTCTGACTCAGCGACCGTAAGCACAACAGAATGAAATACTGCCTAGTCCTTTGCTAATCTCACAATCGTTATGCTTGAGCCCACTGCTGTTGCTGCTATGCCAATCCATACTGTAGGGGGCTTCCTCTTTTTTGCTGACCCTCCACTTTACCAAGCATAATGGCTTTTCTAGGAACTGGTCCTTCCTGATAACATGTCCGAAGAGTGAGAGATGAAGTCTAGTCATCCCAGCTTCTAAGGAGCATTCTGGTGGTACTTCGTCCAACATAGATTTGTTTGTTTTTCTGGCAGTCATTAGTACTTTTAATATTCTTCTCCAGCACCATAACGCTAATGCATCCATTCTTCTATGGTTTTCTTTATTCATTATCTTATTGTCACATGCATATAAGGCTATTGAAAATGCCATGGCTTAGTACTCAAATTGATATCTTTGCTCTTGAACACTTTAAAGAGGTCTTGTGTAGCAGATTATCCTAATGCAATACATATTTGATTTCTTTAAGTTGGTAGAATTCTTCAGTTTCTTCATTACTGGCTTTACTGATTGATGTGCAAATTTGAGTGATAGTGATAAGATCTTCCTTGTAGGCATTTGAATATTATTCTATCACAGAGAGCATTGTTCTTCAAGATAGACCTTTTTTTTTTTATGTTTTATTGTGAATTATGTGATAGTTTCCATGGGAGAACATTAGATTTATATTCACCCTATCATATATCGTTTCATTACCATGGTTACAATCCTTTCCATGCCTCATCAACCAACCAAAGGGTATACCCTGCAAGCCTGTCCCCCGGTTGTCAGCACACAGCCCCTCTCCCTCTCTGGGTCTAAAGTCCCCAGCCGCTCCATCTCTCCACGTCATTGTCTCTGCCTCCATCTCT